>NC_051154.1:236774747-237137065 GCF_013339745.2 Dermacentor silvarum | reverse complement strand
TTAACCAGACCTTCCCTTAGAAGATCATCACGGATGACGTAGGCTGGTGCTATGGGTATGACTCCGAAACCGAGTAAGTTTCGAGCCTGTTGAAGAGGTCATCTTCACCAGTGCCGAAAGAAATGTGACAAGTGCGCTCGTGTTAAGACAATAATCGCCGTTTAATTTTCTTTTTTTTTTCTGTTTCGGCGTTTGTCGAATTGTGCAGCGGGAACTTGCTACTCCTGGACAGACTGTCAATCAACAATTTTAATTCGGATTATTAAGCCGATTACGAAAGAATGTCCGAATGAAACGCGCAAAAATTGTGGGATGCGGGTGACTGGTTTCTACATCATGACAACGCCGCAACCCACACTGCTGTTTCTATAACGTGGTAATTAGCCTCTCAGGAATGGGCAGGCGTTCCCCGCGCACCCTATTCATCGGATCAAATTCAGCGCGATTTTTTCTTTATTTTTTAAAAAGAAAATTCAATAAAGGAAATAAATTTTTCTCTGTGCACGAAGTGAGGACTTCTCAACTGCATTAAGCTTCAGAGCTCCAGAGTTGCTTCGAACAGTGTGTGTATGTGTGTGTGTGTGTTTTTTTTTTTTTAAGACAGTCTGGTTTTCTTGGGGGGAGTTTATGACCCTCGTACTTATACGGGTGACCTTGTTCTCTGTGAGGGTGTAAAGTGAAGTCACAGCTGAGAGTACTGAAGGAAGCCTTTAGAGGATAGTCGTCGTCAGATAAACGCAAGAAACAGCGGTTGCCTTTATATAGGCAGCTATTCGCTATAAACGAGATCACGCAATATCCAACAAATGAAGCAACATATGAGAAGGCCTCTAAGTGGACGTCGCGGCAGTCGAGAGGAACTCAGTTCGGATACTTTGTTTCGATAACGGATGAAGAAGGCCACGTGAAAAGAGAAGGAACCAAAATGATTTAGGTAGACCGGAAGAACTAGAAGGATGTTTCAGTAGGTTTTGTACAACAACAGGGCATCAGCCATGGGTGCATTCCCACTGCCGGGTGCGCCCAGGTAAGCGGTTCCGCTCGTAGACCTGCAGAATTCAATTTGTCTGCCAGCACTGCACCACCTACGCATGAAAAATACTAAAAGTCACGGCGGCGAAAGGTTACATCAAATCGAAGCTGTATTTCTTACAGCGAAGCTGTATGTGGCTAGGTTCTGATTAAAAGTGCGTGAATCGACAGGGTGTGTAGAAAAAAGTCGCGTCGACAAAATTGAATCCACAGTAGCCTGCTGCGCGCCGGCGGAGCTCCGTGGCTCCGGAGTGGATGGCGGAATGGTAAAACGTCATTGTGTACCCACCAATGTCTGTGCCTCGTTTTCTTGTGACGTCGACATCGCTCTAGCGACGTTATTAGCAGTTGTACTTTGGAGCGCTATAACGTAAAATGATTCCAAACTGTTTTGATTCCAAACTACTGACGTCAAATTTACGTAACCACCGACGCAAGCATCAGGCGGTGACCAGCAGCGTTGTCTGAACAACCCAATCAAACACTCTCCTCGTTTATAGGAGGTCACCTTTGTTCGCTTTCAAAACCAATAACACTGTCTACACTCAGCGGTTTTTCTTATCTAATTGGCTGACAAGAGGCCAGGAGCACGCTCTACTGGAGAGGGTTTTGATGGGGCCGAGCCAGCACAGTGAAAATAGATAACCGCATGAAGAGGGTGGTGCGGGATTCTCCGATTGGTCCGCTTCGCCTTACTTAGCTTGCGGTGGCTGGTCGAAAATCGCGGCGGCGTGTAACGGAAGGATAAGAATGACGCTAAAACGGATCCTCAGCAACGAAGAGTTGGCAGAGCGATGTTGAATGCATGCCGAAAGGGCTCGATAACGTTTTACTGCCACGCAAAAACGTTTATCATGCGCAAATAAATACATGTTCACCGGCAATTGAGAGTAGCGAGCGCCTGAGCGATCGGCGGGCAGCCATCTTCTATTCCTTTTGGAACGGGGCAGTCTGCGGCTATTCAGAAAAGTTTTCAGTTTTGTTCGGCATATTAATGATTTTTTTTCGCGTACACGTCACTTTGACGTGGTGAGTTTTCGCGGTTTCGTGAGGTCGCGTGACAGACAGGCGAAGTGGACGTAGCCAGAAAACATTGGACCAATAGCAGAGGGCTAATGGTGAAAAGGCGTCGAATCAGGAATGATAATTTTTCTTTTGTGCGGTTTTATCATGCATAATCAGTGTGTACACATTATACAGATGGGGAGCTATCGCGGTTTTCGTGACGCCGCGTGACAGACAGGCGAAGTTGGGAGTGGCCCGAAAATGTTTTGACCAATCGTGGAGGCTGATTGAAGAAATTGGAATCAAAACAGTTTGGAATCATTTTATGTTATAGCGCCCGTGGTCTTGCTATGGCCAGGACGCGCGTAGTCCGTACTGAAGAAGAAGAGCGTGTATGGATAGAGCGCCGGCGTAACAGCGTGATTGGGCGCGAAGGCGACGGGAAGCCGCTATAGCCGAACGCGTGTCGTCCGAAGGATCCGGAACGTCAGATAGGCGCTCTGTGACCAATGAAGAACAACAACGTGCCCGTGAGGATCGCCTTCGCGAACAGAATAAAGCGCGAGTGGGCGCGAAAGCATCGGTAACCAATTGCAGTACATCACAGTGACCACAAAACAATGGTTACCAAGGAGACAAAGTAAACAGAAAAGACGATAACAACGAAGTTATGTGTATGTGTCTTTATTCAATCACTATAGCAATTAACCATCTATAACTCAATATAGTTATCAACAAGTAGAGCTTCGCTGGTCTTCCATCTTCACATAGTTGAAGAGCTATATATGAATATTTTTGTTCTTTTTGACTCATAAAGGCTTTTTTTTAGTTATTATTCAGAGTTTAATTGCTCCGCAATAGCACTCTGGCTCGTTCTTGAGGGCAACCTTTTTCATCAAGAGAACACTTACTCCGGTCATCTAACGCATGATCCCTAATACTGCGCTCGCAACCGCTTCGAATACACGCATGCAGCCGTAAGTGGGGATAGACTCTAAACCCTGCGTCGTTTTAACCTCACGAACTTGTACAGTGCTGCGTGTGTTGCCGAACGAAATAAGAGGGAGAGAGAGAGTGATACAAGCCAAGGAAATACAGGGATCGAGGTTAAATAGAGGATATCTCCGGTTGGCTACTCTGTACTGGGGAAGGGAAAAGGAGTATGAAAGACGATAGAAAAAGAAGGGAAGAGTAAACAATGTAAAATTGTATATGTGGCCGCTGTCGCACAGTCTGTGAAAGCGGCTTATAGTCATACACAGACCCGCCGCGGAGGCTTAGCGATCTCGTGCTCAACGCTACTTAGCACGAGGTTGCGGGTTCGATTACCTGCCGCGGCTTACGCATTCCGATGGGGGCGGAATGCAAAAAATGCTCGTGCACGTTAAAGAAACTCAGGTGGTCAAAGTTATTCCGGAGTACCCCACTACACGGAGCGCCTCATAATGATATCGTGGTTTTGGCACGTAAAACGCTGGAATTTAAAGAATTTAGTCACACACAGTGTCAATGTCGCGCTGAGCCAGACAACGTCACACAGTACACAGTGTTGCAGAGTCACAATTTGTCGCACAATCCGGTAACCTTTAGGTAACGCAGCAGCGCCTTTATAGCAGCTCGCGCTGGTGTCCGTGTGCAAGAAATGTCCAAGAATTTTGCTTTCTGTGATTGGGCGCTTGTCCAGCCGGTCTAGTGTAGAGGAAAGCGCTGCTCCTTGCTGGTTGAAACGAGGGCAGTCGCAAAGAAGGTGTTTCTTTGCACCCGCAAATGTAACAAAGTTGGCTCTGGGCCATTCAGTACGCATTTCAAAATGCTACTCCAAGCCATAGACGGGCTAGAAGGTTGCAGCTGTGTCATGAGATGCCGGACGGAAGACGAAGCTGTAAATTAGGGTCCAGAGTATGAAGGCATTCGTTTCTAAGTTCCGATTAATTCCATTAACCCAATGCTTCGTGACGCACAAGCCCGCGAAATGTTTTGTTTTTTTCCTTTCGTCGGCTCTCGAATTGGGGATGGCGACAAAGCTGACGCCGTCGTGGGCAGACCAGGCGACTGCGTCCGCTTGCTCATTTACATGGATGCCCCAGTGACTAGGCAACCAGTGAAATATTATCTCATGTCCATTGTCAACTGAGCGACGATGGACTTGTCTGACCGCTGCGGTGTGCTGCACGTGGAATCCGTGACGTATTGTGGAGATTAAACTCTGAAGAGTTACCTTGTAGTCACACTAGAGAAGATTGACCATGGACCATGGCTCCTCTTTAATGAACTGAAATGGTGCTTCTGGTCACGAGACGGTGTGTTAAAGAGATGACGGAGAGGGCGCTCGGTTGTCTCGATACCGTGTGGTGTGATGTCGAAGATGCTGAGGCACTGAAAGGGTCGGTGTCGGTGCTCGAACAGAACACCCTGAAATAGGTAGTGGTAGATACTCGTACTTGTGTGAAGCGTCTGGAGAAGAGTCGCGTCTACGTCGGCGGGGGCCTTACCTCCTAACTTTTTTTTTTACCACCGACTGCAGTTAAGGTGAAATCTTTGGTGTTAATTTAGTTTTTTTCACACAGACCCCGTATAGTCCGACTTGAGGATTCAGTACCTCACAGTTCTTCCTTTCAAGCACCAACCGGGTCCAATTATGCTCTGAAATCGTGCACGGCAGTTTAACCAGTGTGTGTTCTAAATAGTTGTCATGTACATGTCAATAATAAGCACAATTTCTCCACCACTACCCTTTATAGCTCCCACACAGTAAAGTTGTAAAGTCAAGTGCACAAGCAAGTGATGTGACCCCCACTGCTGTATGGAACCGAAACAGTTCCGACGAAATTTGATACTGATGTGAAACGTGCCGCCGATTCAATGTTCACAGAAGGCTATCACCGTTGAACTTACTGAAGCCTGTTACAGTTGAATACACGCAAGCACAGCTGAATCGACCTATAGTCAGGGCATGCAAAATCGGTTCGAGAGAGGCAGAGAAGAAAAATTGTTGGGAAGGCAGGTGGTTAAGAAAAAGAGGTCCAGTTCACTATCATGGCGGGTGGAAAGGAAAAAATGGGTCTAGAGAGAAAGGAAGGAAAAGAGATAAGGAAAGAAACGTAAATCGGCACTCAAAAATGAGACACGGCACGCGTCATTCTCACAGCCTACCTCGCAGGCCCGGCCAAAGGCCGCAAGAAGCGAACTATTGCGCACAGGTGGCCTTCAGTGCAAACTGGAGCAAGGTGTGTGACCGGGCTAGTTGGTAGTTCATCAAGAAACTTGGCCCCATGGCAGTTTGATACGAGATCACGTATGCGAATGTATATATGTATGGGCCGTTAAAATATCACCTTAGTTGAAAGTCAGACATTATGTCCATCTCTTTTGTAAGTCTTCGAAGCGCTGTTTTATTAGCGCAAGCATCTGTTGTGGCTAATGTCCTGATATATATATATATATATATATATATATATATATATATATATATATATATATATATATATATATATATATATTGTTTTACTGATTCGTTCACGTGGCAGAAGCTGTTGTCCGAAGTGATGGCACAGGCCCTGCAAACCTGAACTGATAATACTCCTGCCCTCAGTTGGAACGGTGGAACTCGGTCTCCCAGTTCGAGTTACCTAATATCCGAAGTACCCACATTACCTAATATAAGAATATTTTCTTTAACCATAAAAATGTACAGGCCCCTCTCGGGACTCGCGGTCGAATTAATCAACGAGACAAATTAACACTTCCACAGCTACACCTGCATCTGCAGGTGTATCTTTTTGTTCACATAAAGGAATTCGACAAACTGAAAGACGACATGTTATTATGGCCCTTGAGAGTGTACGTCTGGCGCCGGCTTTGAGTGAACTCAACTGCCTGAATTGAGAATGTTGAGTCGAATGTGTGTAGTCACAAGGAAATATACCGTTCAGAATGATTCCGAGGAACGGTCAGGCTCGTTGACGCTTCAGCCAGGTTCAAGAGGGAAGATAGAGATCGATCGTCCGACTACGTAATAAGAAGATATGAGAGAGCTACGTTAGCAAGAAGGCAATAAAGAATGCTGTTTGTGCAATAAGACACGACTAGAGGCTGGATTTTTAGGCATTAAAGATGTGAGCTTTACTTGCCTATAATAGGCACCTAAAGCCGCATTTTAGGCACGATATGGGGCGCAACAGGCATTACAAATTGTTCGCAAACCACGACCTGTTTTATGCATTGAATGTGTGTAGCCCATTTTTATGGTAGGGAAACTGACGGAGCATTCAGTTGTGAGGTCTGAAAGACAGCAACCATATTGTATCGCTCGACAGCGCTTTGCTAGGTATACGCGATCGAGAGGCCTCTTTTTTGTCAATCCGCATTCTGCAGCTAACATGTTTAATACATTTGTTCTGATAAAGTGAGCAGGTAGTGTATACTTAATAGCCAAACATGCCTGCTTACCATGGCACATCATGTGAAGCAAGCACGAAAAAAAAAAAAAACGCTTAAGCTTGCACTCGGCCGCGCAAGGCTTGAAACAGAGAAGCTGGGTGACCGTAGCTCAGCATTTTCCGGAAGTGCGCGCGTCAGTGGCGCACTGACAAGCGGGGGGGGGGGGGGGGGGGGGGGTTGTAACCCCCCCCCCCCCCCCCCCACGCGTCCAGCCTCACCAGTCCAACGTGTACCTTCAGTGCTCTGTTCACATTGTCATTACCATTCAGCTGGGAGGTGGCTTGAGGTCAAATTTTCCTGACTAACAAAGAACACTCTATCATTGTCTTGTATTTATTCATTCACTCCTAAATTACTTTGAATAAAACACTGAAGAAATAAACATAGTCATCATCCTAGGTATCATTATTATTATAATTATTAGGTATTTTTTTGCTGTTGGATTCCCCTGGCTAAAGCAAGGAAATTGCATATTATGCAAAGTGCTTGCTACCCCCCCCCTCACCACTACCACAAAAAATTCACCCCCCCCCCCCCCTGGCAGAGATTCTGAGTGCGCTACTGGCGCGCGTACTTTTTATCGTATTACTCATGATGATGATAATGTCTTTTCGCGCGTCTCGGACTTACGGCCGTCACTGCGCATTGCTTAGCGCAGCTTGCAACACCGACACCGCGTTTCAAGGCCGACACCGCGTTCCACCGCGTTGTAATGCCGACAACGCGTTCCAGCAGACCCGCTCCGTGAATGCGTACGTGTCTCTCTCTCTCTCTCGCTCTCATTTTCTTTATCTCTCTCCCGAGCATAGCGCACAAAACCTCTGCTTCCCCTCGCAGAGCATTGGCACGAGCGCGTGCGAACGCGCAAGCTGTGGACGAAGATGACGACGCTCGAACGTAATCATATGGTTCGCATAAATACACGTTCTGCAAGCGTGGCTGTATAGCCTGGTGGTTACGACGCTCGCCTTGGGACCGTGGTACGCGGGTTCGAATCCCGCCTCTGCAAGAAAGTATATTTCCTTTTATTTATTTCTTCATTCCTGATGATGATAGCTTCTTGATACGAACCACAAATTACGGCTGGTTTAAACAGCTTCGCTGTTAAAACACAAAATACGCCAGGAAGGCTTCTGAACAGTTAATGGGTGAAGCTAAAATCCATGCCTCTAAAAATGCCAAAATCCAGAAATGCTCCAGCGTTGAATAGTACACGCTTACAAATCATTGTAAAAGTAAGAACAGTAGCACATGATTATCAGCTCTAGGTTTTGGTGTTCAAGATTGCGCCACCTCCAACTCAAATAAGCTTGTAGGCTGAAAACGAGCGCTCGACATCGACAGAGATGAGTGGTGCATTGTTATAGTTTCGTATGTTTGACGGATTGACGCGCTCTGCCTTTCCTAAATGTTCGCCTGTAAGGACCTCCGAAATTTATTTGAGCGTGAAAAAAAAAATCGTGTTTCTTGCCAAAAACTGCAATTTGGACGAACATGTTCGACAGCTGCTGCAGCTCACATGGGACGCAATAAACTTGTGTCATGGCGCGGTATAGATGTGCAACAATGCGTGAACTGTTCGCAAGAGTTGTTCTTTAAGTGCTTCTTTTTGTGTATCGCTGTATCACACGTTAGAGCACATGATTTTATATCTTCTTACATACACTTGCTTAAATAAAAAGAGCGGGGGAGGGCTGGGTGATTGGCAGAGATTATTGCTTCAGATAAGCCGCCATCGGCTCGTTGTTGCTATACAACTACAAAGGAGTGGAGGCGCCGAAAAGGCCAAACTGCGTAACTGCAGTCGACAATACTTTCAGCGAAATTTGCAGGTTTCCGTCTAACACACGTGCAGCGCAATCTACAGTGTCTTTCCAAGCTACATGCAGTCTATAGAGTATATCTTTCGCAAAATACTGCGCCTTTCTCGTTCAAATCCCAACCTGCAGTGTAACACGGAGTTGCGTGGCCATTGCTGAAGAAGGAGAGGTTTGGTGTTCTTATTGTCTGGCATTGCTAATCAGTGTCAGCCAGATGGTGAGAGTCCACCAAAAGCTCAACTAACGTTCACAACAAAAGCGGTTATTTGCTGGATCACATTGCCAGGTGCGTTGTCATTAGCAGTTGAGTCTTCCAATGCAGCTCTTGTGGAAAGATGTAACGGAATGCGCTTACGAAACAGAAAGAGCCCCCCAAAAATGCATTTTTAGGTGCCAAAAGCAAGGACAGGCACAGAAGACACAAAAGGCGGAAACGAGCATTTGTAGGCACTATATACAATCAGCGCTAAACCACTTTCTAACCCATAATTCGTGCTCATACACCAAATGGGTGCGACTTGATACGCGGGAAGAAATCGGCATTTGCCTATTATCCGGCCTCTAGATACTGGGCACACACTGTGGCCTTAAGCGGCGCAATCAAGCATGCTTACATCGCATTCGGCTTAACCTCGCAAATACTATATACATAGTGGCTATTTAAAATTAAACGGATGAGGTCGCCACTGTGCCATATACGCCAACGCACGGGAAGACGCAAACCATTTAATTTGTGCTTGCAGGCTATATTCGCATTAGAAAGAGCAACCCTAATGTCTGCATTGAATATTCATAAAATAATGTCATGCCTCGAGCTACGATCTGTATATACATGACATATGAACTAATACTGCACGTGCACCTCGCGCAACGAAGGCGCTTTTAAACTTCCTCAGAGGCACTGGTCTCAATGAGGTACTTTAGTTGGTTGAGTGTTGTGTTGTGTATATGGGACGTGCACTGCCGTACATAATTTCATTTTTCATCATACCCATCTAGAGTAACATGCTTAACATGCTACTCCCGATGGAGCATGCCTGGAGTAGCATGCCTAACATGCTACTCCACATTGAGGGAGAATTCAGTAAACGACAGAGCGAAACAGAAGGAAGCTATCCAGAAAGGCGATACCTAGCGAAAATGGGAGACAATGTGTAGCAGCACGTTTAAACGATTAGAAGTTATAAGATGCAGCCGAAGTTGGTATACTAGTACACTGTTGTCACGGCAACCATTACCGAGGTGCGCACTTTCACATCTATTATAGTTAGATCTTACGTTAGCAGCTTTGAGGAATTTATATTAACGAATGAATGAATGAATAATTGAATTTATTTATTTATTTATTTATTTATTTATTTATTTATTTATTTATTTATTTATTTATTTATTTATTTATTTATTTATTTATTTATTTATTTATTTATTCGTTTATTTATTTATTTATTTATTTATTTATTTATTTATTTATTTAATATCCCTCAGGGCCAAATGCATTAGAGATGGGTCGTTATGTGGGTGAAGCTTAGGGGTTTACCCCCATGTTCCACTATAGTATCGCAAGAAGTGGGTTACAAAACGACCAGGAAAAAAAAAGAGCTAGAATTAGCAAAAAACATGAGAAATTGTAACTATACAATGCTAGCTAAGGTGTTCTTGAAGAGATGATGGTCTTTGATGGCGGTTATTTGCGTAGAAAGCTGATTCCACTGTTCAGATGTCCGTAATAAAAATAACAAGAGAAAAAGCATCAGTTTTGGAAGAAAGTAATTCCGTTTTTTTTTTTTTCATGGTACACGTGAGATAAAACATATTGAAGACGGGATATAAACTCAGCGTGGAGGTGAGGACGTTTACATATGGTGTGAAACATGCTCAAATAAAATAACGTTCGATGGGATGCAAGGAATGATAGGCCTTGATTCCAAGGCAGATATGCTCGCACTTCTGTTTTAGTTAAAAACAATTAAACGAACCGAGTTATTCTGAACCATTTCTAGTGTATTAAATCATCATGGCTAGGATCTCAGACTGAGGCAGCATATTCTAATTTAGTGCGAATGAGTGTTTTGTATATGAGTAAGTTTGACGACGAAGGTGCTTGCGCGAAGTTACGACGGAGGTATCCCAATATTTGATTAGTACTGTTAATTATATAAGAGTCGTGGTCCACCAATAAGAGGCTAGATGTAATGTTAATGCAGAGGCTAATGTAATGTGAAACTAGAAACAGTAAAGGGCACAGCACGGTCCCATGAGGCACCCCCTTATTCGCTAACACAAACTGATAAAGTTGGTAAGAAATAGCTCTAAGTGACCAGTTCAGGGTCTGTGTTAAACTCGTGTAGTTTGTACTCAAGCAGGTTACGACCCGCCGTGGTTGCTCAATGGCTATGGTGTTGGGATGCTGAGCACAAGGTCGCGGGATCGCATCCCGGCCACGGCGGCTGCATTTCGACGGGGGCGAAATACGAAAACACCCGTGTACTTAGATTTAGATGCACGTTAAAGAACCCCAGGTGGTCCAAATTTCCGGAGTTCCCCACTACGGCGTGTCTCATAATCAGATCGTGGTTTTGGAACGTAAAACCCCATAATTTAATTAATTTAAGCAGGTTACGGCATACTTTGCCAAATGCTTAGGTGAAGTCCAGAAAGATGCAGTCGACTAGGGATGAACAATCGATGATGGATATAGGTGTGTAAGTGTATTATTTGGGTTTCGTAGAAATAGGTTTTCCGAAAGCCGTGATGAGATGGCGATAAAAATGAGGTTGATTAAAGAAAGTTAGCGAGGCTTGGTAATAAAATATGCTCGAAGATTTTGCATGGAATGCTATAGTAAGGGGCACTGGCCGGTAACTTAATCGAGATTGCTGGTTACCTGATTTGAAAAGTGGAACAACTTTCCGGAGGCGATATTGGTGGGCTAGTTAGTTGGGTCATTATTGTTGTAAAAGTAGCGCATTTGTTGACACATGGAAGAACACAAAATCAGACAAACACGAGCGGTGAACATTACACGAGGTCTGAACATTACGCTCGCCGCAGTGATTTAAAAATTTAGATATGTACAAAGCTCACGGTTGATCACCTCAAAAATAGCGTTCTCTAATACACTATTTTCACGACTTGTCAATCAGCTAGGAGAAATCCCGTGTTTGAATGCTGAAATGCCTTCGGTAAAATATTTGATGAACACTCAATTTTGTCCTTCAACAACTTGGTGTTAATTTCATCGCAGCCAGGTGAAAAACAGTTTTAATTTTTGTAAAATACATTTTAATTTCTAGTAGAATCAGCAATTATGAAAAATAATACAAAAACATTAAGGTGTAGTCGGAAAATGCAAATACTGGCAGTGAAACATTTTGGCCATCTGCCAAGTTGCGCGAAAAAAAAAAAAAACTGTGATAATCACTGATACGTGTTTCTCGGAGGAAATGGCATCGCCAAAGCTATCGACAAGACTTACTACGTTATCAGTCTTAGAATTTCCAGCACGCCAGAACTTTCGCCGATTAGTGGTCAGCTTACATGCCAATTTATTTAGTCCTTGGAGATTTTAAGCGAAACCATGTACTAGTCCGAAGCCAGTTTTACGATTTACCGCAGGTGTGACTAGGACGCAACCAAGCTATTTCATAGAGGCGCCTTTTTTTGTTTTCTTGACACTTAAGGGTAACATCACGCCATGGCAAATTATGATTTAGGGCGATATACGTGGTGAAGAGGAATGCATTTTTTGGTAAAATCAACGACTTTAGACGTCGACATGTTGCAGTTAGACTGAACATTGTAGTCGAAGTCATTAAAAAATATATCTAGGAATGTTAAAACTCACGGTTGATCGTCTCAAGGTCAGCGGTCTTGCATTCTCTAATAAGCTTATACTTCTTACAGGTTTTTATGTGAAAAGTAATAAGCTAATAATAATATAGCTTACACCAGGTAAATATGTAACGTTACAAACAAGACCAGGTTGAAGTGCTAGTACAAAATCAAGAATGTTCGACACGGATGACGATGCTCTGGTATGTTGCGGGATTATCATGAGTGAGTGAAAACGGCAGTCTACAAGCATCAATCGGAGTAAAATCTACGTGAGAAATTCGTCAACAATGGCGTCGGGCGTCGTGCCATACACGCTATAGCGTTTTGCCTGGCGCTGCAGCTACATATTAATCACGCCTGAAAATATTAATGCGCTCGATGTTGTCTTAACACGTGACGAAGCATAACCAAAACTTGGGCAAAAATTCAGCACGTGAGAAACCGGCGCCTCAAGCCGCTGCATGATCACAAAACAGAAGCTGAAACGCCAGTTTTTCGCGAATAACTACCCACGCAGACAGTAAAATGGAATTAAGACGAGGAAGTCAATTATGCTCGGCTGGCCACGTGTCGTGCATGCCACATGACAGAATTTTTCGGACAAATTTTTTGCCGAAACGATTGCAAAGTTTGAACGACGGGTGCTTATGGCAATCGTCAACATAAAAACAGAACAGAATTGGGCTCGCAGAGGAAATGCATGCATCCTTAGTATGCGAATATTTCCGGAATCATGAATAAATCCTATGGAGACTTGGTTTTTTGGACTCGGCCAAGATTTAGCACCTTTTCCCGGTGAAATATAGGCGGCATACTGGTATACAGAAATTTCGGGGGGGGGGGGGGGGGGGGGCTGGAGAAGGGGCCGTGCCCAGTGCGTTCTCTCCCCCCCCCCTCTCCACCCTGTCTATGCCCCTGCTACTACTTACCTCCGCTTCAATGTTCTTTGTTTGTGTATAACTTTTGTTGTAATTAGGGTTCGCCGTGTTTATGCAGTCATCAGCACACCTTGACTAAAAATAGAGGCATATGAATACCAATACAATGTGATATATGATCTGCGACCATGTTTTATAGTTGACCTCCAGGCTCTGTCGACATCAATTTAGTCTCGTACTCTTAAAAGAGTTACTAAGCTTTTCCTCTAAGAAATAGGAAAAGCTTGCAAGGAAAAAAGAAGCATATGTGGAAGGAAAGACCGTTCACAAGGGAAAGACCGCTTCACAAGGAAAAAAAAAAAAAAACGCTTACACCTCACTGCATTTCAGTAGAAGCATTACCGAGCTGGCGCGGAGTAAGATACCGTCCAAAGACGAGAATATCAGAGAGGCCTTCGCGTAATCACTGCATAAGTAGACCAAGCGAGACAATGCCCTTATGCGCATAACGCGAGAATGACGGCGACAAAAAAAGAAGGAAGACGCAAAGGACGAGTCGCCAGCGACCAAGGAAGAGGGCCCGAGTAGCGATGCAAAGAGGGCCTGCAGCGAGAAAGTAGGCTGAATGGAGACACAAAGGCAAAAAAAAAAAAAGGCCTACCTAACCCATACGCCATCGCACGCATTTATCCTTCCCAAACCTTGGCCGCCTTCCACTCGGGTCGTCACTTTTATCCACAAAAGGCGCCAGAAAAGTGGCAAAGAACAAGGCGGTAAAGGAAAGTCAATGTGGCCAACGTCACGCCACTCGATGACGCGGGGTCCTCGGGGGGCCAATGGGGAAGCTCCTCCTTCGGAAGGGGGGACAGTGTAGCCAAGCGGCAATGCGACTCTTTCCCTGGCTGGGGAGAATGGGGGCCGCGCGGCAAGGCGCGGGAGGAGTGGGGGCAAGCAATCACCGACATCCCCTTTTGGGAAGGCTCACGGGCTGCAGCCGCTGCTCACTCGGCTTCTCCCGACGCGGGACGCGGACCTGTTGCTCTCTCTGCTTGATCGCTGAGGCCGGCGCTCGCTCGCCGTCAGGAGGGGGCCCGCGGTGCACGAGCCGTACGCAGCTCAACGAGGACACAGGAGACGCCGCTTGCTGAGACCCAGGTAAAAGATCAACACCGCCGAAACGATGCCCCACAAACTTTTCGGTTCGTCATATCCGATACTGTATCTGGGACCTCGCCGCTCAACAAGTGCAGAATTTTTTCTCTTTCTCCGCAAGATTACTGCGAAGGTTAAAATATATACGAAGCACGCGAACAAGTTTTACGCGCCAAGTTCTCTGTGCAACTTTGATGTACATGTTGCAATGCTAGTGCGTGTTATTCCCAAAACCTTATCATGTGATGCGCAGAAGCTCTTCTTTTTTATTTTAAAGCAGTTTATTTGATGGGTAGAAAGAAAGAAAATAATAAACAATAAAATGCATCGTACAATGGTTATACTCGTCTGAATGTTTCATAAATCTGAAATAACAAAAATGGAGGGCTAACATGCGATTCACATTATAAGGAATTAATTTGTGCCTCGATTCCGAACTTTTAAAACCCCCGTTAGAGCAAAAGCAAAAATAATGTGAGGTGAAAGGCTGAAATGAAATAGTTAGTTCGCCCCGTGATGTGTTCGAGGCAAATTGCGTCCCCGCGATTTTTGTAGACAACGGTTTACTCCGTGAAATCGAGGTATAGTCCATGTCTGTGCATGTTCATGTTGGGCTGGACGGTTCTCACGACTAGTCGCGGAAGAGAAACATAGCGGAAATATATTTGATTAGAACATGCTTTTGGGTTAGTTAGTGCATATGTATAATAAAGGGTTTTACTGCGCAAATTACCTCTGCGCACTATAATGACGGATGCTGATTACCAATTAAATTTATTGAACGCATCGCGCCACGATACATTCTTAGAAACTACGCAGTACGTTGGCGCAGACAGACGGCGACAAAATTAGAATGCACAGCACACTATGTGACAAGACAATCCAAGGGCCGTATTGCATACAGATTATTACCAGTTTGCATTATTTTTGCCCTTTGTTATTGGCCAGCAGGACGCCACGTCTACGTTGTCACCTGTGCTAGCCATTCGTTGCGATGGGCGATTAGAAAAGGATAGAATCAGTGGAAAACGAATGTTTACATAACACAGCCCCAGAAACGATATTTCGCAGTATAGCAATGTCGGTGTGCTGATGTGCATTCTTTTTTCTGGGAGGGGGGGGGGGGGGGGTTGAGAAGGAAGGGAGGAGATAGAGTAAGCATCCATCAATTGTTGTGCTCAGCATCTTAAACTATGACGAACGTGGCTCGCACTTGCAGGTCGCGCAGTGCGCTGGCAAATTAGCCATATCATTATTTTTGACGTTCACCTCATGTTCCCGTGCACGTTCATTTACGCATCACCCCGCTCACCCTACGTAGGCCTTCCTCCATGTCAACAGAATTTCACACACAACTACTGTGACGCTCTGCACATATGGAACCACTCTGCACTTCCTTCCGCAACCACGTCTATGCACTTTCTCTCGAAAAATTCACCAGCACAACCCCGGGGGTTCATGCGGCGTAGAAAGGGTCATAGAAATCCCTTATTGGTACGCATCTTTTTTTTTTTTTTTTTTCAGGTCATGCCACAATTCGTGCAACTCGGGAATAATTTCAGGCTTTCTCGTTCACTGCTGTAATGCAGACTGCTCCAGCCGCCGTTTCCTCTCGCGCCTTCTTTATTTCTTCAGGAGGGTCGCTGCTGTTAGCACTTACTACTGATGTTAGCAGAAACTAGCATTAAAGCAGCACTCAAACTCGAAGAAAGAAGGGACTGTCTGTGTGAGTAGTACACTGATATCGCTCATTGGACTAGAACTAACGTTTCTGAATTGTTGTGTCACACAGCGTCGCGGGTATTCTCCTTGTCTCTCTGTCAACGCAAGCGCGATCTACGTCATGCGAGTATGTCTCTGCGATCAGATGTCAGCGCGCAAACAGCAGAGTCGCATGCTGCGTAGCATATTCGAAATGCAGCCTAAACCCCTGTCTGAACGACGTCCACTGACGGTCAGGAGATCGTGTGGAAAATGCCGCTGGTATTGTGCCACACCGGGTGCTTATCCTAGAGGTGACGAGCCCCCCCTCCCCGCCCTCCGTTCTTCTGAGCACCACGACTAATCACCGCGACGAAACAAGAATGCGACGCGGGTGACGCGGTTAACTGCGTACGCTAACCGTTAAAGAGCGCTCGTCAGAGCAGGCTTCTCCGCACTATTAATCGTTGCACGGAAAAGGCCGCTTGTGCGGAGAAGCCTGTTTTTGTATATTTTCATTGTTTTAAAGGCCATAGCCTGTGTATTGTGAGTATTTATGTGTGCGTGTAACTAAGAACATGATTGTAGCACTGGCAAGTGTCGTTATAAAGCTAAATTCTCGCTCATTGTATAGCGAGGGCCTCGAATTCAACATTTTTATGTTATATGAAGCAGTATACGGTAGGGTTTATTGGCCAGGTTGCGTACCCCTAAACTCACATACTACGTGTCACCTGCGGTTAAAGGGGTGCTCAACGTCCGCCTGCTTGGCGGTGAGTGGCGCTGACTAACACTCTCGGAGTTGATTTTGTGCGCATACACAAATACCCAGTCAAGTGGCCGGAAGGATGGCGCCGCGGTACCTTAACTGATGAAGCACCGCACGCGTAATGACGGAAGATGTGCGTTCGGTCCCCAACTGCGGCAAGCTATCTGCTCATCCACTTTCATTTCGCTATACCTGATTATCTCTGCATTTCAATCAAATATAACAATTAACTTCCCCTAAGCTTCAACAAAGTCACTCCCTCACCAGAACAGGAATTGGCTTCCCTGGTGCAGTATTCGGCCACTACCTCCTTCATGACTCCTACGATTTACCAATGGCTATCAGTCCCCAGCGGCTGCGGAGCACCTGACCAAGGTGGCGGTCAGACCTGCGACGCGGCAGAGGGTGCTAAGAATTCCTGGGTCCGGACAGGCCGCCACTGGAAACTGAACCTGGCAACGTTCAACACTCGCACCCTAATCGAGTGAGGCTAGTTTAGCAGGGCTATTTTAAGAATTGTCAGGTATTGCCTGCGATATTATTGGCCTTAGTGAGGTTAGAAGAACTGGTGAGGCTTATACAGTACTGACTAACGGCCACGTCCTCTGCTACAGAGGTCTTCCAGATAAGAGAGAATTCGGGGTGAGATTTCTAGTCCATAATGACACAGGGGGAAACATTGATGAATTATACAGCATTAATGAGAGGGTAGCAGTCGTCGTAATAAAGCTGAATAGGAGGTATAGAATGAAGGTAGTACAAGCCTACGCCCCAACCTCCAGTCACAACGATGAAGAAATATAACAGTTTTATGGAGATGTTGAATTAGCAATGAGGAAGATACAAACTCAGTATACTGTAGTCATGGGCGACTTCAATGCAAAAGTGGGGAAAAAGCAGGCTGGCGAACAAGTAGTTGGCAACTACGGCATCGATTCTAGGAACACTAGAGGAGAGATGTTGGTAGAATTCGCGGAAAGGAATAGGCTCCGAATAATGAATACCTTCTTCAGGAAGCGCAGCAACAGGAAGTGGACCTGGAGAAGCCCTACTGGAAAGACAAGGAAAGAAATAAATTTCATACTCTCTGCCGATCCCAGCATAGTGCAAGATGAAGACGTGTTAGGTAGGGTAAAGTGCAGTGACCATAGGCTAGTGAGGTCTAGCATTTCTCTCAATTTGAAGGGAGAAAGAATAAAATTAGTCATGAAGAAATAGGGCAACTTAGACGCAGTAAGGGTAAAAACAGACCAATTCAGGCTGGTGCTCGCAAACAAATATGCAGCTTTAGAACAGGGACATAAAGACAACATAGAAGTAATGAATGAAACCGCAACTAGATTGACCTCAGAAGCAGCAATTGAAGTGGGAGGTAGGGCATCAAGGCAACCAGTAGGTAAGCTCTCCCAAGTAACAAAGGACCTAATAAAGAAACGGCAAGACATGAAAGTGGCAAACTCGAGAGATCAGATAGAATACACTGAACTGTCGAAACTGATCAACAAGAAGAAAGTAAAGGATGAACCGAAATTATAACAGGGAAAAGATTGAAAAAGCAGTAAAATATGGACGCAGCATGAAATCAGTGAGAAGAAACTTGGCATAGGACAAGGCAAAATTTATGCACTGAAAGAGGCGGTGATATCATCAGAAATTTCGATGACATAGTAAAAGCAGCGGAATAATTCTATAGTGACCTGTACGGTTCCCAGAGCAGCCAAGCCACTTTCTTTCGAAGTAGTGATGAACAGGATATAGAGGCCCCTTCTATAACTAGCGATGAAGTTAGCATGGCCTTGAAAGACATGACCAGGGGAAAAGCTGTCGGAGAAGACGCAATAACAGTCGATTTAATCAAAGATGGAGGAAATATCATGCTTGAAAAGCTTGCGGCCCTTTATACACAATGCCTCACGACTTCAAGAATACCAGAAAGCTGGAAGAACGCCAACATTATACTCATTCATAAGAAGGGAGACGTTAAAGAATTGAAGAATTATAGACCCATTAGCTTGCTTTCAGTATTGTATAAAATATTCACCAAGATAATTTCGAATAGAATCCGGGCAACACTTGACTTCAGCCAATCAAGAGAACAGGCTGGCTTCAGGAAGGGATATTCTACGATGGATCATATGCATGTCATCAATCAGGTAATAGAGAAATCTGCAGAGTACAATAAACCTCTCTATATGGCTTTCATAGATTATAAAAAAGGCATTTGATTCAGTAGAGATACCAGCAGTTATATATAGGCACTGCGAAATCAAGGAGTACACGAGGCATACGTGAATATCTTGGCAAATATCTACAAGGATTACACAGCAACCTTTGTTCTCCACAAGAAAAGTAGAAAGATACCTATCAAGAAACGGGTCAGGCAAGGAGACACAATCTCTCCAATGCTATTCACTGCATGCTTAGAAGTATTCAAGCTCTTAGACTGGGAAGGCTTAGGAGTGAGGATCAACGGCGAATATCTCAACAACCTTCGGTTTGCAGATGACATTGTCCTATTCAGCAATAACGGGGACGAATTACAGCAAATGATTGAGGACCTGAACCGAGAAAGTGTAAGAGTGGGGTTGAAGATTAACATGCAGAATATAAAGATAATGCTAAATAGCCTGGCAAGAGAACAAGAATTCAGGATCACCAGTCAGCCCCTAGAGTCTGTAAAGGAGTACGTTTATCTAGGTCAATTACTCACAGAGGACCCCGATCATGATAAAGAAATTTACAGAAGAATAAAATTGGGTTGGAGTGCTTACGGCAGGCATTGCCAAATCCTGACTGGGAGCTTACTACGGTCGTTGAAAAGAAAAGTGTACAATCTTTGCATTCTACCGCTACTAACATTTGGGGCAGTAACTTGGAGGTGAACAAAGAAGTTCGGTAACAAGTTAAGGACCGCACAAGGAGCGATGGAACGAAAAATGTTAGGCCTAACGTTAAGAGACAGGAAGAGGGCGGTGTGGATCAGAGAACAAACGGGGATAACCGATATTCTAGATGACATTAAACGAAAAAAATGGAGCTGGGCAGGCCATGTAATGCGTAGGATGGATAACCGGTGGACCATTAGAGTTACAGAATGGATACCAAGAGAAGGGAAGCGCAGTCGAGGACGGCAGGAAACTAGGTGTTGTGATGAAGTTAGGAAATTTGCAGGCGCAAGCTGGAATCAGCTAGCGCAAGACAGGTGTAATTGGAGATCACAGGGAGCTCGTGCCTTCGTCCTGCAGTGGACATAAATATATGATGATGATGATGATGATGATGATGATGATGATGATGATGATGATGATGCTTTATCTGGCTTCATTAATTGTCCGTCACTTCGTATGATTGTGAGTAACAAAAAATCGAGCCCCTCGGGCCCCCTTACCCTTATCGCTCATTATTTAAAGGTATGTGAGATGAGGTAGGAGCGGGGTGTATAAACAGTGTACTAGCGGAAAAAGACACGGAGGAGCGCCACTGCAATGTTCACTGTCAGCCAAAACCAACTAGCCCAGCTTTTCATTCATACTGGGTCCTCTTGATTATGATGCCAGTGCTTAAACGACGGCACTATCAGAGGACTTCGTGTAGCTGCACGTGCTGAAAGGACCTAACACGTCGCGACGCTGCGGCCGCTGCGCTCGGCGCATGTCGGACGCTGACGTTGATTGTAGCGTTAAGTAACAGAGTACCAGTGCGAAAAATGCATTGTACCTTTGCAAGGTCGTCCAAAAGAAGGCAACCAATGACCTTACAAATTTACAGCTCCTTTAGTGCTATCCAGCCAAAGCTGGGCTGAATTTTATTTCATTATGTGAATTGTTTGGGTTTGCACAGTTTCTTCTATTGTGAAGTTTCTTTACCACACAGTTTCTTTAGCGCCTGCTTTATACCAAGCAGGCAGTAAAGAAAACAACAACAGCAAAAAAGAAACAAATTGGACGCACCGATAGTGTTGAGAGAGTCCCTGCGAAAGCGCGTGCGGCTGCCGCGCCTGTGACATTTCACTAGCAAATTACGGCAATGAGCGGCGCAATTTTTTATAGTCGACGCGTTTGTGAATGCCATGCATTGCCTTTTACTAGAAAAAGAAAGAAGACAGAAAAAATTGCTGGTCCTGGCTTTTGTCTTAATTCACTAAAGATTGGTTATGGCGTTACGCTGCCGAGAACGAGCTCGCGCGGGTTTGATACCGGCCGCGGCGGCCACGTTTCGATGGGAGCGGAAAGCAAGAACGCTGCACGTTGCAGGACCTCAGGTGGTAAAAAAAAAAAAAGAGAAAGAGAAAGAAAAAAAAAGTCACCGACGATTACGATAGACTCCCTAATGCAAAATTTGAGCGCAGCTGTATACGTGTTTTTATTTCGCGATATATTGAGGCAAAGAAATTAAAACCGAAATCACCGACCGCTCCGACTGGCAGTGGGCCACTGCCGTCAGCGCCTTCGCAGAGGGAACGCTGGAATGGTGAGATGAGCGGCATCGGAGCCAGCTGTGGAAGAATACGACGACGACGAACGCGTGGCACGAGAGCGTTCGCGCGGTTACACCGAGGGAGGGCTACGCTTACCGCAAGAACGGCCGCTCTATATAGAATCCGGAGCCCGAGGGCACTACGGCGTCCCTCGTAACCCACTGTGCAGTTTCGGATGCTAAACCCCGTATGCTACAAGCGCGAGTCAAAGCATTCGAGGACGAGACGAGAACGATAGTGGCTTGGTGCGGCGACGTCTTCTCGCGCGCGCGCGCAAGGGAGAAAGGCGGGGAGCGGGTGCGCCGACTTTTCGCGTTTGCCCACTGCTCTATGAAGCCACCGCCCCTATCTCGGGGTGAACCCACACCAGGGACTCGATCACCTTACAAACTAAAGAAAACTCTTCCCGGAGCTCCTAGCGGCGTCTCCGAGCTGGTTTGCGTTGCCTTAGTGCTTGGGCGATGAGGGCAGGTCCTTTCTCGGGTGTTTGTGCGTGTGTGGGTGCGTGCGCGTATGTGAGTGGGGTTTTTGTTTTTTCGCTCTGAAGCTGTTACCAATATGAATTGCCAACTAGCCCCCCAGCTACAAGTACAATAAATAATAATAGGTACAATAAATAAATAAACATAAAAAAATATTCTAGATTGTGAACTATCAGGTGTAATGGTCGACGTAAAACATCTCAGCAATCTGCGGTTTGCAGATTACATTGCCCTGTTCTGCAACGCTGGAGATGACTTACATCACACGATGAGATGACTTTAATCGACAAAATCTAAATGTAGGCTTGAAGATTACTGTGCAGAAGACAACAATAGAAAATTAATTCTGGGGTTTTACGTGCCAAAACCACGATATGATTATGAGGCGCGCCGTAGTTAAAGAGTCCGGATTAACTTTGACCACTTGGGTTTTCTTAACGTGCACTCAATACACCGTACACCGGCGTTTTTGCATTTCGTCCCCATAGAAATGCGGCCGCCGTGGCCTGGATTTAATCCCTCGGGCTTAGCAGCGCAACGCCAAAGCCACCACGCCACCACGGCGGGTCAAAAGACAATCGTGATGTTCAATATGACAGCCACGGCCAAGTCGTGACCAGCTATTTACTATCATCATTGAAAAGAAAAGTGTACAAAGATTGCTTTCTGTCATTAATTACCTGTAAGATGGTAACTCTGAGGACAACGAAGCAACATGAGAAGCAGTTAAGTACCGCTCAATGAGCGATCGAGGAAAAAAAAAAAGGGGGGGGGGGGGAATGCAATTTTATGAGTCAGGAAGACAGCAGTGTGAATTACAGAGAGCAAACGGGTGTACATTGTAGTTGAGACTAAGAAGAAGAGTTGTGCAGCTAATGCAATTCGTAGAGCAGATAATCGGTGGTCCATTAGAGTTACACAATGGATGCCAAGAAGAGATGCGCTGTCGATGACGGCAGACAATTAGATGGTAGGATGAATTTAGGAAACTTGCACCCGTAGGATGGTATCAGTTGACGCAAGAAAGGAGTAATTGGAGATTGCTGAGAGAGGTCTTCGTCCTGCAGTGGACATAAAATAGGCTGATGATGATGGTGGTTCATTAGAAGCCTAGAATAATTATAAAAAAATAGACAAGATCACGATGTCCTACAAGGAATGAAACGGAGCGCGCCGGTTTCCGAATACTCGACAAAGACCGAGATATCCTCGAATTTTTCTATATGCAAGGCACCGACGCGCCGGCGGCATGGATGACGAGCAGTTCCGCGAGGCTGGCCATCAGCTGCTGGACTTTGCGCTGTCGTACTTCAACGGTCTGAGGAACCAGCCCGTGCTCCCCGACGTGGCACCCGGCTACCTGGCTTCCCTGGTGCCGCCGGAGGCACCCCAGGAGCCCGAGAAGTGGGAGGACATCTTCAAGGACATCGAAAGGGTCATCCTGCCCGGGGTAAGCTGCTACTCGCCCCTCATGTATTCGAACCCGCGACCTCGAGCTCAACTGCGCAACGCAATAGCCACTGGACTACCGCGGAGGGCGTACCAGCAAACGTGCTCATATGAACTCTGTACGCTGACCGCCAAAGTAGTGCGCGTAAGCGGACCTGTATTCTGCGTGATAAATAAAAATTAATTCCTACATAAAACCTGAACACATAACATCGGCTCATAGACGTCTCCAAAGCACGCCGACCTCTTACTGAAATAACGCCCATCATATTCAACGGTTTCCTTGGTGTGCTTGGATTTTCTATGATTAAGCCATTCGACATGTGCCACTGCGTGTGTGCCTATTCTTGGCTGATCCTCCAGAATATGTACCGCTGTGACACAAAGGGTATATGAGCTTTAAATGTACTCGTATTTATATGTATGTGAAGCAATATGCATTTCGTTTCGTCACACCCTGATGGCAATAATCAAGAGGAGTGGGTGGGGAACTCGTGACGATAAACACATTTGAACAACATGATGTGCCAATGTGACTCACAAGAAGTAGAAGTTGGGACCTTTGCGGTGCCAACGAGACGCAATGGTTATTTTATAAACATAACCATTGCGTCTCGTCCCCCATTGGTCACACCAAAATGAAAAAAAAATATTTTATTTGAAAGCTTAAATTATAATTATGCTATTGCATATTATCAACTATTTCGTTGCTTCACGGGATTACTCATCGATTACTTAATTCCAATTAGGTTCGATTGGGACCAGTTAATTGGCATACCAAGCCCCATTGATATTCAACTGAAACCAACTGGACCTCTAATAATGTCCACTTGGAACCAACTAGACTTGCAATGATGTCCAATCGAAACTAACTGCACCTTCAATGATGTCCAATTGGAACCAATTGGGTCCCATTAAACATTGGACTCAATGATTCTTCTTTTTTTTAACAGGCTGCATGCTTCACTCTCACGAGTGGTTTACTTAAACAAATGCACCACTGTAAAGTGCGCGGTGCCGCAACTGTCGATATTCACCGGTGCACCACGGTTCTTGAGTTCAATGCTTGACGCAGGTGTCGTGACACCACAGTTGGGTAACCCTTACCTTACCTCTGCTAGTGAGATGAAGCAGCGTCTTGTCCGCCGAGGTGACGTTGCCTACGTAGTCGTAATAGTTTCCGACATCACCATTAAAAAATTATTGCGATCGATACTCTGTGTTCTAACACGTTTACACAATACAGTCATTAAGACCCTAGGAAGGCAATTAATGGTTTCTGCGCGTCATGTAATGCGTCGAGCCAGATGACCGGTGGTCTGGTCTGAGTGACAGAATGAGCGCCAAGGGAATGAAAGGAAAGCGCAGTCGAGGACGAGGATTTGGTGGTCTAATGGAGCCAGCTTATGGAGCCAGCTTACGCAAGACAAGGATAAATGGATATCGATGGAAGATGCCTTCATTTTGAAGTGAACGTTGCAGTGAATAAGTTGACGATGACGATGACTACGACGACGAGTTCAGTGTCCCCAAGATTTGGCCATGTACTCCTCCCAATAGGGTGGTACCAATTTCGATACGATGAAACGAATATAGAGTTCCTGTGCGAGCCGCATACAGGAACACTAGAAACGAAAAAAAAAAAAGGCGCACCGCCACCGAAAGCGCAGCTGACGAAGAGCGCCTCAAGTATATGCGCAAAATGGGCTCACAACGAATATTTTCGGAGCACATTTTCAATAGAACGCGCGGTACTACCGTCGTCGTCCTCTGGTGTTTCTGATTTTGGAGCTTCGTGGCCAGGCGAAAAAATCGCGCTCTCACATATAGGGAAAGTGCTTTAGGCACGGCACAAGTAGGGCGACAAAAGAGTACAGAGGGCGGTTAGCACACACAATTTAGCTAATGCCAAACACTGTGAACGCCCCACAGCTGATACTGGATCACCAGCGGGAAGTCTATCGGTGCTTAAAACTCATCACTGCGCAATTCGTGCCGTCAGGTCATGAGAGTTTGTGGCTCAGCTCCATTGCAGTGTTTCAATAACCGCACAATAAAAGCACGAATTGTAATCTCGCACTGCACTGAAAATACTGCGGCAAGCGCTAGACGACTCGGCACGGCGTGCGCGAGCGGCTCTTGAAGTCGTGTTTTCACATGATCGAAAGGAGTATTAAGTTGTTCACTTTCTTTCTCTCTCTCTGTTTTTTCTGTGGATTGTTCACAGCGTGCATCCGTGGAAATACTTTTAAAAGTCTACAAAAAGAAGAAAACACACATTCGGAGTTCGCAATGCGCTACACAAAGCATAATACACTATACCGCATGAACCCTACCAGCACCGGTGTCGTAAACCACTCAAATAGGCAGGAATCGAATAAAGCAAGGGCTGACAAACGAGCTTACGCGGCTGTCCGACTTACGCTTCGAAAAGCAAGGCGCTCCAGTCTATCCCGACCGGAGGACTATCCCGAAGATAGTGCAGTAAATAATTTAAGCAGGCGGATGCTCCTCTTACTCCTCTCGCATGAGGGGTGACGCAAGCGCAATAACTTAGCCCCATTCTCACCCCCAATTCACTCAGGAAGACATTGTCTTTTATCGACGTCAACTAGATGTTGAATCGCCTTCCAATTTTTTCCTACAACCTGAACCGCTGAAAAAACCTAACTCGCATTTGAAGGTAGAGCATTCGGTCGGCAAACAAGACAGGCCATTATTTCTGCTGTTGTCAGCTGATGCTCCCGCTGATCAGCTGTGCGGTCTTCTTTCTTTTAATATTATTTTCATTTTCTGGGGTTTGACATACCAAAACCACAATCTGATTACAAGGCACGCCTTAGTGGGGGACTACGGATTAATGTTGACCACCTGGGGCTCTTTCACATATACCCAAAGCAGGGTATACGCGAGCGTTTATTTCTCCTGTTGTCATCGAATTGAGGCCAGCGTAGCCGGGAACGAAGCTTTGATCTCGTGCTCAGCAGCGAAATGCCATAGCCAATCAGCTACCAAGGCGGGGGGCTATGCACTGTGTGACTACTCGTAGTCAGTCAGGTTAACGGGAAAGCACGAACTATAGCTAACCAAGGTACCCCAAATAAGTCCTGATGTCAAGACCTTGAAGCCGGCATATCCAAGAAATCGAAGAGGAACATCATTTTTCAGCCGAAGACCAACGGTACCGGAAACACTGGTCGCTACCACGTTTCTTCGCATCTTCTGCTCTCTATTATAGTCCCCATTTCCACTGGCTCCTCCGCATGAACTTCCCCTGTTTTCGATGGAAGCATTTTCTCTCGCTCTATTTGGCTTTCTGCTTCATGGCGAAGCGACGAGGGTACAATGCTCACTTATCCACCACCAAGTCCTCGGCCAGACTGCCCAACTTCCAAAATTAAAGGACGACCACGCTTTGCGTGAACAACTGAAAACCAACCGTGAGATAGTCCAAGCTTGATATCGGGTCATGCGCGTGAACTTGACGGCAACGGCCGCAGTGAATCGTTCCTTGGTGGGAACGACACATGCACACATGAACTACACCGCACAGCATGCAAATGTAGGGAGGAGTGGTTCAGCATTCGTTGTCGAGGAAACAACAGCGACTCAGCAATGTGCAACTAGTTACCACCCGGTTGGTGGCCTATCCCCCACAATGCCATTAATTGAGGCTTCACCATCATCATCATTATGTCATTTTTGTAGCCAAAAGAAAACAATACTAAGCTTTAATGTTTCAAGAAATATTGAGTCTTAACACTACAACGTGGGAAAGAATAAAAAAAAACAATCAGCGCAGCTTCACTGACTTAACGTCGCGAAGACTGATGAAACAGCGGAGCTGGTGGCTTCAACTTGGCTTTTACTTCCCGATGAGTCTATTCTTACCGTTGCCGCGACGCCACCTCTCTTACTCGAAACTAGGGGTCTTCGGATCTTCGCCGTCGCTTAGCCTCAGCTTCCCTTGCTCGGAATTCTGGGTCGGCACGTCATCGTTGAGCCCATGCTCGAGCAGCTTCCCGTCGTCTTTCCTGCCGCGCCGCTTCTTCTTCCGGAGACAGTTGCTTCTTCGTCCTCGCCATACTCGTCGCCGAACGTCGGAATGCTCTCCGCCAACAGTGCACGCTTTTATACTGCTCGGTTGACCCCCCCCCCCCCCCCCCAACCTGCAATTTTCGCCATTCTCCGACCACCTGTGGCTGGCGCGCGCTTCGCAAAACTGATCAACGCTCGGCACGGTTCAACCTCGACCTTAAACAGCTCCGCTGGTAAAATTATTTAAATTATGGGGTTTTACGTGCCAAAACCACGACCTGATTACGAGGCACGCCGTAGTTGGAGGCTGCGTATTAATTTTGACCGCCTGGCGTTCATTAACGTGCGCCCAATGCACGTTGCACGGGCGTTTTTGCATTTCGCCGCCATCGAAATGCGGCCGCTGCAGTCAGGATTTGACCCCCTGAGTCCGTGCTTAGCAGCGCAACGCCAAAGCCACAAAGCAACCACGGCGGGTTGTTAAAGAATGCCTGAGGAACATATGCAAAGTGAGCTTTGGCAACCAACCCGCTGTTTTTTGCGTTGAACTATCACATCATGCTTTCCTGCAAGTTCAAGATTGGTGAGTGTTGGTGCGATCAGCGCTATATTTATATTGTTTCTTTTTTTTCTTTCTCTTGCAGATGACTCACTGGCACTCACCCCATTTCCATGCCTACTTCCCCACAGGCCAAAGCCCGCCTTCGCTTCTTGCGGACATGCTCAGCTCAACATTCGCCATAGTCGGGTTCACATGGGTACATTTCTAACATTTTTGCATGAAATGGAAGGTTTTGAGATATGCGTCTCCAGAATGCGAAGCAAATTCCGCGCGTAATCTTTCCCCAAAACCTTCCCTCATCACTGCAGGGCGAAACTACGTCTTACATCAAAGTTTTTTATGGTAGATTTCGGAGATGAACTTCTCGAAAGCAGGTGCACGTTAAGATCATTTATTAAAATGCTAATTAATAAATTTTAGTTAGAGTTTATTAGTGATTCTCGCACAATCCCTAGCACCCACTGCCTCGAATAGCACGCCGCTGAAAGAGTATAACCTCTTTGTCTCAACGTATCTCCACAGTTCAAGTATTCTTTTTTTTAAATTACGCACTCTTCGCTGAAGCATCTTGTATGTGTCACCAGTTTCAGGAATCTGTGATCTGATGGCGGCAATCAAAGAACCGACAACACACGTTAGTATAGTACGGTATATAATCAAAGAAGGTGTCGTGAATACAACTGCAGGATATTGTGTTTGCCTTGATCAGTGACCCGTTTATTCTTAATATGTTTGCCTCACGGCAGACACTTTAAAATGTGCCTGCCTGTAGTCTTATCTTTAATATAATAGTAGGCGAGCGCGAAATTCGATTCCAGGGCGTATACCTTAGCGCATTCTCAGCAGAAGTCAACGCGAGGTTGTAGCCGCACTGTCCCAATGGGCCGTAAGTACAGCCATAAGTATTACGCATTGGGCGTTATGAACCGTTTGCTAGAAAGAGGCGCACGCAACCGTGCATTCTGACTGCGATGAAACAGCCCTGACGAGGTTCGACACAACGCATGCGACGACCTCGGAGGCCGTGTTCCGGCAGCCGTACTGGGTCTCCCTTAGATAGTATATGAATAGAGACTTCTAGATCACGCACTTCGTGTACTCCTTATTCCTGTGCTACTCAATTTAATGAAAAGGTCCGATTTTTGTTTAGTCCTATGCAGAAGCGATTTCTTATCTTTAAATTATGGGGCTTTACGTGCCAAAACCACGATCTGATTATGAGGCACACCGTAGAGGGGGACTCCGGAAATTCGAACCACCTGGGGTTCTTTAAAGTGCACCTAAATCTAAGTACACGCGGGTGTTTTCGCATTTCGCCCCCATCGAAATGCGGCCCCCGTAGCTGGGATTCGATCCCGCGACCTCGTGCTCAGCAGCCCAACACCATAGCCACTGAGCAACCACGGCGGGTCGCGATTTCTTAACTAGCGTAAAAGTAATGCTCAAATAGTAATTTTATATCTTCGTGATGTAAACTGCATCTATTGAGAAACAATCGTATTTGGAGCGTGCTCTTGGGAGCAATTTCATGTGTATACAAGAGAGGGACACAATGTGGGGAGGCCGCAAAGGGCTGTAGCTATTGGTGAGAAATTCAGTTTTAATTATTCTATACTTAAAGACGTTAGCTTGGCATGCGCTTCGGTGAATCGTGCAAATCCACAACTGCAGAAGAGTGAGTGCAAAAGGAAAGTGCACCGTTTACACCTCAGTTAAAATTTTACTGATCAAGGCATCGGCTAAAGGGTCGAGTTTCTTCGCAACAAACATCGAAAAACTTGAAATTGTTTGGTTCACTAAGAGGTTTAAGAGCGCGCCAAGTTCCAGGTTGGCATGCATATAGACTGCGAGAAAAGGCGGCGTTCTTGCCGCGGTGCCGTGGTCCGGAGACTTTTTACGCCTTTTGTAATGTGTAGTGTCTTACATTGTCCGGGAAACGTTCCAGATTGCGAGCCCAGCAAACACCGAACTGGAAATGATGGTCATGGATTGGCTGGGAAAGGCTATCGATCTCCCGAGCCACTTCCTCTTCTCCACGCCCGGCATCAACGGTGGAGGCGTCATACAAGTATAACACAATTGCTATTTCACACACGCGTTCCCTGAAATTACATCCAATAAAGGTGATATTTAAAGTGAGAATACATAAAATTACGCTTTTATGGCGTCGCTACTCTCAAATAGATATTTCAAGCATTGTATCGGGCTTTTAAGCAGTTAATTGCGTTTTTGAGGAACCGTTCCGAGTGCTTTAGATGGCCTCACGGCGTCTCAAAAGCGAGTATTGTAGAAATACAAGGTCGCTTCTCCAACGAGCCTCAGTGAGTGCGCACATTCCAACGTTCTTGGTACGCTCGCGTAATTTTTATTGCATTGAATATAGGGCCTCATAAATACGAAGTATAATCATTTGGCCTCAGTTTTCGCGTTACCTGCACACCAGACGCGCCCCTTTTGCCCCCTCCTTGGGAATAATATTGACTGAAACATATCCCTCAAATTCGTCGTTTTTGCCACTTCAAAGCTCTTCGCGTCGATTCTTCACACAGCCAAACGCGATACTGTCTCTGCCTCTGGTTTCCCCAGAGCACAGCCAGCGAGTGCACCCTGACGGCGGTTCTCGCCGCAAAGACCAAGCTCACCACTTTCCTGCTGCAGCAGAATCCGTCGCTCAGGCCCTGCCAAGTGTGGGACAAGCTCGTCGTTTACGCCTCCTGTCAGGTATCGTTACAACTCCATACAGCTATTATATGATCAAGACCATGTACCTTCGAAGGTGCTGCGCTTCGTGCGGCCATCTCTTTCGGCGCGTGGAAGAAAACGTTATTTGCGTGCGTGCGTGCGTGCGTGCGCGTGCGCGTGTGCGTGTGCGTGTGCGTGTGCGTGTGCGTGTGTGTGTGTGTGTGTGTGTGTGTGTGTGTGTGTGTGTGTGTGTGTGTGTCAGGCAGACTTGGATATTCGACAGCAATACTTGTCTGACGCCCATGTGTGTGGACACCTGCGTATTTATCTTTACCTAGCCTGTCTGTATACAATGTTCTCGTGCGAGGGCGTGATGTCCAGATGTACTTGCAGCCTTTGTTACGGCTGCAATTGAGTGCTAACTACGTGTCCCCGCCGATGCAACATTGCTCTATCACATATGGCAGCAGGAGTGGCCATTTATATATGCATACGAACACTTATTCTTACCGTGTTAGGGTGGCCGACAGACCATGCAAAAGTGCGACTCTTGAGGGTCTGAAGAAACCATTGAACACAGGCCATGCGCTTGTTTTATAATGTTTGATATAATGTTAAGGTAAGTGCTCGTTTTAAAAGCGAGTCTGATACTGACTGTAGAGGCAAACATATTATTTTCCACAGAACATAGAATGCCATGGACGGCCGAAATAAATCTCTGTTCGTGCGAATTTTCTTCGAATGAGTTTCTTCTTTGGATAATGCACCCGAACAGGCCGTATTGCGCTGCCTTTTATAGTATAGGGGAAGTAGTATGAATCAAGCTATCACTTGACGATTACAGTAGTAATACCGCTTCTTTCCAGTATAAGTGATTTGCACTTAAACGTCGTGCTAGAAACACCTGGAGCTCCAAGTAAAGAAAAAAAAAAAAAAGCTGGAAAAATAATACGAAAAAAGAAACTTCGGAATGTTTTATGCAAAAAAAAAAAAAAAAAAAAAAAAAAAAAAAAAAAAAACAGAAGAGCGCTGTCCACAAAGAACGTCTTTTCTTGTCAAACACAGCAAAAGTTCGCTGAATTCAGCAAGAATATCGCTTACTCGATCAGCGCTGGAAGAGGCCTGCGCCCCGCAGAGGACATAACCAGATGATGACAACGATGATTACTGGCTGATGACGACGTCGGTTACACACGGATGATGCGATAAATCCATGCTAGCTGACTTGATGTCTGACAAGCCGCCATCGGCGGTAGTGCGGCAGACAACATTGCCGTGCGGCTCATAAACTTGAATGTACAGCAGTTGATGATTCAGTACTGCTTCGTGTTTGCAATGAGACACACTAATTTTACAGTCTGGCGTCACGCGCTTGCCGTGTGTCGCCGGACTTCGTTATCTGCGCTGTGGGAAGATACAAGTCCATTAACAAACGCAGCGTGAACACGGACCATAACAACTTGATGCAAACAGCGGTCTCTGCGTGTGCTGCCCATGCTGTGCCTGCCTTCGGCGCAGTATTTATTCCATTTGTTTCAGTATTTAGTATGTTAGTATGGGACGAGCAGGTGCCCCAGCCAGCTTTATTTCTTTCTTCTCTCTATTCCATCACCCTTCTGTGCTTTCTTCGCAAGCATTCTTTTTTAAATTGGTCCTTTCGCTTAACACTGGAAACTCCGACTCTTGCGTTTAACGGCGTCATATTTAAGTTTCAGACGCATATGTGGACGCATCTTATGTTACAATTAATCTGCGCTGCCTCGTGCCATCTGTCTTTGGAACAGTTTTCCCAATTATACTGTAGCTGCGCTTATCTCATCCAACGGCTTCCGTGAAATGTTCTAGGAACACTTTGATCATAAGAATGCATAGTGATGATCACTGCGCCTTGCTTTTTTTTTACACAGCTGTTTATTGTTTGTTTTACTCCTATCTACCATTTTTTTTAATGTTATAGCTGTAATAACAGTTTATTTCTGCAATCTCTCTTCCCCCCTCTCCCTTACTCAATGCTCCTTTTTAGGAGCCTGTAAAGTATTGCAAATAAATAAAAAGGAATAATTGCAGTGTCACAGCGCGCCTCGCGTATCCGAAAGTAAGCACGGCAGATATGAGCTGTAGCTGTGGTTCGCAGGCCCACTCGTCGGTGGAGAGGGCCGCCTTGTTGGCCAGCGTGCGCTTTCACGTGCTCAACACGGACGACAAACTGGCAGTGCGGGGACCAACGCTGCGCGCCGTCGTCCAAGAGGACCGCCGCCTGGGCTTCATTCCGATGGCGGTAACGTCATCTACGTCATTATACGTCATTACACGCTGGGTCAATGCGAGCTCCCTATAAGCTCTCTATATACGTATACACTTAAAGGGCCGACCATGTACGCTGCACATGCGAAAGGAGCGACGAGGCCATAGAGTTAATATACTGACTCTAGAGGACAAGCAGCCCATAGGGCCCATGCATTGAAATTGGTCACCGCAAGAGCACCGCCATTATGATACGCTGATGTTGCCAGCTCCTGAAACGCTTGCTAGACTTGGCGATAGTAATCTGTTTTAATCTGGCAACTTATAGCTTGTAGCGTGTGTGCAGCCGTGTGCGCGTCGGTGTGGGAGGTGTTGGCCGTGCAGCCGTGCAGCTGGCATTTACGCAACCCAAGGATAACCCTGTTAAAATTTCCGGCGGTATGTGGTTTTCAACGGTCACGCACTAGCGAAAATACCGTATAGCTGTTAAGGCTTCCCTGTTTGCTGTCGCAAGTGTCACTTGACGAGCAATACGTAAAAAAAAAAAAAAAAAATGTAGCGGTGAATCACGAAAGCTGTCAACTCGCGTGATGTTCTGAACAAGTCAGGCACGTTTACTTACGTGTGAAGGGAAATGCCAGAGCCCTTTGGAGCTTTAGTCTTGCACAAAAGGCACGAAGGTGCCATCGTGTCAACCGATGTCGTCGCGCGATCACATGTCAGAGCTAAACTATACCAAACGAAACCACAGAACACCCATAACGAAACTACCACACATCTGAAAACACAAATAAAAAATATCCGAAACCGAAACTCGCGTTATTGAATGACTGAGTACATCGTGAATTGCATAAATTACGTTAGCAAGCGTTTCCTGTAAGCTTCATATTCACACATCACCTTCATAAAGCCATCAGGTATTCGTTTTTTATGCCACAGCATAAGGCGGCCTATACTTGTTTTCACCTCTCAAAATAATTGCGCTGGCCACATTGACAAGTTACAAGATGGCGTCGACAAGATGGCGGCGCCCTAGCGGTCCCCTCTTTTTCGGCCCAGCTTTGCCTCTAGAGTCAGTTTATTAACTCTATGGACGAGGCCGTCGACTGGCGATGACTGCTGCTGCACATCGCTTATTCATGACGTACGTACGGTCTTTGTCGGAAGGTTTCTAAGCCACTCCGCGATTAACAAGGCATGTCGTCATGCCACGTTACAAGACTCCTGTATATACATAGTTTGCACGCGCGTCACTTCCGCACCGGTCCGCGAGCCTGTCCGCCATACCTGCGCGCCTGCGGAAGCGTGCTGGAGCAGGCTGCGCGCGGTGACGCGTTGTTGATCCGAAGTTCCTTCTCGCGTCGTGATCATGCCAATCTGCGCGATTTTCGGTTGCCGCACAAGAAGTACCACTGCCGCGAAGCCGAGCTACGCAGAACCGGGCGTATAGGTCTGCAGTGCACCAAAAGTAATAACATGGCAGTGCGAACGCACAAGAATGCTATCGGAGAAACGTCGGTGCCTGTGGCTTTCCCGGATACATCGGAAGAACTTGAACAACGTGCGTGTGGTCACTTTGTGTCGGGCGAGTATATAACACGCCAAAAGACTGCACATCACGCATGATCGTAAAAGGGCGGCAGCGAAAGCCCCCGTACTGGTTGGTGACCGCCTGCTCGCACACGCATGGTCGCTTTTACCGCTCTGAAAAACGCCCGTGTACTTGTGTTGTAGTGCACGTTAAAGAACTCCGGGCAGTCAAAATTATCCCGGAACCCTCCACTGCCACGTATTTCATAATTAGATCGAGATTTTAGCACGTAACACCCCCCCCCCCCCCTTTTTTTTTTAACGGCCTGCAAACTGCTTCGCAACGTCATTTCTTGGTATGTGTGCTCCGCTTAGCAATATGCTAAGCAATATTTGAATGTATGCATGCTTTCAATATAATGGGCTACTTCTATTTAACGCAACAAAATTCACATGCACCCGCCGTGATTGCTCAGTGGCTATGGTGTGGGGCTGCTGAGCACGAGGTCGCGGGATCGAATCCCGGCCACGGCGGCCGCATTTCGATGGGGGCGAAATGCGAAAGCACCCGTGTACTTAGATTTAGGTGCACGTTAAAGAACCCCAGGTGGTCCAAATTTCCGAAGTCCCCCACTACGGCGTGCCTCATAATCAGAACTGGTTTTGGCGCGTAAAACACTATAATTAAAAAAATTCACATGCACGGATATGCACCGAACTGTAAACCAAAACTCGCAGAAAGGAGCGAACACACGTTTCGAAGCTTGGGGAAAAAGTGCATATAGGTGAACATTTGTGGCAAGAAAGCTGTCCCTGAATGGAGCAGCACAAAAAATACTGAGATAGTCTTCTCTGCCGCACGCCAAGGAACATATGCTTTCATTGACTCACCTCGCCGAGGACGATGGTAAGACCCGACGACAGACGCTTCGCTGCAACCTTCCTCACCCAACCGCTCGTGAAGTAATGGTGCGCCTTCTGCGATTTGTAAGCCTTTATTTCGTTCAGCGTGACATAGCTCGTGGACGGGAGAAGATAATTAATAATATCCACGTACGTCGTGGCCGGGAGCACCTTGGGGTCTGAACTGGTATCCACGCCAACGTGCAGCTAGTATGGGTCCAGGCCGTCGCACATTCCGACCTTTTCTTCGTAGCGAGCCCGCGTCGGCCCTACAAGCTCGTCCATGTAGGAAGGGCAAAATTCAGGGCTCCTAACTTCTGCCATCGCAAAGCTTTCAAGACAGCAAACGTGCGGCGCTGACACGTAGAAGCGAACGCCGAACACAAACGCAGCGGGCCAGCGGCTAGTAGCGAGGTGCCTAGCGATGGCGGACCATAGAATGTGGAGGGCGGTCGGGGCAGGCGGCGGATATGACGTCACGTGCAAACTATGTATAGCATGCTGTGCGCTCCAAAACTCAAGAGAGCGTCCAGACGACAGGTCTGATCACGTGCGAAGTGACTTCTAAACTTTTGAGAAAAAACTTTTGTCTCCACTTATCACCGCGCATATACTGTATGGTGCTCATTTCCCTGTACACGACACCAAAACAACATGCAGATAAACGCCCGCCGGAAGAAGTGCGCGTAGATGTGACACTCCAAAAGCCCACACCAAGGCACACACTCACTTTTTTTTTTTTCCGGCCCTTTGAAACGTTCTTTTATTCCGTGCTTGGGAAAGAAAAAAAAATAGTACGCTGGCAGTTCGCTATATTTCTGGCCTAAAAAAACGGGCAAGTTCGCACTCACTCGTGCAAAGCTTAGGCACAGCGAAACTGTCGATCCTCAAGTCTTACTGGCTGCTACTGCTAGGTATGAACTTGGTTGCTGCTAGGTCTTAACTTGGTTTCACTTAACTACGCATGTAGGAAAGTATTCTCGAGCGATCATTTTCAGAGGTACCTTCCCTTTCGCGACATTTCGCGTGACTAGCGCTGGACGCGTCGGCGCGCGCCTATACGAGCGACAGCGTTCCTGGCATGCCACAAACACAGGCAGGCTAACCAAGGTTGGCACAGTGCTAAGAACGCTGTTGCTTGCGACGCCGAACGCGTTGGCAACATTTCGCGTGACCGCGTGAATTTGTGGTACGAACCATAAATTACGGCTGGTTTAAACAGCTTACGCTTAGCACCGAGCTAAACTGCAGCTTTCTGGTGCGCTGAATAAGTGTATATGTTCAAAATGTAGGCACCCTATAAGGCTTGTGTCCTGCGGGATGTAGCTGTGAGAGCAGTGCTCTCAAAATAATCGTTTCTTTCCCTTTATAGGGTTAAATGGGTTTATGGGTTTATAGTTCGACGACAGGAGGCGATTGGCGATCAGCGAAGAAGAAGCGAGTGCGTGTATATAAAGGCACGAAAGTAAAATCAAGAAAGAGTGAAAGTGCAGCGCACACAGCTATAAGCGCGTTTCTTCATCATGGCAGTCAAGACGCCTGCCAAATTCATTACGTACGACGCCGGAGTCGGTTCCAAAGCATATGGGAATGTCCGCATTTGCCATTTTGTTCACCGCCGATTTGTGCATCCCTGTGGAGCGTATAGCTCGGCGGTTTTAATGGGATATGGCGTTAAGGACCCCATGTCGCAGAAAATCCGGCGTCGGCGTCCGCGGCTGAGAAAATAATCCCGAGCCACCCTGACCACGCAGGCCCTCCGCGTGGCGCAGAGTTGTTAATGAACTAATTGAATTTCTCAAAGTAAAATCCGTCAGAAAAGTCGTAAAGTACGACTTAACCACAACCTAGAGACATGATAGCGTAGGATTGTAATTTGAATATACGAGAAAACATAATTCTGTTACGAGAAAACTCAAACACAAACCCGTTTTCCGGCATTTCTACCATGCAACAGCGGCACGCCCGGGTAGATTACTTGCAAAAACACCATCCAGATGGCGCTCGCCTGCTCGGCAGGTCAAACTGGGACTTAACCTACCTAATGCGTTTTGGACAAGCGCGCCTCGGGGCAACAGCAAACAATTAATAAAGTAATAAAAAAAGGTCCTAGGTCCTTCACATTTTGATATAAGACGGCTTACATTGCCCCTGTAAAATATTTTTCCAGCAATGCATTTGTGTTTAAAAGAAGCCAACTTTAAGGGGGTTGGTGTGAGCTTGGTCTTTGTAAGCTGGCTTTCACCCGTTGTGGGTTGCAGTGAAGCCTACTCATGAAGAAAAATGCTATGCGAACGGGGCCCGATAAAGCTATCGCGTTCCACTCTTTAAAGACGAAGCTTAAGCGTCCTCCAATTTTTTTATAAACGGTATACCATTCATTTGGGTTTTCGCGCTCCTTCACTATATACAACGCCCAATTCCTGATGTATTTTCTTGTTCTCTTTTTTTTTTCTTTTTTTTTTCAGATGGTCGCTACCTTGGGGACAACCAACTCCTGTGCGTTCGACAACCTCGAAGAGATAGGAGTTGTCTGCAAGTTACCTGCCTGCTCCTTTCCGGATCCAACACTACATGTCATATGATTTTCCTCACAGAGACGTAACCAAAGCAAAGCGGAAATACTTCAGCGTTTCACTGAGCATAGCAGCCATATCTTAAGTTCAGAAGGCCTTCAAAAACCATTTTTACAACTGGCTTTGCTTCTTCTTCCTCGCTTACTTCTTTCTTTCGTTCTCGCAGGTGAGGAAGAAAGCCTGTGGCTTCACGTGGACGCAGCATACGCGGGATCCTCGTTTATATGCCCAGAATATCGACACTACATGAAAGGAATCGAGGTTGCACTTGCCGCTTCTCTTGAGTCATTACAGAAAAGTGGCGAGGATCCTGCAAACACTTAACTGTGCTCCTAAATCTCGCTGTCCCGTTTCAGCACGTGTCGTCGTTCAGTATGAACCCACACAAGTGGCTCCTGGTCAACGTCGACTGCTCCGCAATGTGGTAAGCAAGAGCAGCGTTACTGCGCAGTAGCGTTATCCATTGCCGCGTCTGAGCCTCGTGCAACGGGGAGAAGCAAACAATAGCGGTATTCGAAAACGATCACGAACAGTAACGAACAGCGTTGATAATTTGTCAAAACAAGTCACCATATCTGTCAAAAATAGAAAAAAAAAGGAGACAAAACAAATCATGGCTGCAATAATATTTTGGAGGCACACTCTCTTTTTGTTTCTGTTCTTTTCTTCTTTTGTTTTCCTTTTTCAGCTTTGTTGCACATCAGCTCGACACGTCAGCGCCGTTCCGAGACACGAATTTGGATAGTGCCGAAACTGAGCTGAGCGAGACGTTCTATCTTTCTTTTTTAAGGTTGTGCTTGTGCTCTCATTGCATTACATTTCGTCGACTGAGTTGTACAGCGATTGTACTCTTCATTGCCAAACCATACTTTCATGCGTGAAAAGTTTCACAGCGGGGCGGCAGATACAGGCTCACACATATTAGCCGAATGAAAATGTGATGCGAAAGTTGTATCGAGTTTAAACCAATGCTTCCTGCGGGGCTTCATGAGTATAAAGTTGAAGCCATGCACTGCGCAGTCTGTGCCGGACCAGTCCGCTTAAGCGTCAGTACCCGCTTATGAAGAAAAAGCTTCTTCTTCTTTCTGGGGTTTTACGTACCAAAACCAGTTCTGATTATGAGGCACGCCGTAGTGGAGGGCTCCAGATCAATTTTGACCACCTGGGGTTCTTTAACGTGCACTACAACGCAAGCAAACAGGCGTTTTTGCATTTTACCTTCATCGAAATGCAACATCACAACATATATTCACAACATATATTCAACGAAATCACAACATATATTCGTGTCGATGCCTTAAGAATGCACGTCAGGCATTTCGCCCGGATTCCATCGCATCACATCGCCACACTTCCTACTTCTAGGCCACAATCTGCATTCAGCGATATTATTGCTTCGCATCGTGCAGTGTTTCCGCCTAACTTAACGCCTGCAGCAAGACCACCATTACCGTTGTGGTGCCTACATCCCCTCGTAGCCCTCCTAACCATTCATGGAATCCAAAAGAAAATGCCAGTCGTCATATTTCGCCCTACAACAAGCACACTACTGTTCCTGCATGAGAAACACAGCGGACGCCTTCACATTTACACGGATGGTTCAGTTTCTTCTGCAAGCTCAGCAGGAGCAGTGGTTGTTCCCGCGAAGTCCGTCACCATAAAATTCAAGAAATCGCATTTTACATCATCGACGGCTGCAGAACTCGCTGCCCTCCGCGATGCTCTAGAGTTTTTAGTTGAAGAACCGTCTCAGGCATGGTCAATCTTCTCCGACTCCAAGGCCACTCTGCAGTGCATTACGTCGCCATCTCATCATGGACCGAATGAACAATTCTGACTTCTGCATCATCCCGCAATAGAGAAAAAACACGACATAGCGTATCAGTGGATACCGGGCCATTGCGGTATCCACGGAAACGACCGTGCAGATGAAGCCCCCCGATCTGCTCATGATGGTCTCCACTGTGCTGCTATACCCCTATCCAGAACAGACGCAGCTGCAAGGCTTCGTTTGCTCGCACGTGAACTTACACTTGCACAGTGGAACGTTACTCGACAGAATTTACCAACGCTCGTCTCCACAACTTGGATCCGAATCTACAGCTCCGTCTTTCGTCAGGAATATCTAGAGCTGAGGAGACGCTTCTGTGCCACTTGTGGCTTAGCGGGGCCTTCACAAATGCCTACTCATTTCGGATCGGAATGGCCAACAGCCCTACATGCAACAATTGCAGCTGCGAGGAAACAGTCGCCCACCTTCTCTGTGAGTGTCCCCGCTTCAATGCGGAAAGGAAAGAACTTTCAAGAACGTTAGATGGACTTGATAAACGCCCTTTGTCAGAGGAAAGGGTCCTGGGACACTGGCCGAGACCGTCCTCAGCACAGAAGGCTTTGAAAGCATTGTTGCGCTTCTCGCGGAGAACTGGTGTCTGAGACAGACTTTAAGCATTGCTGTATTCTCCATTTCTTTTTCTTTACACTTTTTTACATTTCTGTTCGATTATCTTTTATTTCCCTTGCTCCCTTAGTCCCTTTCCCCAGCACAGGGTAGCCAGCCGGTCTGAGCACTGGCTAACCTCCCTGTCTTTCCGTCTATTCCTCCTTCCTTCCTTCCTTCCTTCCTTCCTTCCTTCAGGTAGATCCGTTGAACTTCCGATGTCCTATCCGCGTCATCGAAGGGAGAGCTTGGCAAGATTGAGGTACATGCGTCAACCGAGCGAGACTGTCCACGTCACAGCTTCCTCTGCCGTTTGAACGCCTGTTCATCTGGCACCCTACACGCGCCCCCATGCAAATTAAAAAAATTAAATTGGGGGGTTTTACGTGCCAAAACCAGGATCTGATTATGAGGCACGCCGTAGTGGGGTACTCCGGAACAATTTCGACCACCAGGGGTTCTTTAATGGGCACCTAAACCTAAGTACACAGTGTTCTCGCATTTCACCTCATCAAAATGTGGCCGCCGTGACCGGGATTTGATCCCGTGACCTCATGCTTGGCAGCCCAACACCACAGCCACTAAACAACCACGGCGGTTACTCCCTTGCTGTTCCAACATCATATGCAATACATTTTAGCGGAATCTTAAGTATTCATATTGAGAAACTAGACTCACTAGTACTTATTGCTGGGCTAGTTGGTTCATACTTCTGGCGAGGGAAAAGACGCTAAAACATTTAAAGAAACGTCCTGTCTCGTCATTTCTTTATATGTTTTCGTGTTTCCGCCAGAAGATATACGGACTGCCTAGCGATTCCTCTCCCTGGAGCATGTCCAAGCGGGCGTTTGTATCGACAGCGCTGCAGACACGTAAATTTTCCATCGGGACGTTAGGCCAGTGTGCACAAATCCATCCAGTGAAGGGCCAAACAATGTAAGAAAACAGGTCTATCGGGCACCTTCCAATCTTTTACGGCTAAATTATAGCTAAGTTGTAGTACTTTTAATGCGAAAGCATTACATGTCCCATGAGGCAGAAAAGCCGGCGTTGTCCGCAGCGACTGGTACCAAAAATCAATAACAACATTAATTAGTAGTCATTATGGGTAATTAGTGTGAAATAGAGTGAATTAGAGTGAAGTAAAATGAATTAAAGTTAGAACACGTAAGAGTAAGGTGTCTTAAGGTGGAGTAAAGTGAATTAAGGTAAAATAAAGTTAATGAAGGCGGATTATAGTGGATTAAGGTTGGTACAAATTAGAGCAAGGTGGATTAAGGTAGAGTTGTGAAGGACAAGTGACAATGTATTACGTCACGTTAGAGTTGTGAAGGACAAGTGCCAATGTATTACGTCACGTATCATGGACGTGACCAAGTAATTAGAGGAGTCATAATGCTTTCGCATTCAAATCACGTAAGGATACTCAAGTGACTGTCAATTCTTTATTGTGCCTCGTACTTATCCAACGTGCAAAATGTTATCTAGTATGAACTGGTGATAAACGCAAGCACGCACGCACAGGCACAAACGTGTGTATACACGTATACAGCCACAAAATTGCTTGCTTGCTTCTACCTTGGTACTGAGCGCTATATTCACACAGTGGTCACTATGTGAAGCAAAAATACGTAACAGTCATGTACTTCTAACCACCACACGTTGTTTTGACAGGTTTAGGAAAAGAACCGACATCGAAGAAGCGTTCAAAGTGAACCCGCTGTATCTGAAGCATGACAACGAGGGCGGCAAAGTTCCCGATTACAGGGTAAGAGTTCGAATTCCCCCGAAGCCCTGGTGCCGTCAAAATATTCTTCTGCGTCTCACCCTGGTGTCGTTTCAGCACTGGACAATACCTCTGGGCAGGCGATTCCGCTCCCTAAAGCTGTGGTTCGTGTTCAGATGCTACGGGATCAACGGCCTGCAGGCACACATCCGACAAGTAAGTCACGCGGTGCGCGCGAGACTTCTGCATCTACTGGCGGAAAAAAAGCGCAACTTCCCAAGGACAAAGAAAAAATAGACACACACAGGCGCTGTTGCGTGTCTGTTCTTTCTTTGTCCTTGCGGAGTTGCGCTGTTTTCTGCCCGGCATCTCTACCAACTTGCCCAAATGAGTTCTACACTCTAAGAAGTATTCCGGGGAAAACGGGAGTAACTGCACAGTTAGTCCAAAAAAGGGCACTTTCGTCCCTCAAGGGAGTAACTGCAGGAGTGTGGGTGGCGTGTGCAAATTTTGGAGAGTAAGTGTACGATCCCTGGTCCGAAAGAGAGCAAGGGCGAGGACGAACTGCAACAGTTACTCCCCATGCACTCTGCTGTTTTCGTCCGTCTCGTGGAGTGATGCGGCGAACGCGGTATTGTCTATATATTGTCACGAGCAATGGCAAAGACAAAGACATTGTAGTGGGGCTGGGTCAGAGGCTCTCTTGTCGGACTGAAAACCTGCTGGAACCTGTGCGCTCTGTGCAGTCTTGACTAGGCAAGCGCTAGCCGTTCACGGTTAATTAAATACTCCCCGTAACATCTTTTTGGTGGAGGTGCGGGGTATATCATTTTGTCCAGAAGTGCCTGGGTTGGCGCCGGTATGGCAGGTTGCGTCGCGGTCTCAGCGTCAGCAGCGAATGCAGAAACAATACATTCTTCCAAAGGTGACAGTTCGGCTAGTGAAATTCCTTGAGGAAGAACATGGGTCGAAGTAGAAAAGTTGAGGACTGGAAGCAACGTTTTGTTGTTGGCAATAAGCACTACGGTATGGGGAAGTGCGATGTTGCGCGAAAGGATCAGATCTGTGAGGGGAGCGACCACATATTCACCATCAGGGACTGGGGGAAACGGTGAAATAAGGACGTAGGTAGCAGCCTGCGCGGGTAGTCGTAGAAACTCCAGGGAACGTAGGCGAGCGTTACTTGATGCGGTGTTATCAGGACACAATGGCAGTTCGAGCCGCAAAATGCCAGAAGAACAATCGATGAGGGCAGAGTGGGCGCTCAAGAAGTCAATGCCAAGAATGACATCATGTGGGCAAGCGTCGAGAACGGCGAAGAGAACTGAAGTGTGGTGGCCGGCAACAGTAACGCGGGCAGTGCACATATACCAAGAACAGGTGTTCGGGTGCCGTCAGCTACTCGCACAGTAGGAGAGACGGCAGGTGTCAGCACTTTGCATAGGCGGCGTCGGAGCGTAGAACTCATAACATATATGTGGGCGCCAGTATCGATGAGAGCAGTAACGGGCACGCCGTCGACGAGAACACCGAGCAAATTGCGTCTTGAAGTAGGGGTCGATAGAGGTTTTGCGGTCCTTGTCGTCAATGCAGCCTCACCTCCCGGAGCTGCACTGGCTAGTTTCCCGGGTGGTGTCCAGAGGAAGCCGGAGAAGGAGAGCGATGGCGTTGAGGGGAGCGCGACTGGCGACTCTGAGGTGACGGCGATCGGCTGGACCAGTGTCCTTGTGCGGCAATATCGGCGTAGGTCGATTCTGAGCGCGAAGAAAGACGGTGAGGATCACGGGCCGGGAGTTGGTCGTCAAGAAAAGATGTTCTGTAGTACGGGCCACGATCTTGGCGGCGGTCACCGGGGAAACTTGGTCGGTAATTCCGACGATTGCGGCAGTGGCGTGAAATGTGGCCGACGCGAGAGCAAGAAAAACAGATTGGTCGATCGTCAGGCGTCCTCCACTCAGAAGGGTTGCGGTAGCGGGGTGTGAACCGGGGAGCGGAAGCGGCAGCAGCAACAATTGGGGCGGTGTGGTGTTCAGTGGGAGGACCGGACGCGCACATGGGCGGAGGGGCGTAACTGGGGGCTTGTGGAAATACGACGCCCATATTGGCAACCTCCTGACGTACGACGGCCTGAATGAGAGATATTGTCGCCAAATGGTCGTGAGCAGGTGCCTGATAAGCGGCTGGAGCCATGGCTTCGAGCTCCTGGCGAACAATCCTGGCCAAGTTGTTAGGCGGCGAGAACGGAGGGGGCGTCACGGGATCATCGCACGAGGATGTCGCAGCTGTATTCGGGAGTCTGTTAAAGCGCTGAGTAATCTGCCTGCTTTTGGCTTGTTCAAACCGCCGGCATTCAGTGATAATGGAGTCAACCGTGGTGCAGTTCTTACACATGAGGATGTTGAAGGCATCGTCAGCTATGCCTTTCAACACGTGGCCAACCTTGTCCGTCTCTGGCATGTCTTTGTCAATGGTACGGCACAAGGCTAGTACGTCTTGAATGTATGCGACGTACGACTCCGTGGACGTCTGAGCTCTGGCCGCCAGCTCGTGCCGGGCTGTCATTTGGCGCGCGGCCGATCGGCCAAACAGTGCACGCATCTTCTCCTTGCATAGGTCCCAACTTGTAAGTTCTTCTTCGTGCGTGTTAAACCACACCCGAGCCGTGCCCCGTAGGTAGAAAATGACGTTGGCAAGCATTAGAGTCTCATCCCACCTGTGGTGCTTGCTGACGCGCTCGTACAATAGGAGCCAATCGTCGACGTCTTTGTTGTCCGTGCCGCAAAACGTGCCGGGGTCGAGGGGCTGCGAAAGGACCACGGTCGGCGGCGCCGCAGGCGCGGGCTGCGATGACTGCGTACTGTCTTCGGCCATGGAGGCGGGAGAAACGTGGCGTCCGCTCCGAAGATCCAGGGCCGGGTGGAATAGAGCCCATCATGAATAGTTGGAAGTTCGTGTACTGTCTATTGAATTAGATGTAAAGCAGCACTTTGCATCTTCGTGAGAAAATTGCCTGAAATTTAAAAGGTGGAATGTGAAGTGCACTTAGTGTGCGTGCACACCAAAAGTGAACGATACACATACACTTCAATAATCGATACACAACGATTATTGAAGCCTAGATGGTCGGCAGTAGATGACGTTTTAAGATTGGTTAGTAGAGATAAAACACCAGACTCACTGATGACTACCTCGTGCATAGATTCCCACTAATGTTTTTAAAGTTGGCAATAAGTTAACATTTTCATGAATGAAAATTGTTACAAACGTATCATTAAGAAGTTGAGCGCAATCTGAATCGGGGATAGGAACACCATAAGAATCAGTAAGACTGATGTCAGCGCGAATTACAGGGTTCACAACACGCCAAAACCGACGAGTATTATTTTTTAGCATGAATGGCAAATCACGAGGAAAAAAAGTTATGGCGAGTTGATTTTAGCAATGCCTTATAAGCCTTTTCACACGTTTTGTGTTTATCATGGGCACTTGTGAGACCAGTCAGTTTAGCCTGCCTGTACAGTCTCTTCGTTTTGTTATTAAGCCGCCGAAGCTTGTTGGTAAACCAAGGAGAACTGATTTTGCAGGAAATGGATAACATATGAATGAACGTGTCAATGAGAGAACTGAGGGTGGCTTTAAAGAGGACCCAGTTCTGTTCAATCGAGCATGAATGAAAATCATGCAGAACTTTATCTGAAAATGTTATAAGTATTATAGGTGTTCTCGATTAAATGTATCCCGCAAAACAATTAATCTTCATCGATGTTCACCTTTCATTTAGTCGACTTAATCTCGATCAGACCTGCCTGATTATACGTTTTTGAGAGTTTGACAGGAGTGGCGCGAAAATTTTGAAATGGTACTGAAATAGCGGCGCACAAGCAGTGACTGTGCGGCTGTGGTACAGCGACTGTCGACTATTTTTGCGAGTCCCGAGTGATGCCGAGCCGCGTGCTTCCCCCCTCTTCCCCCTCACCGCACACGCCACCATGCCACCCGAAGCCGGAGGCTTGAAATGCCCTCGCAATTCAAGGCATACTTAGCAACCCAGTTGTTGATCTCTGTACCACTCCCAGTCTACTAATGATGTGGGAGAGCATGCGCGCCGGTTTGGAGCATGTTTTTGACATAGCGATGGAGTTCACGTCGACTCAAGCAAATCTATTTCGAGCATCTATTCTCACATGCTGGTTGTATGGCGGCTATGGCCACCCAAACATCCCAGCCAATTGGCATTCCTTCGCTCTGTAGAAAAGAGCATGTGGTTTAAAAACCTATAACAGGAATTTTCTTTTCCCCAGTGCATATATCTTGCATATTTCAGCTGGACCTCAGCTTTCACTTTTGCAATTTTTCTTATTTAACTGTACTGTACAGGGATTTATTAGTGCAATGTACATAATTCTTATTTAATTCTGCACTAAGTGCCATTTTATAACATATATTGTTTACCTTTCAAAAGCCACTAGTGCCAACTACATTTAGTCTATAACAAGTTAAAGATTATACTTTATCAAATGTTTATACACTTGTGTTTCAAACTTGGTTCCACCTTTCAAACATTAAAATAGGGTCCTACAAAAGTAGATGACTGCGTTTCAGCCTTTTAAAAGGTGGCCGCAAATATTTCGATCAATCAATCGATGAAAAACCCTACATCGAAAGCGATTAATCGATTAAAGGCTAACATGTTGAATGATTTATCGTTAATCCAATAAAAATATTAATCGACCATCCCTACTCCTCATCATGCCAGTGTAGTGATCGAGTACCAGCGATGTTTCGTGCAGAGAATTTTCCCCTTTCGGGGGAACTTACGGCCACAATTTTGGACGAAATGGATAAAGGGAATCTTTGCGATATTTCAGGGAACTTTAAAATTGATGAAGTAAATAATGAATGCCTTTTAGCAAGCCATCACTTTGACAATCAACGGCACGTCCTTCTCAGTGCATAGGCCAAGCTTGGAGTCAGTCAGCTTTAAGTTCTAATAGTATTTGTTGTTGAAAAGCGAGTGTGCTGTTTGGTACACAGTGTGAACTGCAGTTTGTTTGGTCAATATTCGATACGGTTACCTACTCAGAATCGCTAAAGAGCTGTGCGCTACCAGTGCTAGTTGATGCTAGAGCTCTGATTACGCGGAATATAGGTCAGGAACCGACATTAGAAAGTTCCACATTAAAAATCGAGTTCTAAATATATCGCTGTCCGACCAAGACGTTAAATAAACCGTGTAATGTTTTTGAACAAATAGGGTGCCCCAACTATCATGCACCAAGATTTAAAAATATGCAAGAGCCATGTACAGTATAGAGCACTTATAACGTAATTCCGCTTATAGTGCAGGACCGGATATAGTAACGTCTTTTCAGACTCCCGTTAATTTTCCCATAGCACTCCATGTATACGCATAGCGTTTACAGTGCAGCCGCGTGAGACGAAAAATCTCGCCGACAAGGGCGGTAGCGAGCACGCTTCTCAACGAGGTGCGCCCACCGATGGGAGAGGAGATCAACGAGGGCGATGCGGAGGAGGCGCATAAGACGTGGATCATGAGTCCAAGGGCGACAAAATCGTCGCCGCGTGCCGTATGTGCGAATGAAAGCGCGCCCCTTCACGGAGAGCGAACACACAGTGGAGAGCAAACGCGATCGCGCGAAAGGCCGTGGATGTATGGGAGGGAGGGGAGGGGCAACGCTGTGCGCGGCACCAAATGCGTATCTTGCAACTTGCAACCGGACGCAAGGGGAACTGGCGACGCAATCTCCCACGCGAAAGGTTGGAGATTGTTGTGGAAAGGGGTGAAAAGTTGGGTTAAGTGCAACGCGATAACTGTCTCTCAATAGAGGACACCTCAACCGCGTTGCACAGAGGGGAAGTGGGATTGACAGATTAGAGGAGAGAAAGATCGCAGAGGGAGCAGGAGCAGCATCACGCGAAAGGAGCAGCTAAGCGGGAAGGCAGCACGGGAGGGAGGGAGGCGGGGGGGGGGGGGGAGGGGGAGGGCGGCTTTTACTCTGCCAACAAATGCATTCGCGCCTGTGCCGGCTGTCGGTGTTGTCGCGCGCAGCGCGCACCGTATCTTGCAAGCGATCTCCACACGGCTCTGACCTTTGTTTGTATCGCTGTGCTTCGCCGCTCAGTTTCCGTTGAAGCGATAGAACGCGAACCTTCGCTCGATGCGGCGGCCGCGTTTCCCCACGCCCGTGTTTTGACAGTGGTTGTCTGCGGTCATCGAGTCTATTCATGTTTGCTTGTGCGCATTGACACCACGTATGTCAATTCAGTCAGTAAGCGAATGTGTCAAGTTTATACGGCCGATAAAACTACCATCCCTACTCCTTATAGCTCTCTACTAATTTGCTATCGCAATCGATGCTTCGCCTTTCGGGCGAAACTGAGATATTTTTTTAATTATTACTTTGTCTGCTTCATGCGAAGATCGTGCGTACTTGGACATTAACCTTTCAACGTTCGTAAATTTAAACGGATGCGAAACTCCCAATCGCACGCTCCGATTCTCGGATACGCGCGGCTGCTTGGTCTACATGTTTTGCATACGTGTAGGGCTTGAAAATCGTTATTTTGGTTATAGTGCGGTACCACTTATAGTGCAGATATTCCCGACTCCGGCGACTTACGTTATAAGTGGTCTACACTGTAGGTGGACAGAACTAAGGTAATGTTTGCAGTCGTTTGGAGATACTCAGATTATTTTTTGCATTCCGCCTAATTACATAATTCATCTTAATTGATGAACTTCTTAAATATTATAATTAGATGAAAAGTGTGACCGAGAAAATGTAGAGCCAACATGAAAAACCCCCGATACAGCTTTGTGTTTTTTCGATAAAGCTTTTGACACGACAGTGTGTCAGAGTCTCCGTGCTTGCAGCCAGACTTATAACCGATAGAGACGTCAAATTCCTGTAGCTGCAAGCTCCACCGTGCCAGTTGTTCTGAAGGATTGCATATGTTTGTCAAGCAACATAGAGCATGGTGGTCTGTCCCCACATTAAAGGGATGGCCGTAGTGATAAGGGCCAAACTTCGTGATCGCCCACACGACCGCGAGACACTTTTTCGTGTGGTAGGGTAGTCCGCCTCGGCACAGGACAGCGAGTGGCTACATAAACTATTACTCTTTAATTTTAACGAAATCAATATTTCAAACTCCGATTCTCGGAGGGGTGGTGGCGTACGCGCATTGTGAAAGAGTGTCTTTTGCTGCTTGGTCTACATGAATTTATTTTGCATACGCTCTAACATAAATATGTAGGGCTTGAAAATCGTTATTTTGAGATTTTAATATAGTGCAACAAACAAGCGGTACTTTTGGCACTACGGACTCGAAAACAAAATCAGAGTTATACGCGCAGAAATACTTGGTGATATCATGTATAGATCATATCAGCACAAAAATGTCTAAATATAATTCATTTGGCCCGACTCCCGACTTACGTTATAAGTGGTCTACACTGCTCCCAAAAGAAAATAAAGCTTAAGAGGAGAAACAGTAGGTGGACTTGTTGTGCTAAAAGCAAACTTCTTAAAAAATGTCACGATAAACCCGGGGACGCTCTTGCAGAACTAAGGTAATGTTAGGAAGCGCTACCACACAGGCAGTCGTTTGGAGACTTGGTTACATTACTCAGATTATTTTTTGCATTCCGCCTAATTACATAATTCATCTTAATTGATGAACTTCTTAAATATTATAATTAGATGAAAAGTGTGACCGAGAAAATTGTAGAGCAACATGAAAAACCCCCGATACAGCTTTGTGTTTTTTCGATAAAGCTTTTGACACGACAGTGTGTCAGAGTCTCCGTGCTTGCAGCCAGACTTATAACCGATAGAGACGTCAAATTCCTGTAGCTGCAAGCTCCACCGTGCCAGTTGTTCTGAAGGATTGCATATGTTTGTCAAGCAACATAGAGCATGGTGGTCTGTCCCCACATTAAAGGGATGGCCGTAGTGATAAGGGCCAAACTTCGTGATCGCCCACACGACCGCGAGACACTTTTTCTGTGGTAGGGTAGTCCGCCTCGGCACAGGACAGCGAGTGGCTAGCATAAACTATTACTCTTTCAATGCCGTCTTGATGTTGAACGAGCACTGCGCCAAGACCGTTACTGGCGTCAGCATATGCACCTCGGTTTCAGTCGAGGTGCATATATCGATGTAACGATATATACACTTAAGCTATGTGTGTATGTGCAGGGAAATTTACGGGGACATTTTTTTAGGATAATGTAGGGAAAGCTGTCGCAAATATTGAATTTTCGTGTGTAGGAACGGGAATTCTTCTGCAAGGTATGGGACATCACCGGTAGTGACATGCCTGAGTAGCCTTGTGCGTTGCGCCAACATGTCACCCCCGTGTACTGTTAAACACTGTCCGAGGAGCTTCAGTGCAACTCTATAACTTGCTCGCTTTGAATGCTTTGCTCCTTCTAGGCAGAACTGCAAAATATTCTGCGGTATCTTGCAGTAAATTACCTACCTAGCTGACACACAAAATTTTGAAATTGTGCACCACCGTGGACAAAACGTCTGCCTCATGCCTTGTCATGGCTTCAAAAGTTAGATTGCAATGTGTATATATATGAGAGCGTACTGCATCAATGTTTCCGGAAAGTATTGACTGTCTCAACTTTGCTACACTATCTTGTTTCTGCCAACGGCTTCACTGAAAGGTTGCTTGTGCGTTTCTTTAGGATATCCCATTAATGATGCGAGATGAAAAGAATATACAACAGAATAAAACAGAAGCACATGTACACAAACCTTCAGGAAAGCTCACGCAACCGTTTCGCTTATGACCAGTTAAGAGAGCGCGCACAGCAAGGCACAAGGCGGGCTATTTCGCTCAGTTGCAGAATTTTTTTGGCACTCTTGAGCGCTTTCGATCCTTTCATGTTGGAATCTTCATTCCTGTCCGAGCATGTATGCATGTACAGCGAGGAAACAGCACATGCGTCGATGGGCAGGAGCATGGTCTGCAAGATTGAGCATGCTGGCAAGCTTTTCTCCGGCTGTCCCATTCGCAAGGAGAGAACGCAAGTTCAGCGGTGGCCGTTCTACTCCGGTGGCCGCTGTGTATGCGCGCACGCCCTACCTTGAAAGTGATCTGTGATGGAGACAGAGTGCGCCGAGTGCCGATAGTTTCGTGTGCGCTGTGTTCTCGCCGCTCAGTTCGTGTAGAAGCGAGAGGCAGCACTAAGGTCACTTCACTCACTGCTGTTGCCGCACTTCTTCACTCCATCGTTTCAGAGTGTGTGCGGTCATTGAAGGTGATGTGTTCACGTTTGCTTGTGCCTGCGTGACACCATGCTTGTTTAGTTCGTTTACACGGCCGATAAAGCTATACTATCCTGACTTTGTTTAGCACTGTCTACTAATTTGCTATCGCAATCGATGCTTCGCCTTTCGCGCGACACTGCGACTTTTTTTTTTTATGCACACATTCCCCCACTACATTCAGCTTTGTATGTAGAAGTGGAATATATCTGCAAGAGTTCGTCATGAGTTGGAAACGCACTACACTCGATGCTGCGCTATACTTGGCATACGCCGGAAACTCACAACTCGACTCATGGCGTTGCGTGGGGGTAGCATACTTCTGTTGAGAGAACGGATGCATCGCTGGTGCTATTCCTGAAACCCGCATCAGGGTCCGATTTTGAGCACACCTCTGGCTTCTGGGTGTCGGCACCCATTTGTTTGGGAAATGTGGGCCGCTCGGATGGCGTCACGTGCTTGTGACGCTGTGGGCAGTGGAGCTCATGTGCGAGATTGGGTACAGAGAGCAACCGAGTGAGAGGATGGGCCTTGGGTCGACCGATTGTGGAGGTGGATTTGGTGACTATGATGGGTTTAATTGAGTTCGTCGAGGAGCTTGTGGGCGGAAACATGCAGGGGCAGTCTGAGCGCAGTCTCGATGACCGTGCGGAGTGGTGCGTCCAAGCCACAGGGGTCTCAAGCAACCCACCTCGCTGACGCTAACCCAATTTCTTTGCCTTTCCTTTGGAATCACGTGCAGTGGAACCACTGGAACCATTGACTTTCAGGGACAGATCAACATGGGTGAACGCGCACAACCATCACCTCCAAGATAACAGACCTGCACACTTTGAGCTGCGAATTCACGTGCGAAGGTGAAAAGCCCATATAGTACTGTCTTAGAAAAAAGACGATCGCAGTAAGTGCCGCCCGCGTCCTTCATTGCAATGTATGGGGTTTGCCTCTGTTCACAAAAAGTGACATCTCGATCAGTTTAAAGTGCACAGACTTACTGCAGTCTAGGTGGTGGGGTATAATTAACAATCGTAATACTAATTAAGCCAGTCATACACCCACCAGACAGCGCCTGCTGCCTTTCTTTTTCGCCAAAGAGCCTGTGAACGTGCTCTGCACTACCACTCCAGACAACCAGCTGATGACGGCTTTGTCCACAACAGGTTACGAAGGACCGAAAAAAAATGTGAAGAGGAAGGCTCTTGCAAAGCAGCCATGAGAGCTGAACAGATGTTAAGCAAGACACGGCCGGTATCGAGTAGATGCTGTGAGCAATTCAGAAAGAAGCTTAGTCACGGTTAACTATCCTGCTGCAAAGAGAATTTAGTATGAAGGAAAAGCTAAGAGGTCGGCCCGCTTCGACGTTCTGACTGGGAAATTGGAATTGGAGTAATAAAAATGAGAAGCATTGACAATGAGGACAAAAAATGATGGTTTGAATGGACATGAACAGTAAAGACCCAAAATCTCAAATCCAGACAACTCTTGTGCAGGAATTTGATGAAAGTCTTTAGAAAATCACGCTGCCGAGAGTCCTGCCCAGGTTCCGAGAGAACTTCTTCAGACAAAGGCTGATTGTTGAACTTAGACAAAAGCTCTGTCAGTGAGTTCCAAATACATTTATGCTAAGCACCAGCAGCCTTCTTCCAGTAACTTCATGACATCACACAAGGCTGCAGTTGTCATCGTAGCTGTGTCGCTACCTTATTATCTAATTACTTTTGAAACAGTATGTATAAAAATTATGGGGTTTTACGTGCCAAAACCACGATCTGATTATGAGGCACGCCATAGTGGGAGACTCCGGAAATTTGACCACCTGGGGTTCTTTAACGGGCACCTAAATCTAAGAACACGGATGTTTTCGCATTTCACCCCCATCGAATTGCGGCCGCCGGGGCCGGGATTCGATCCCACGGCTCGTGCTCAGAGCAGCCCAACACCATAGCCACTGCGCAACCATGGTGGGTAAAGCAGTATGTATAGTATGCATCCTTGGTCAAAAGCAAAGACAGGCGAGTTTAGCTGTGTCGCTACCTTATCATCTAATTACTTTTGAAACAGTATGTATAGTATGCATCCTTTTTCAAAAGCAAAGACAGGTGAGTTTACATGCGAGTGAAGATTTGAGACGCTCCAGCGCTTCAAAGTTTTGAACAAACCTATTTTTAAAACCCTACACTATGAGAAGTCTGTGGTTTCAAATTAGCAGTGGTCTGTACTTTACAAACAGATTGTTTTGAAGTTGATTAAATGCCTGTTTATAATAACAGTGAACCACCGAGGCTTTATCTCTGGGTGTTCTTTGTATGCAGCAGTGGATGTCCCACCACATGAATCTGTTGCATGTGCACAGTGGCCCGTGCACTTAAAAAAAAAAAAAGGCTGCACTGATTCCCCAACACCTGTAAATATTCACAGTTGCCCTCGATAAAGCCTTACATTTGAGCATCTGATGTGGCAGGATCAAAATATAAACAAATTTGAAAACGCCTACAAGAGACCAGCGCATCGGATAATGCTCGACATTTTTCTGCACTTTTGTTCTTTGCAGCAAATTGACCTTGCTAGAGAGTTCGAGCAGCTGGTGAACGAGCACGAGCATTTTGAAGTTGTGGTTCCAGTCACAATGGCCTTAGTATGCTTCAGGTTTAAGGTATGCAACAAAAATTGAAGTTTTGACTTCGTGCACAATGGACATGTCTCGTTACAATATTTTAAGTATTTGGCGAAACTATTGTCTAGGTGACTGAATCATAGACAGAGGCACTCATGGGGGGTGATGCAAGAAATCGTGAGCTGTGCCCACATTAGCTACACAAGTTACTTCCCATGCCTCAGAGATCAAGACATCATATGAAAAAGCAGTCATATATTCACGCCCTGCGTAAGATGGATGCGATGTAATAACGAACCCAGTTACAAAATAAAACCTATTGACATCTTTAAGTGGACCAATTTTTTAGTTCAACTGGCTCCAATGGGCCCCAATTGAATCTGATAGGATCAGTAAAATAAAATTTAATACAAGTTTAACCCACAACGGTGACCAATCATAACCAAATGGACACAAGAGACAAAACGAAAAAAAAAGGAAAGGCAGGGAGGTCAACGAGAGCAGAAAATATGATTTGCAAATTTGAGAGAGCCAGGTTTTTGCATCCTTGCGCTGTTGCAATAAACAAGTCTGAGCTACACCTAAAGGTTCAGATATTGTGTATTGATATTGCATACACAGCGAGGTCCAGAACATTGAGTTACAAGTAAGACTCAATGATCCAAGTAAGACCCAATTACAAGTAAGAAACACTTGCAGACGAACCTTGGCACATTCTACGAGAGCATTTTTTTTTTCGGGTACCCACGAACCCACACTAAAGCAGAAATTATAAACTTATTGAAGTCACTACTTGAAGAAGGAGACATGCTTCTGCATGTTGAATGGACCTGATGAAAGCTGTGGCATATGACTATGACTACAATGGGTAAGGAAATACGAGAAATACACACGAGAATGAGCTGCAAATAGTAGTACACTACAGCATGTGCATCCGTTTTTTACAAACCTTGCACTGCCTGTTCTTTACACCTTGTATTGCAACACCCTTTGCAACTGGTGATAAGAGCTACCATCGCAAAACATTATAGGTGCACACCATCCCAATGGTAGCAATTCTCTTAATGCGACACATAGCTGAGCACGTGGCGTGTCATAGCAACCACTGCTGTACAAGGCTGATAACTGAGGCATTCGTAAATACTGTGAACAACTTTCAATGCACTTCTGTTGCAACTCTGCTACAACCAAATGCACACCGCTAATGCCAAGACCAGAAACCCTGCCACTTTGCCAGCTTATTGATGTGCCTTTTAACACAGTACTAAGAAATTTAAAACAACACTAGTCTTCTTAAATGTTTACTTCATCCACTATCTTTTTTATTTGTTTGTGCCAATTTTTTTCTTGTGTATATATTATCACTTCTGGAAACATTTGGCTGTTGGCTTCAAATGCGTAAGCAGTATTAAAGTTGAGATGCTGTTGCATCTTCCCATCTGCTGCAGAGTAATTTTTTTCTTTTACTTATTTGCATATTAGAATTCTGCCCAAATTATACTATGTAGGTCACATGGCTATTTGGATAACATCACAGTTTGTGCAGGTAGTACAAACTTGATGCTCCTACTATGCTGTTGTACACCCGTGAGCAAAAGTATACGGACCACAGAGTCGCCAAAAAAAGTGAACTTCTTCGTAATTAACAAGCATAATCTGGAATTGATGAGTACACTGAAAAGTTCGCAATGCCAAGTTTAGACTGCAGTCCTCAATTTCAAGTTGCGTTCATAGGCAGAGGAAAAAAACTGCTTTTTCGCGCAACCCCTGGTCCGTATACTTTTGCTCACGGGTGTACATATAAAAATGAGAGAACTACATTTTTTTCGTAAAAACTTCAAAACTTTATTTTTCATTACAAACAACAAAAACTGCTCTGAGAATAAATGAAAATAAATAAATTTGAATGGCATAAATGCATTTCATAACAGCCCCACTATAGCACATAAACTGATCTTTACTTCACAGGGTTCCAATGCCGACAATGAAGACTTGCTGCAGATACTTCACAAGCGCAGGACTATTTATCTGACCCCAACAAAGCTAAGAGGTGTCTTTGTCCTCAGATTTGCCATCTGCAGTCGCCTGACTAAATATGAAGATGTTCGCTATGCATGGCATGAGATATGTGCTGCCCTACAGACACTAGAACAACAACAAGGAGGGTAAGCATGGGCAGTTGTAGTCCTTCTGGATGCAGCATACAGCACCATGTGCTTTTTTCTTTGGCAGAATGTTAAAACACGAAGATGTAAAGTTCAGTACACCCCACGGATATGTTAAAAGGATGCTTCTTCAGGGTGAAGCTAACCAAAACAGGGGGTAAGTAGAGAGCAACCTATGTTTTAACGGGTATTTATATCTGTTCAACACTGTGATATTACACATATATTAGTTCTGCAGTATGGAATGTGACTTAATACTTCACATATAACAAACTGACTTGCACAAGAAAAAAAAAATTAGGGTAAAGAGGGAGGAGTGGGGGGAGGCTTTCGTAATTCAAGATAATAAGGCACCATGAGGTGTATCACAGATACTCATGACATATGTAATTTTACAAAGTTTGGCAAATCACAAATTGGCCACATTAAAAAAAGTATGTGCGATTTGAATATATCTGCAGTTTGTACATCTTATTCACTAACAAGGCTGTCTTTGTTTACAGAGCTAACAGAGCATGCGCCAACAGACTGCTTGAAAAATACAACCAAATTAAAGACTGGCTATTTCACAACTAGCATGTTGACACTGTCAGCTGGCTGCTATTTGAAATATAAATGGTTTTCAACACTTTTAATGAAACTTCACTCTCTCATTGAAGCCTTCAGAAGATGCTGAAACACTGCTTTTCTGCAATAAAGTTATTTTCATGGTTGTACACAAAAGAGAGAGAGAGAGAAAAAAAAAGTGGTCGAGCCAATTGTAATCTCAAATAATTATGAAAAATAAAGATTGCCTGAAATCCACAATCCCGATCTGAAAACAATTTATGAATGGTAAGTATATGTAAGGAGCTTATTCTGGACTGCACTACATAGGTCAAAGGGCATGCGCATCCAAGATAACACCTTGGACAGTGTTCACTCCCAATGCTGACAAGGCTATAACATTCAAATTATTTTGCTTAATTACCAACAAAAATGAGTAACAATGAACTTCAAATATAGATATGAACACACTTTTTTTCTTCTATAGGCAGCCTGCAGAAGCTTTGTCAGGCTACATATAGTAACTCGAGTATTTTGTATTAATAAAAAGGAGGGAGGCAGGGGAGAACAATCAAAACTCACACAGAAAGCATGTTTGCACCTTGAACACAGAACACAGTAACATCAAGATAAACTTGGGCACACTCTTAATTATGACAGACTTATGTCACTTTCTAGAAAAGGTGGTTAAGGGGGCAACATAACCATGACTAGTGCACAACCTTTTCCCATTCATTCTGTGGTCTTCAGCAGTGCAACGTTCTTCTCAACAAGCACAACATTGATGTTGACTGCAGCTTGACCATTTCTGTTCCACAGCACAACTTCTGTGATGTCTTCATAACTAGAAAAAAAAAAAAAAAAAGTCAGAAAATAAAGCCGTTCAGTGCACAAAAAGCATCAAATAGCATTTGTTTACAAAGAGTTAATACACTAACAGCTCTTACTGCTGCTACATGTACCTTTATGGACAAATGTTGCCTAAGGCACTAAACCAGAAAACAAATTTTTGTTTCTTGCCGAGTTTCAGTATTGAGTATGGAGTTCTTGGCTAAGTGTGATTTTCAGCCAACACTGAATGAAAGGCAGCAAGCATCATTTATTGAATTGGAGCAGGATGAGGAAGTTTGGCATGAGACTAGCTTTCTTTTAAAAGCACGGTCAGAGGATGATGATGTGTGATGTTTTATGGCGCAAAGGCCAGGTATGGCCAAAGAGCGCCATGACAAGTGGTAGTGTAATCGATGAGCTGTTATGACGCGGGCAATGAGTTTCTCATGGTAGATGGGACATAGGTGTAAAGGGGCCTAAAAACTGTCGCTGTAAATGGCGTAAGACATATAGGTAGTAAAATAATGATAGTGACTGAAGTGGCGTATGCTATGAGTATGAAATCTGGAACAAGGCTGTGATAACATGTATTTAAAAATGAAAGAGTGATGCTTGACAACGAGTAGCACAACAGCCTCATCAGGTACCTTGAGTACAAGGGGCCAGAGGCATGTGCCATAAACAAGGGTTCACATTGTAACAGCGGCCTCTCACAGGAGGCCGTGCTACGAATTTCTTGGACAGAATACGTTGAGCGTATGGACGTCATTCAACAAGGCTAAAACGGATTTCATTTCGAATAGTGGTTCTCTGCCTAGAAACAGTGCCAGGTGAAGCGGTATACACTGCCTATATGCTAAAGGGAAGTGTCTTTTCCTCTCGGCTTGTGCTTCGCGACATTCGAGGAGGACATGCTGAACACTGAGGGTGTCCCCACATCTACTACACATTGGAGGTTCACCGCCAGTCAACAAAAAGCTATGTGTACCATGAGTGTGCCCTATTCTGAGACGACAGAATAGGACATCACTTCGTCTCGAGTTGGTCAGTGATGGCCAGTACCCTAAATGTGGCTTAACTACGTGGATCTTATTAAGAATTTCAGCGTCCCACTGATGTTGCCAGTACGTTCTCTGTTTTTTCCGCAAATATGGCTTTAGGTCTATAACTGCAACAGCTATAGACATGTTGCAAGATTTTGTATCTAAGGAAGTAGCCATTCTGTCTGCTAGTATGTTACCTTCAATACCTCTGTGTCCAGGCACCCAGCATACCATTACATGCTGGCCAGAGGCATAAATAGTACACAGGAGAGAGAAAAGTTCTGCAATTACTGGATTTTTGTGTTTGCACCATGACATCAATGTTTTAACGACGCTTAATGAGTCTGTGTATATGACCGCCTTATGTAGTTTTAACTGCTTGATGCGTTTCACAGCGCACCATAGTGCATACGCCTCTGCTGTAAAGATGCTTGTATGATGGTGAAGAACATCCGACTCCGAATAGGATGGGCCGACGGCTGCATAAGACACGCTGGCATGCGATTTAGACGCATCTGTGTAATATTCTGGGCACGAGTACTTAAATTGTAACTCTAGAAAATGCATACGAATGTGGGCCTCTGGGGCGTGCTTCGTTATTTCAACAAATGACGTGTCGCAGTCAATGATGTGCCACAACCACGGTAAGAGGAGACAGATTGATGCAAGATCCCCGGCTGCAGTGGTACATCACACGGGTAATGAAAAGAAAATGCCATGTACACCAATGTTTCACATCGGACAAAAACTGTAAAGTTCCAAATGAAGTCATAGGTGGCTTGAGGTGCAGCTCACTTCCAGTGTTCTTGCTTGGAGTTGCACCCTATTACTGCAGAACTTTCTGCAAAATGCTCTCTCTTTTAATTGAATGATTATTCTCAGTGTACATTTTGCACATTTAGATTAATAATAAGCATTTCCTTCAGGTATTTATATGTATAACCCTTAACCCTTTGAGGGCCACACTTATTGCATATGGAAGTGTTTAGTGACCTATTTCAAAAAAATATAAGCCAATAATTTTTTAAGTGCGCAGTTTTATGGATGATTTATTGTTGTATACAAGAATAAACTAGCATAATTAATATTGTGCAAATGCAGTAAAACTTGCACAACTTATTTTTGTTTAAATAGGTTTGACACAACTAGGGCTGTATTATGAAAGGTTCCATTTAATTTTCCACGTTTATCATGTGTCGTGTGCCAACGGTGTGATACCAGCAAGGACGACAATACAGTGGCCTCTGAGCCACGTCCAAACCAATGACAAAGGGTAAGAAGCATGAAAAATTAAGTGCATCACTAGAGAACATGGCCCCAGAACATGTGAACATAGCAAAAGCGAGGCATGCCATGTTGAGCACCCGTGGGCAATCTCTGTGGTAGCATGTCCCCGTCAGAAAAACAAAGCTAGTGCGGAACTTGCAGTAATCAATTGTTAGATTGCTAGACGAGATTTTATCAGTTCTTGTGCGTCCCTCAAAAGAGATGCACAAGCATCACTGGTTTGCAAGTGCCCGCCTGTAAGCAAAGTAATCGCATGCCTATGGGTGAGCCATGTGGGCGAACATCTCGCGGTAACGTTTGTGTGATAAAAAACGCGATAGAAATAACTTTTACTATCTGCAGTAACTCAAAATGACACACGTGAGAATGACGCTTACAAAGTATGCAAGCATGGACGTGAGCATGCGGCAGTAAATTCGGTAAAGTGGGAATAATACTACTAAACTACCGTGGTGGTAGCCACCATAGAGCGAAGTCAAAGACAAGTTTGACAGATGCTTAGGGACAACAACACAAAAACTTTTTTTTTTCCAGTTGCGCAAGGCTGCAGCACCTCCAGTGCGATGCTACGTGCTGTTTTTTCCCAAAAAGGCCCGTTTTTTTTCAAATGTTCAGTTGCAGCCATACGTGTGGGGCTGTGACCACTTGGGATTTTTTCCCACGGCTGTACATGTGTGACGGTGACCCTCTAGAGTTAATAAGCAAAGCCTGACCTGAACAAGGTCAATTATTATCAATGAGTCCTAGCCATCTCAGCCAGTGTGCATTTACTTTGCGTATGAGTAATTGGCTTGTCAACCAGTGTCACAATAGCTGAGACCTCCCTTTTTTCCAACAGTTTGGCCACTATGTGTTCTGGAGAATGAACAGTACTCCTGACTGGCGATTCAAATATATGACCTTAGCAGACCAACAACGATACACACGTGAAAGAGCCTACTATGACCATGGCAATTGCACTACCGCAACATTCATGCCTCCTTTCTGGTAATGTTAAATGTTTAGCAGTTCTCCAAATTTAGTCTTGTTTATTGTATTTCAGTAAACGTAAGAACAAAACTGTGAAGAGCATTAAACCTTCTCTGGCTGTGCCACGTCATTGTGAAGAAAAAGGACAGGGAATTTGATCTCACTGCATCTCTAGAATATGATATAGTATGTACAATATGTACAATGTTTGTAGCAAGCAGAAACCAGTAAACATGCATCAATTATGCTCTAGCACTGTAAAATATGGCATGATGAGCGTACACTAGAGCTGATGTGCCATTATGTGCCAGTGTGGCTTCCTCAGATACATGACTTGAGCTAGAACATGCTCATCATAGATACTCATCATAACTTGGCTTTCTGATGGAGCCGAGAGTGAGAGACAGCTTAATGAGAGCCACAGGTAACCCATGATAGGTACATCTTGATGATGATTGCAATGCTCTAAGAATTTGACCCATCAAAACAGTGTTAGCCTTCATTTAGCTCATATCCACAGCACCAGTGTTTGGAAAAAACAGGGAGCACTATGGCACATGAACAGCTGCACATTTATGTGTTCGCCTGCCGCTGGCTATTGCATTGCTTTAAAATCAAACTCGTTCACAAAGATTCAGTGTGCTCTTGACATTATAACACTTCAGAGCATTGCATCACTGCCATAAAATCCTTCAAATGAGGTCTTTTTCTGGATTTTGCTAAGTCAAATTTGTGTACTGTGCTATATTTGAGTACTATAGTGTTTAGGCATTTCAAAGAGCCCCTAAACCACCTCAGATATTTTTTGAACGTTTCAAGTAAACATGAGCATCGAGTTCAGAATGCCGTCACGATCAACGATGCCAAACACTGCAGCGCTACGCGCCGCAGGGGCGCCACAAAAAAAAAAACAATGCCGTCCTCCTCTCTGGCTTTTCCGGTATCCCCAGCGGTTGTCACAATGTCATCAGGGTGAATCTGGTGATGTCAGCCTCGGGGATGATGCCTACTGGTCGAACAAGAACCTATGACTTCCTGTTTGTCTGCTAGCAGGTACGCGCGCTCCCTGCTCATCCTTGTCGTGTAGCTCGCTTGTGCGCCTTTGCGAATCGGTAATTACAGCCCGCAACGCAAATACCAAATCGCTCGCGTTCCAACAGTCGTGCTTAGCCGTCTCATTAGCTGCGTGAACAGAATGCGACAGTGTTGGCCTTTCTAGACGAGCGCGCAACAGGATCTATAGCGGCACGCTTCGCATGAACACGGGCTGGCACTGCAGCAACAGCGGGTAGCCGAGAAGCGCTGAGTCCACGTCCCCGTTACCGGAACGGTAACTCGCCGCATGCCGTTTGCCCTTCGCGGGCCACCGTTCGACGGCAGTTTTCCTCGCGAACGGCGAGATTTCCTTGCCATAGAGAGGATGAGACCAGGACCCACTTGTGCGGTAGCCTCACCGCCGCCGATCGCTCGACGGCGCCGATATCGTCGCTAGGCCTTTTCCGGCTCACTTCAAAGCAAAAACGGACGTCGCTTTGGAAGGAATTACCGATGCTCACAAGCCGCAATATTTTCTAACCGTTGTTATCGCTCTTTGCAATAATTGTACATGAAGAAGAAAACCCGCTTATATTAGCGGCGCCGTCGGCTGCGATGCGAGCACAGCTGAGCCGGTCGTCTCCCGTCGGTAGCCGTGCACGGCTGCAGCTGAGCTCGACAAGTATCGGAGCTCTCGAGCTCATGTTTAGCCTTTCACATTGGATATCGTTCTTCATAAAATGTACAATTTAAGCATCACTTTATCTAGAAAAAATTATTTTGCTTGGAACAGAAGGTGCAGCCGATGTTTTCGTCGCCGGTGGCGGAGGCGCGCAGCTTCGTAGTCGTCGATTGGCCCGTTGATCGTGCTGCGGGCGGTGCACCGGCCGAACTACCGTCTAATTGGACACCTCTCGCGCTGGCAGACGTTCTAGGGCACGGGCGCCGGTTCGCCGTTGGTATATTTGCCGCTAGCGTGGACGTGCCTTAACCGGAAGTGTGAGGCATTTCGAGAAGCTCGTTGGCGATGACGTTTGTCACGTGACATTTGGGGCAGCACTCGGCAAGGAGGAGAGACCAGCCGACGGGGAGAGTAGCGAAGGAAAGAGCGAAACGAGCGAGGGCCGTTTTTCGATCATCAAACGCGTGTAACTTCGCTATTACGGCACCATTTCGAAAAATTCTCGCGGCTACGTGTTCGTTGTAGACTCGTGCACAACTGCAACACCACAACTAAATTTCGACCTCTAGGTGGTTTAGGGGCCCTTTAACTGCCCTTTTTAACTCTTAATATCTACTCTGGCTACAGCACGAATTCCAGTATGTGAGCTTTGTGGTTGTGTGAGCAACTAATGCCGTGGCCTCCGAGACTGCACCATCTCAGAGGCCACACTGAGGAGTGGCACTGGGCTGCGAGTGGCTACGAGCAGGCGATGGCAGCCAGGAAAGCGACTTCCACTGAAAGTTTGGACAGTCCCCAGCAGCTAGGTCACGTGACTGCAACATGCCCTTCTGTCGGAGTGGAAGCTGCAGCCTGTTTGCAGACAGTCCGGGACTATAATCAAAGAAGCCCATTGTCCTAAATGAGTTCAGTTTTCACCCTCTGGAACAGCCCGCTAAATTTAGTAGTCAATGAAGAGAATTGAAGTTGCAATAGCTTGTAAATCTGCAAATATGCAGGACCATCAAGCTGGCAACAGTTTTACTATTGTAGGTAGTTAAAAAATAAATTGATGAATTTGCTCTAAAATGCGCAAGAGAGCTACATAATGAGCTCAACGCACGAGACGTGTTTCTTATATTTGAACACATCATGCACATGTGACTATAGTCAGCTAGGGGGAAAACTACCTTTTTCCCTTAGTAAACCTTGGTGACAATAAAGAGTGACCAGCAAGTTTTTGAGGGTCACAAACAGTGTTGACACAGTGCAGATAACAGGATCTATAGCCTGCTTTATTGTAACGAGTTTCCACTGTAGTCAAACCAGTTCTAGGATGAACCATCTTCAAGCTGTGCATTGTGATCATGACACATATAACAATTGCAAGCACCATGAGCATGAAACACGATGTAACACTAGCTAAGCACAATGCACAGCGCAGCAATCAAAAAAGAAGGACTGAAAATGTCTTACCCAGAGCGCCTGTAACCCTTCTTCTCAGCAATGAGAGAAGCGTGGAAGCCAGTCTCCTTGACAAAAGCTCCAGTGGCAGATGCATCCCACTTGTTGCCCTCCCTGGGGCCCACGTATGCCAGAGACATGCGGTGGGCACAGGCTGGAAGGCTTGTGAGCTCAAGGGGCAGTGGTCGCAGATGGGTGGAAAGCACAGTGCATCGGTTGCCATAGTCCAAATAGAGTACCCTGAAACGCCGCTGCATGAAGTGAAACATGTGAGCACAAGCCAGATGCACAATGCCATTGAATGACTCGCACAAAATGACTAATGCTGGCTTATCAGCCGACGTTGCCCAGTAAACATGCATGCTTACATATGGCTGAAGTTGCACTCCTTGTACACCTAATACTCACATAATTTACGCCACTTATTTCCTGTTTCCATGTATTATCCCAACACAGTGAACTTATGTTAATTCAGAATCCGTGGGACTTCAAGCTATATTTCAAGCAAAATATGGCCTACTACACTTAAAGTTTGCACCCTTTGTGGCTTATCTTGTCCCACAACAATAATCGTCATCTGCCTTGCTTGCGTTTCCTTTCTTGAAAACCCCGCGCTCGCTACTTTCCTGTCGAGAATGCTATGTCACGCTGACAAGGCGCATACCATTCGCGACCTCAAAGTACCAGGCTCGCAGCGTTAAAGGAAATGCGGGCACAATAGATGATTACTGTTGTGGGACTATATAAGCCCCAAAGGGTGCGAGCTTTTGTAAGAGTGTACACAAATATGCCTCTGCACAAAGTATAAGACAGTTTTTTACTAGAAGACTTAGCTCTTAAAGGTGCCCTGCAACATTATTTCATCCACCAAGTCTTGCACCACAATGCGTTCCTTGTACAGTCCTGAGGTGAATGCAAAAGTTATGAAATTTGATACGGGCAAAGTAAAGTTATTCCACTGACAAAATTGAAATAAAAGCATATGAAAAAAAAAGGCACACTCTTTTACATTTCACACATCCAGCGAATACTTATGCTGCTTCCAATAAAAATGCAGTTTCATTCACATGGCAGAAACTTGATAACTTATGCCTTTCCAGCGCTTCGGAAGAAACAAAAAATCGAGAAGTAAAAGAGAACAGGACAGGGCTTCAAATGATTTTAATCCCACAATTACATCCATATGACACGTGGTAGCAGACGAAAGAAGTAGAGCCGTGGTGCATGCATCAAACCACTTCTCACAGATGTGTATAGCACCAGTTTTGACGCAGATAGCCGCACTCTTTCATTGTCGATGAGCTAGATGCAGTGCCGACACATTTATCGGACTGTTTGTTGATGTTGTAGGCCTCAAGAATCAGTCCGCATTTTTCGTCTTTGTACTTTCCATGAACACGTGTGCTGTGGAACGAAGGTGTGCACTCGCAATCGCTTACAGTGGTCTGTTAAGAGGCCGGACCCCGCTAATGCCCGTACCTGCGCACGATGTTCCCTCAGTATGTCGTTTACGCAACGCCCAGTCTGGTCGATGTAGCATTTGCCACGTGACAGGGGGATACTACAAACAACCTCTGTAGAGCACCCAATGAAAGGGGTGACATGCTTTTTAGAGCAAACGAGCCCTTTGTTCTTTCGTCATTGCTGACTGCACATACGAGCCAGCTTGGGCGGCACTAAGAACAGCACGGGAGCCCCGCATTTTGCAGCTGTCCTTTTCAGGTGGCGAGACAGGTCATGCAAATACAGCACGTGACTACCGGCCGTTTATCGGTCCGAGTTCCAAAGCCTCTTTCTTTTCTTTCCCTGGACTTAACCTCCTTTAGGAGGCTCTCTAGGATGGAGGCAATGATCTGCTCGGTAAAGCCCACCTTATTCAGACAGTGTACTTGCTGCAAGACAATGCAATAAGAAAACTCCTCCATAATTACAACTGAAAGCCTACACGAGCGTGGACAAAGTCCTCTGCTGGTGCGTTTTACCACTGTTTGACACTCTGAACGTGCTCGGCTATAAAATTCATATGTGCCCTATTCGGGCTGATGTGCTCAAACGTGGTCGATGCCCACTTTTCGCATTCATGGGGAAAAAGTCGAGGCTGCTGTGCTTGACGTCGCTTGTCTTGGTATTGATAAAAAAAGCCAGTCACAGTTTGTTGAATAGTTTGTCAGGCTTATTTTATTAACAATCTCTCCTTGCTAGACGCCAAGGCTTCAATATTTATGCTGTCTGCGGCGTGATTCACGTATGAAAATTTTAAAAAGTAATTTTTCGCACTTAAAAAATACTGCCTTTCTGTAACTTCTCACATGCATAGCAGAGACATAGGGCTATGTAATGACGCATTACAGATATTTTTAGGCTGTCCATCAAAGCAACTTTTTTTACCTAGAACACAAAGCTTTTGGCAAAAAATTTAAACTTCTCTCCGCTCTTTATTTTTTTTTCCAGGCAATCCACTGAACCTTCAAATACCGTATTTACTTGATTGTAACGAGACCGCGATTGTAACGCGAGGGGTGACTTTTTGTTGCGTCCAGCAAAAATAAAAGAAAACCGCTAAAGTAACGCGAGACCACTGAATCCATGAAAAAGTCGCAGTTTCGCCCAAAAGGTGAAGAAGCATCAAATGTGGTAGCAAATTAGTAGAGAGCTATATGGAGTAAGGATAGTTTTATCAGCTGCATAAACTTGGACACATTCGCTTACGAACTGAATTAACAAACATGGTGTCAGCGTGCACAAGCAAACATGAATAGATCACACTCGATGACCGCAGACAATAACTGTCAAAGCGCTGGCGTGAGCAAGCGTGGCGACAGCAGCGAGCGAAGGTTCATGCGGTCTATAGCTTCAACAGAAACTGAGTGGTGAAAGCACAACGCATACAAACGTCAAAGCCACGTGGAGATCGCTTTCAAGATTCGGTGCGCGCGACAGCCTGCAGCCGTTCAAAGTACAAGTATGCAGAGTAGAAGCCGCACCCAATCTTTCTCGCGCTGTCTTCCTGCTCTCCTCCTTTCGCGTGGGAGATTGAGTTGCCAGTTCCCCTTGCGCCCGGTCGCGAGATACGCATTTGGTGCCGCAGCTAAATGTTGCCTTCCCTCCCTCCCGTTCCCCCACGGCCTTTCACGCGATGGAGACGTTGCGTTCGCTCTCTGTGAAAGCGCATGTCCCTCGCACGCTTTAACTCGCACATTTCACTTGTTGATTAGAATTGGGTGCATCATTGCACTTTTCAGACGACCTGAATTTCGGTATTCGATTGTAACACAAGGATAGACTTCAGGTATCAAAAATATGGGGAAAAAAAAGAACTTTCCTTACAATCGAGTAAATACGGTACTTTGCGGGCTTTACTATGTCAACCAGGCTACCAATCTATATTTAATTCGTGCCATCTGAATTTTCCTGCGTTCGGAGAAGAAATTTCAAACTGCAATTTTACACACTTTTGCTGGTGCCAGAAGCACTTAAAGGGGCCTGAACCACTTTTTATCGCAGTAATTTCAAGTTAAAATAGGCTATTTCAGAAATAATTTGCCGCAAAAAGTACTTTACTGCGTTCAGCAGTTATACTGGCAATCAAACACAGCTATCGTGGTACTTCCACTCCTTCTTCAATGATTTGCACTGCAAAGGCTACGGCGTTGCGGGGTGTGCCCACAACGCTCCACCTACTGAACGTCACCGTGGCACTTGAATCTTCAACATCTTCATCCTCGACAGCTTTGCACTGAGTAAAAACGAAACTATTGTTTGCTGCGGCCGCTGCTGATGCGATCATCGATGACGACCATGTGGTTCTGAAGGCGCGCGGCTGACGCACGTAGATGCCACTATTACAAATTTTGGCGCCTACGACGAGCCAAACGTGGTTGTCCTCAGCGAGCTGCAGCACGCTTAGCCAGTGGACTCGTTGCGACACCCCGCGGCGGCCACGGTACTTATGCTATGTAAATACTGCGGCTACATGCAACTGTAGTGTGTATCCGTAGCATTTGCGTTGTGCACGACAGGGCTTGGGTGCGTGCTCGCGCTCAATGCTCCAGTCTGACGATGCTAATGTGGTGCGGATCGGCTTTGTCCTTCACCACATTGACAGACAGATATTGGTCACATCCAACTTCACAATTTCAAGCACTATCAATAAGTCTGCCAAGGCATCTAACCAGTAGCGGCCAGGTTTTACGTGGTTGAAGGCTAGTTGAGCATTCTAAGCTAGTGGAAATTAGTGGGACTCAACTGCTATGACACCAATAAGGAGGGTGGCTGCGGCCGAGCAGGAGCAGACTATAGTCTGCTTCTTTCGAAAGTACATCATTTTTATCAAAATCCTAAAGCAGATTTTCGCCTACTTCAGCTGGTTTATTAAGCTTCGTCAATAAATATACACATTAACAGTAGGAAGAAGCACACTGATCCAAACAGATCCAAATACCCTTAAATTATGGGGTTTTACGTGCCAAAACCACAATCTGATTACAAGGCACGCCTTAGTGGGAGACTGCAGAATAATTTAGACCACCTGGGGTTTTTTAACGTGCACCTAAATCTAAGTACATGGGTGTTTTCGCATTTCGCCCCCATCAAAATGCCGCCGCCATGGTCGGGATTTGATCCCGCAACCTCGTGCTTAGCAGCCCAACACCATAGCCACTAAGCAACCAGGGCGGGTACACCCTTCTTGAGTGATGTCAGCTATTGGCCAATTGCAGCCGCGTTTTCCTGACGCTTTGACGAAATAAAGTATCAAGAAAAGAGTGAGGAACATGGCATCTGTTTAAAGGAGCGCGTTGGAGAGAAAGGTGACTTCGTGCTTTGCTTACGAGATCCATACGCCGCACATGACTGCAAAACTTTGACGTTTACAGCAGCATATGATATCAGCAGACAATGTTTTTCACTAAGCCCGAAGGGTGGTTCAGGACCCCTTTATATGTTCAAATATTTGAAATATTGGCTATTTTTGCAGTCACACCATTTTCTCTGTCTTGCCATCTGAATGCCTGGATCATGCAATGTGCTTGTGGAAAAAAAAAAAAATGTTGATTAGTGCCTTCTAGCTCAGCTGGGCAAGAAAAATACATTTTCCCCAAAATGTTACAGCCGAACCCACTTATAACAATATTCAAGTGCCACGAAAATTCCATTGTTACAACCGATAATTGTTATAACCGGGTTGCATGAAAAAAAAAAAGCTGTTAGAAAACTAGAATGGCGGGGAGGCCAGTGCCCTTCCCCACCACCTTCCTCCATCTGGCTGCTGATAGTGTTGACTCGTTTTTTAATGTTTAACTCTGCTTCCTGCACACTCTGATCGCGTGTAAAAAGTCGCGGCTGTCAGCGTTCAAGAATGGCACTGCTGCAGTAAAACCTAGTTAATTCGTATTTTACGGGACCGAAAAAATGTCCGAATTAACCGTATGTCGAATTATCGAGAGTATCAAGAAAACAATAAAATGCTTTATCCTCAACACGCTTTTATTTACTGAATGAATCAGTCGAATCCCGTTTGTATTTTGCACAAAACCAGTGCGGAGTTGCAATTCTCGTCATCTCGTGACTGATCAGCGCTCGCAGCGGCGAAGGCCTCGGACTTTTCACAGCGCGGTCGCCGCGCGTTATCCGAGGCACGCTTTTTGCTACTGCGCGCACATTGTTATTTTTCACCAGGTCGCTGCCCATCGCGATGCAGACAGTGCTCTTCATCCTCGACAGCTTTGCACTGAGTAAAAACGAAACTATTGTTTGCTGCGGCCGCTGCTGATGCGATCATCGACGACGACCTTGTGGTTCTGAAGGCGCGCGGCTGACGCACGTACCGAGTCAAAACGAAACTACCGTTTGCTGCAACTGCAGAGGAAACCGCGGTCATTATCGACGTGATCATGGATGGCGACTACTCAGTTATGAAGGCACGTGGCCAACGCAGTGCTATGCGCGGCGGTAAACACAAGAATAAAGGCTTTAAAGGCACAAATAGGCACAAAGCGTCCTGGCGTTTTGGCCGTCATTCCAATGCATTTTCACTGTTGACCATGGCAGTGATGCTACTGCGGACTTATGATTTGGAGCAATTTTTGGAGCATCAGAAATTTCATTTTGGAGCACTTTGGAGCATCTTGGAGCAGCTGATTTTCACATCCTGAAGTATTTCGAAAAAGCGAGTTGCAATTTACATTCAATTACCTGAATAATTCTTATGTTCTCACGAGAAGCTTCGTAAACATTTCCATCTATTGCAGATCTCGTGGAGAAAAAAATGAACTTGTGTGCATGCGACACACACAGACACAAATTGATATCATTTCGTATATTGCTAGTTTTCCCAGATGTCATCGGTAATATCCAGAAATAGAAATGATGGACAGATTGGCGGCACGCGGTTATTATAACCACGTCATGCTGCGCTTCAAACAAGCTACTAGCGGCGTTTCCAGAGTAGATAACGTCCGCCGATGAATCGCCAATTAACCTTGAAGCCGCGAGCCTCGGCAGAAACCGCATTTTGCCGTCGAGCCGCCTTGCAAGGCAGACGCCGCGTCGGCGCCGTGCGTAGCACTGCTAAAGTCACTGGAACCTGGAGCTTTGAAAGTACCGCAACCACCGGAGCGAGCACAGGCAACACTGCGCAGGCAACACTGCGCGGAAAAGACGAGCAGCTCTTCCTCGGGTTTTCTAGGCTTGCTACAGTGAAGAACAGCACGATGGCTGCCGCAGTGGGCCCTGTGAAATCCACAAACAAAACCGCATTTCGTTTAGCTAGATACGATGTAAATTACAAGTACAGTAGCCGACGGATTTTTCGGACTCCAAAAATTCGGACTTGTTGGATATTCCGGACTTCATAGATGTACCGGCAGGATTCCCATAGAGCTAATGCATTTTCGCGAGCGATTTTTCGGACAAATCTAGGAGCCAATGTTCGATTTTCCGGACTAAATCGCTCGCTCCGAGCCACGCTACCCAATCTAGGAGGCCGCCATGTTGGATTTTCTGCTGGCTTGGCTTCCAATGCCCCCCTGTATAGCCTTCAAGATCAGTAAACGCACGCTATCCCCTCGTCTCCGAGGCCATGCGCGCTCTTCCTTGGCCGACAAAACATTTTAAAAAGCTGCACTTGCTTTTCTTTTTCTTTTTTTTTCTTCTTTTGTTCGGTCCGTACGCTGTGTGCGGGTGAAAGCTTACGAGGGTCAGCCAGCAACCGCAATTTATTCTCACGCACGCGAGAGAGGAAGGCGGCCGGAGGCGCGCGCGGACTTCGTTCGCTCGCGGGGCACGGGGAGAAGGCGGCGGAGACGGTGGGGAGTTGCATTCTGCTCTTACGGCTCCCGACGGAGCTGCCGCGCAGGCACCGTATCTTGAAAGCGATCTGCTATATGGCCGAAGTGTGCGCCCGCGATCTGCGATGGGTACAAAGGGCGTGCGCCGTGTGCCACTAGCTTCGTATGCGCCGTGTTTTTTTTTTTTCCACGTTCATGTTGAAGCGAGAGAATAGACAGCGCGAAGGTCAATATGCCCGCGGTCATCGAGCGAGATGTGTTCATGTAACCTGTGCGCGCGTGACACCGTGCTTATTTAGTTAGTAAGCGCATATTTACAACTTTATACGGCCGATAAAACTAACATCCTTACTTCGTATCGCCGTCTATTAATTGGCTATCGCAATCGATGCTCCGCCTTTTGGGCGAAAGTGCGACATTTTTCTTAAGCCGCTCTAAGCCTCATAATTTTTCTCTTGGGGGGGGGAGAGTTTTTCGGACTGTTCGGTTTTGCGGACAGCTCGATTTTTTAGTCCCCGCGAAGTCCGGAAAATCGGTCGGCTACTGCACTCGGAAAGTGAAGCATTCAACTGTGCGCCACCCGTTCTAAATGCAAAGCGATCCCGATGCTCGTGTGTCACACAATATTTTTTTTTTTGGATGACTAGGTATCAAGCGCTGCCACAAAATCGTTTATACGCGCGGATATTATCGCTTTCTAACGTGGCTACTGATTTAACCGCGCACGAAATGTTTCATACAGATCGACTTCTACGAAAATAAATGGTCCCTGACTGCACTATAAGAAAAGGGATGCTAAAACAGAATTAACCAGGTCATGTTCGTGTTGTTTTAAACAACACACGAGAAAATCTATATTTTAATTTTCAACATTGACAGGTCGATCGTCACTACACTTTGTTATTTTTGACACAGTATTCCGTCGCTCTTCGAGCCACATTTTGCTCGGTTCTGCATATTTCTGAGCATCTCCTCGCTTTCTTTACTCAAGGCAAACCGCAGTCTTCAAAGCAAATGCGCGAAGAAGCTTTTCCATCACATTATGGCATTTAGGGAGTTCGATGAAATACTGCAAGGAGCTTCTCAGCTTTGCGATATCGACAAGTTCACCAGGTGAGAGTGAACTTGTCGCTCTTTATCCGGTGCAGCCAGAGATAGCACGGCGCTTGCTGTCGCTCTTTCCACTTAACTGGTATCGCGAAAAGCGCTTTCCCGGACTCCCGGCGGTTGCTGCACCCGAACGTGCAGAACCCGGGCATTTCCTTTCGTTTTGTTTCAAGTCTACGAAAGTTATATATACACTAAATTATACAAAATGCAAAATCTGACCTCGTTGATGACTCGTACGCACGGCGTGTGCGAGTGATGTCTGTCTGCTTATCTCCTCCGGCGCGGCTTAGATCCGCCATCTATAGTGGAAAGTGATCACCTGACGGCAACTGACCAATCGGCAGCGCGGCGGCTAAGAGAAAAGGGCTGCGGTACTTTCCAGGTTCCAGTGACCTTCATTGAGACGTACGCGCTAGAGCTTTCTCATCTCCTGTTTGCAGCTAAGGTTGCAACTAAGGCTCACCCTATCGTCACGTTGAACGTTTTAATTCCCCGGTGGTGCAATTGTCGATAGACGCCGTCAAATCCGAGACTGTTTGGCGCAGTTAGGCGCAATTTTCGTCGATTGTATCAGGATGGCGCAGTAAATCCCAATTGGCGCACTTTGGCGCAGGAGTGGAATCACTGCCATGGCGACGTGAACTCCATTGCTTCGTTTCGGCGGACGATAACGCCGTTTTGGCTCTATTGTGTAGCAATTTTCTGCGGCGCTCTGGCAGCTAAGCTATCAGCGCAGTTGGCGCAGTCCATTTGTGTTTCGGCGGGTGGTGCAACGGCTAAAATTTCTTTTGTAGCGTGAGCTACACTGGCCGAGGTTGAGCAGTTTCGCGTGGTTCCTGGAGAGCCATGCTGCGCATGCGCGAGGAGCAGTGACATCACACGACACACAGCTGGCGCACCGGAACCGCCGCTGCGCGCGCCTCGCCGGTCTGCGCATTCCAGAGGAGTGACGTCATAGCCGCAGCAAACACACTGGCGCCGGCGTGTGCCCAGCTGTGCGCCTTCGTTGCGTGGTAGCCAAGTCTGACGCTGCACCGGAGCCGCTTAATAGCGCCTCTCATTTTGTGTGCATGCACAAAGGTATCAGTGGGGGTATACATATAGCAGGGCGTTTGCCAGTGTGATTATACAGTGTTGCCAGGTTTGGCTATATAGTTGGGCTACTGAAAATTTGCGACCTGGCTTTGTTTGGGCTACAAGTGGCGCCCTAATTCATGCTCCAGAGTAGAAGCAAATCGAGTAGAAACAAATATCGAACGCTATCTTATAGCTGGCTTAGGCTGGCAGCACGGCTGTGCGTGATGGGTGTGTGTGAAATCCCCCACCCCCTTTCTCTGCGCTGTTGTCTGGGCCGATACAATTAATGTTACGCAGCGCAAATGCGCTTCACTGTGCTAACATTTGCGCCAATAACATCATCTCATCTTCATCTTATCGGTTTCAGTCATCAGACACCCGATACCCGGGCATCAGGATGAGCCTGGGAGTAGAGAGTGTTACAGCACACTGTACTACCGTGGCTATGCTCAGAAAGGGAGAGCAGTAAAATAGGGTCGGGCGATCGTGGCACCGGCATGAAAGAAGGGAAGCACGGGTATATTACACGCTCGAGTGTGTTCATGGCCATGGCTTCTGGGCGAAGTATCGCTCTGGGCACAGCTTTCGACTTGCTCCATGTTCCTTAGGGTAAGCTTTACAGGCATCTTTCTGCTCGTTGGAGGACGCGCAGTCTTGTGCGAGAGGTGGGAAATAAAATATCTGCCCACTTGCGTGCAAGGAGAAGCATTATAAGGAAGCAGAGGTATGCAGCGCACCTGAATGACATTGAAAATTCTCATAAGATTGGTCAAGACGATGAGAACATAAACCGATGATACTAGATGAAATTTGAATCATGAGGAAGTGGGCCAAGTATGCAAGGAAGTATAAAAAAGAATGGGAGAAAGACCCCGAGCACAAAGGTGGGTTCTGGTGCTTTTACTTATAGATGGTGTGCCCGTAACGTCACAGATGCAGATACTCATTGTGCAAATATCGAAACATGTTTGCCACGATGGCCTCACTGCACCACGTCACACGAACATCACCCACCGTGTGAGCTTAGCAGGTGAGGTGTCGCGCTGCTGGCTCGAGGACGCGTGTTTGATTACTGGCCACGACGGCCAGATTTCAATGGAGGCGAAATGCACGAACATCCAGGAACTTAGATTGAGGTGCACGTTAAGGAACACCAGGCGGTCAAAAGTAATCCCGAGTCCCCCACTGCAGCATGGCTCATAATCATATCGTGGTTTTGGCCCACAATATCCCAGCAATTATCATTAGCGCATGAACATGGTTTGCTTTTTGAAAGTAACCGGTGCTCGCAGGATTACCACTGCTGTTACCAATTTGTTGTTTACCTTTGGTCTTCGTGCGCTGTTGCGGCTTGTACCATTTCGAGCGAGTTACGTAGGGGACGCGCTCTTCACCGAAAACAACTGTACGCCTTTCTACACTGATGTGCCGTATTGCGCAGTAATCTTTTAAAGCTTCGCTTACACCGATTCAGACGAGTGACATCTGTCGTCGCTCACTTTCTCTATGCATGTTCTTGGGGTGCTAGAGACCTAAGATGACAGCCAGGTTGATGTAAATGGAAACTATATAGAGTGTGTCCCAGCTAACCCGAGCCAAGCTAATTGAGAAAAAAAGAGAAACCAAGATAGGACGATGAGAGAAAGCATGTTTTGTGCAAACTGGTGAATATTTCGGTTGCCATTTCGTACCCAATTCGAGAAAATGATACTGCTGCGCAATTGCCTATGAACTTATGTCAGGTTGCGTATGACATTCGAAAGCATCATGCCCAATTGTTTCGATTTCGCTATGTCTTTTTGTTTCGCCCTCTGTGACGATTTACTGGTACTTGAGCTTCCTGGGCCAACCAAAAAGTGTTCTGCGTGCAAGCACTGTGTCGCTGTTGTTCATGTCAAGGATCGACCGTCAGGGACATTTTGTTACGGCGGGTTGTGCAAAAAAGGATTGCCGTAGTCAAAAGTGAAAATAAATGTATGTACAAATCAAACTGCAAATAAATATAGCTATATTTGGCTACAATATTTTTCGCTGTTTTTTGTGTCTGGCTACATTTGGGCTACAATTTCTCTAGCTTGGACTACGCCGCCTCGTTCGACCTGGCAACATTGGTGTGGTATAGCCATGGAGAAGGAGAGCGAAATTGCTGCTTAGTGGCGCAGAAGAGCGGAGAAGCTTAACTTGTCGGATCCCGAAGTAGTTGCCTGGCAATTAGCGGTTGAACGTAGGAAGAACGAACAGAAGAAGGCTAAACGTACTGCAGAGACACCGGAGCAAAGCGAGGAATGTCTAGCAAAGCGGCGTCGCCAGGAGGCTGAGCGACGTGCCCGACCGTCTCAGCAGCAGGAACAACAACAACAAGACGCCGTCTATGACGTAAGGGCTCGCCGATTGACTGACTATACGGTGAAACTTAGCGAAAGCGCCAGTGTGACTCGGACCTTTGAGACGGACTTCGTGAATGATCCGTTTGGATATGTGTGCGACGTGTGTGAAAGACTGTGGCACATGAAAGACTTGACGCCGTTAAGTAGTGCCATGCGTGAAACGTTGAGTTTAGCGGCTCCGCCTGAGTGGGGTGAAACCGTGGTGCGCGTTTGTACAACGTGCAGGAACTTACTCGTTAAGTAGAAGATTTCTCTCTTTAGCGTTACCAATGGGTATTGTTAACCACCCATGCCACCAGGTCTACCGGTTCTGAACGATGTGGCCGAACGCTACGTATATTCTGGAATAGCCGAGCTAAGCCACTGCTAATTTTTTTTCTTTTTTATTGTGATAGCAATTATATGGACACTTCAAGCGAATTTCTGCTGTCGTCGTCGCCGTGAGGTTCCGTATAAAGTCCAAGGGTGATAAAATCGTCGCCATGCGCCGTATGTGTGAGTGAAAGCGCACGGCGGACGCGCGCTATCATGGAGAGCGAACACACTGCTGAGAGCAAACTCGACTTCCGTCGCGCGAGAGGCCATGGGGGTATGGGAGGGAGGGAGGGGCGCAGTGTTGCCAGGTCCGACGAAGCGGCGTAGCCAAAAGCTACAGAAGTTGTAGCCCAAATGTAGCCAAACAAAAAAAAAAAAAAGTGCAAAATATTTCGTAGCCAAATATAGCCATGTTATTTGTGCATACATTTTCACATTCGACTACGGCAATCCTTTTTTGCACAACCCGTCGTAACAAAATGTTCGTGCCGCTGTGACGGTCGGCCCTTTACATCAATAACAACGACATCATGCTTGCACAGAACAGCTTTTGGTTGGCCCCGGAAGCTCTTAAGTTCCAGAGAATCGTTGCAGAGGGCGAAATCAGTCCTTTTATTTTATGACAGATAGTACTAAGTTATTATTTTTAGTTATTTACAGTAATATGAACTACGAACTCTGCTTTTTAGCTGTCGTGAACACAAAATAATGTTCCGCGTCATCGATCTCTCATGTTATCTCTGCCTACGGCGTAGAAGTTCAGCTGTTCAGCGATCTGCGACGGCGACGTGCGCACGACTTCTTTTTTGATGAGCTATAACAAGTCTTTCGCGCTATGATATCTCGCGTTATTTGTCGCATCGTTCTATCTTGTTTTCTCGTTTTTTTTTTTTCAATTACCTTGGGCAGGATTAGCTGGGACACACACTACCCATATAGTGTCAATTTATATCAACCTGGCAGCCATCTTAGGTCTCTAGCACACAATGAACATGCGTGAAGAATAGGGACAGGCAACAGGTGCCACTCATTGTCTGAATCGGTGTAAGCGGAACTTTAAAAGATTACTGCGCAAACCGGCACACTAGTGTAGGAAGCGTGCACTCGTCTTCGGCGACGAGCACATCCCGAACTAACTCGCTCGAAATCGTAAATGCCCCGTCGGCGCACAAAGAGCAATGGTAAACAACAAATTGATAACAGTGGTAATGCTGTGAAAACCGGTTGCTGTGAAAAACCAAACCATGTTCATGGCTCATAAAGTTTTAGAATAGGGGCCCCAAAGAGCTTTGCGGGTGTTAGCGTTGGGGCATGCAGGAATGAAGAGTTTCGGAATAGGTGTTTTGCGTTTGCCGATAGCGTGTTGCGTTTGAAGCGTCACTATGGCGTCAAAGAAAAGCTATTATAAATATTTAAATAAAATATACCATTTTGTGATAAGAAAAGTAATTCAGACTTTCGTGTTTTTGCCTTTAATTACAATTTAGAACTTATTTTATTAGCAGCATGCAACTTGTTGCGCTTAGTTTTGAGTAACCAACTTTACGCCCCTTCACCCAGCCAAGTCAATCCGTGATAGGCCTACGAGCCATGAAATCGACAATTGAATTCGGAATCAATGGCGTACGTATAATGAATCAATCTTCATTACACATGTTATTTGAGAGAAAGCGATAACCGCAATGACAGCTTCTAGCGTACGAACTTGACGCATTACCACGAATAGAGCCCAGTTCTGTGCTAGGTTAGAGCCGTCGCTTCCATGGGCGCCGCCATGTTTGTTGACGAAAGCTTTCGGGGCAGCTTTTGGGACTCCCACTAAATTGATGAAATAGCGTGCCCAACGCCAAACCCAAACACAGTTTCCGTGTAGAAACCTTCTAGAAGTAAACGCACCAGAACCCGCCTTTGGCTCGGGGTCTTGCTCCCATTTTTTTTTATACGTTCTCGCATACTTGGCCCACTTCCCCATGTTTGGGTTTTCTCTCTGAGGAGGATCCAATCTTATGTTCAACCTATTGAAATGAATCTCGAATCTAAGCACAAACAAAAATTCATCTATCAGGAGAAGGAAAATGGCAGTAAAGCTTCCCGCCAGAAACGTGGAGTAAGTCGAAAGCTGTGCCCGGCGCGATACTTCATCCGTAAGTCATGGTCATGAACATACTGGAGCGTGTGTGTCATCCACCCGTGCTTCCCTTCTTTCATGTCAGCGGCACGATCGCTCAACGGCCCCGACCCTATGTTATTGCTCTCCCTTCCTGAGCATAGCCATGCTAGTACAGTGTACTGTGAAAAACCCACTACTCCCAGGTTCATCCCAATGCCCGGGGATCAAGTGCCTAACGATCAAGCAGGGTGTAAGTTTAAGTTCCACCGGCTCAGACAACGGCGCAGAGAGGGAAGGAAAGACGGGGGGGAGGTCATTTCGCGCACGCACACACGCACAGCCACGCGGACGGCTCAGCCAGCTAAAACACAGCCTTCGAGATTTGCTTCTACCCGATCAGACCCACCTCTGCAGCGTGGATTACTGCGCCACTTATAGCCCAAACACAGCCAAGTCACAGACTTTCAGTAGCCCAAATATAGCCACATAGCCAACTCGTCCAGGTCGACGCCAAAAATTTTTTCCCGTAGCCCAATTTGGCTATATATAGCCAAACCTGGCAACACTGGAGGGGCGACGCTGTGCTGCGGCCCCAAATGCGTATCTTGCAACTGAGCGCAAGGGGAACTGAGACTCTATTCTCGACATGCACGGCGGCTGCACGGCCGCCATTATCCGCCATGTTGAGTCTCTCATTGGCTGTCGAGAGATCACGTGTTTTGAAATTTGTGCCGGGAAATAGAAGTTTTGCAAAATGCAATTTTGCGTTTTCGTCAGAATAACGAAATGTGACATGGAGCTGCAAACTTTATTGACTAATACCTTTTTGTGGTTCCTGGCACCTATATTGCGACTTTCGCGCTTTAAAAAGAAAGTGGACGGTAGCGTGCAGAAACCCGTGCAATGCATCAGCAATTTCGCGAGTATTTGGTGGCGTTCCAAGATAGCCGGCATGTCAGCTTGTTGATTGGCTGAAGGAATATCCCATAGGGAGCTTCACAGGAAGGGCAGTTTCGTAAACGTCAATTTGACGTTGCGTGACGTTGCGCTGGGCCGCCACTGCAGAGATTTTCTGCCATAATTTGTGGTGCAACGAGCCGCGCGAATTATGGGAATGAGCGGCCATATGCAATGGCGGTCGAAAGGCATGCCTATCGCCACATTTTCCGTGTCATTTGGGGCCATGAAAATCTTTTGTTCACAACGCGTGTTCATAGCATTTGCATTGCTCTCGGGTGGTGTTGGCATTTGTGTTTTGAACCATCACTTTTATTAAAACACGTTTATTTGAAATAATATTAGTTGAAACTAGCAAACTTTCTGCGACATTTTGCACTTTTCACTATTGCGTTTGTATTGTAATCAATATTAATGACTTTTCGCCTCATCAAAGGCTATGACAATGACGACTTTTTAATTTATAAAAAATGTACGCAAGGCAGCGCCTTGAAGTTTCCTCTCGAGGTGCAACTAAGAAGCGAAGTGAACAAGAAATGGCAGCACTGGCGCTTGCGTCGCGCAAGCGGATACCTGTGGCGCGCACAACGCTATCAATGATATTCGGCCGCTTCTCAGTCACTTGCGTTTCACGAGACAGCGATAACGTGGCCTAGAGCGTGCGCTCATCATCACTGGTAGGTCACGTATGTTGTCTCAAGGTAGAAAGCAAGTGTGTGGACATCAATATACGATGACTCATTCCGTTTCCCGAGGACACGCATCCTAGCTAATGAAGCAGACGACGCAAGTGAGAAACAATTTGGATGGAATAATCGTACGCTTTGAGCTAGCTGCTTATTTTTACAGGGGAGGAAAACTGTTTTGCTTTATAAAGAATGCTAGGTTCAATGCCTACATTAGTTTCTTAGGCGAGATGTCAAAGTTGCGTCATGCCTCAAAGAAAATGGCGGAATGTCCAGAATAGCGGCTCTGGCCACTCAATCTCCCACGTGAAAAGAGGAAAGTGGGAAGGCAGCGTGGGAGGGCGGGGGGCAGCGTCTACTCTGCCAACAACTGCGCTTGTACTTTGCGCTGGTGCGGGCTGCCGCGCGCACCGTATGTTGAAAGCGATCTCCACACGGTTCTGACCTTTGTATGTGCTGTGCATTCACCGCTAAGTTTCCGTTGAAGTGATAGACCACAAACCTTCGTTCGCTGCCAGCGATTTCGCTGTGGTTATCTGCAGTCATTGAGTGTGATCTATTCATGTTTGCTTGTGCACGCTGACACCACGCTTGTTAATTCAGTTAGTAAGTGAATGTTTCCAAGTTTATGCAGCCGATAAAACTACTAGCCCTACTCCGAATAGCTCTCTACTAATTTGTTATTGCAACTGATGCTTCGCCTTTCGGGCAAAACTGCGACATTTTTGTTTACAAGGAGTTCGCATCCCATTCCCTTTCTACACGGACACAGAGTGACCAGACTTCATCGTTAAAACCGATAATGCGGCATGGGGGCATTGTAGTAAGCAGGTTATTTCACCATAGAAAACATACAAAATTTGATGGTGCAGCAGCTTTTCATTGTTATAACCGATATATTGTTATAACCAGTATCGTTATAAGTGGGTTCGACTGTAGAAAAATTTCGGGAAGAAAATAAATGTGAAGAATGAGTTTTCAACTTTTAACAAACCTGTGGAAATTTTTTCATCTGTGACGGTGGAAAAAAATGCTGGTTGATGTTGCGTGGAATAACCCTGTTGCGAGAAATCCGTGATCATTTGGCTATTGCAACTCGGTCTACTTTGGTTATGTTTCCAGGTGATGAATATTCAGTGCATTGTATTGACAGTAATTTCGTCTATCTGGAGCAGCAGCATGACAATGTTCGGAATACAGACTGACCAGGTCACAGACAAGCGTATGTGCAGGCAGCAATGCGATGATAAACTTGGGTTGTACTCGCAGACGATCACTTTCGAAGATACTACTACAGTAGTATCAGTTTCAGTAGCACCGGACGTGTCGGCAGGTGATAGCGATCTTGGCACTGTGATAAGACAGTGTGCTTAGCACTGTGCCAAGAAAGGCGTTGCTCGTAGATGCCGATGCGTTAGACGCTAGTCATCTGAAACCTGGCGAAAGTGAATGTATCCAAGAAAGATAATCTGAGAATACGACGCATGTTTTCAGCTGAATTCAATAGTTCAGACTCCTGATTATTACTAATTTTAGACGATCCCCGTCAAGTCCGAAATGGCTGCTGCCCTGCATAGCGTCTTTGTTTCATTAACTATTTTAACAGTCCATTCCTGTGATTTTCACAGCATGTTTGCTAATACGTTTCCTGGGTATTACTATTTTTTTCCTGCGGTCTTGTGGAAAACGTATTACAGGGGTTCTACTGTATTTTTTGCACTTTCAAGGAATTGAGGCTCCATAGAGTAATTAGTACTGGGTCGATAGCTATCCAGTAAAGTTTCCCAGCTGCACTCCTTTAAATCATTGACAGCACATGTCTTGCGACACCTTACTTCAAAGCAAGTCTAACCTTTGTACTCTTCATGATTGAGAAATACATTTTTGAACATGTCTTGAAGCAATTGGGAAGTGTCTGTTTAAACACAGGAAAAAACTATTTTCATAAGTTTTAAGCAGGACTCAAGCTCAGGGAAGGAGGGTGTTTGTTGACAGAAACAAGGTAGCAGTAACTGCTCACTAGCAGCAGATATAAACGATGTACTATTAGTATTTCAGATTCCAATTACACCCCTCGATGTACAGCTTTAATCTTTCAAACACTGCATAATGACCTACACTATACATATATGAACAAACTAGTTTGTTTCGATAAATTTCTCATATATATATTAAACTAAAATCAGCAATTACACTTAGTAGGATCTCTGCCAGGGAATTGTCCATTCTCTTGCAAAAGACTGGTTTTATGGAACAGTTCGATAGGGTACAGATGCTGTCGGAACATTATCAGCTAATTATAATAAACCTACTAAACAATAGATAAGCCTTACAGACAGGTTTGACAAAATTTTATCAGGTGAGGGGTGAACAATCAGTTATAAATAAAAAGCACTCACTAAAAGAAAAAAAAAAATACTGACATTTCAAGGCCCCTGTTATACTAGTCCCTTTTTCACAATGAAGCAAAATGATAAGGTTCGTGCCCTATTTCCAAATTGTTGGTGCTATGACCTAGTGTACAATACCTTGGGCGAATCGCCATGTGTCCAATGCAGCAGCACACACTGTATGTGTGGGAAAGACTGTTAGGCATGTATGAAAATACTGTAGTATCAGGCAAGATGACAAGAAATGTTCCATGGTATTTATAAATGCTGCCTGCCAGTTGATGTGCCTGCGGTAGTTTCATTTTCAGCCAGGGTGCTAGATGCTATGTTTCTCTTGGTCATATAATTTTGTTACTGTTTTAGAGACTGCTTCAAGTTGCCCAATTCTCAACTGCAAGTACTGCAGCCTTAGAATGGTACCTTATAGATAGGGTGTTTTCAATTTGAACTGGAGAAAAAAACAAGTGCACACCTCCTTTTTTTCCACGAAGTTGGTTTTAACCAAAAAGTATCAGTGAAAGTGAATTTACAGGACGGCGAGTGGAGCACCACTGAGCCTACATGTGCTCTGATGCAAGGAGCCTGGCGAGGCCAAGGTTATGCAGCAGCCTGCACACCCCAAGCAATCTTTTTTTTTTTTTAATTTTCATTCATTCTGCCTGCTGCTGCGACAAAAACGAGGGGCACAGCGAGAACCGAGGGGGAGACCTGGCCCGGGTCCTTGCAGTCGTCACGCTGCAGCCACTGTGGCGGATGAATCAAGCAAATTCAGTGATGATAATGCAGGGTTGTATTTCTGCAGTTAAAGCAAAGCTTTATTTGCCTCTTTCCCCTACGTTCTGGGTGCTGGCTACTGCTTGCTGCTGTGTTGGCGAGTTGACAACAACTAGCTACTGACTGCTACCTTGGCAAAACAACAATTTGGGTCCCTGGATACGTGCCCATTTTTAGCCAATCACCCAGAATTGGTACAAGCCGCTGTGACACAAGGGGTACAGAAGCCTTTAATGTCAAACAAGCGTTGTGCCATTTAGATTTTGACATTGCATTGGACCTGCATGTTCAAGTGCTATAGGACAACTGAACACTTGAATTGATGATGTGGCAAGGAGATGGTGCAGGAATTTCAAGAAAGTGTCGCCGCCAACCTGTTTTTGTACCTTCACTGCATTACCAATCCTTAGTTCAGAGCAAGTCTGACCTGTATGATATTGTGGAAGTATACCCTGCAAATAGTGCCCAACTTAATACTTCTCTTGAGTGTCCCTTTTATCACATTACGCCATACACATTAGCCATACTCACGCAAGTGGTTCCCGGAAGAACATCGAGCACCCGAGCTCGATACCAGTTTTTGTCGCCAACAAATCCGCACATCCAGAAGGAGCCCTTGTTGACCATTTCGTCCGTTGGGGCCTCACTCTGGGCACCGCATATGTTCAGCTTTTGCTGAAGATCTTCAAGCAACTGCATTCAAGAGTGAAAACAAGAGTTTTTAACCCCAGTAAGCCTATCTGACTTTTTATGCATACTTGGCTCAAAGTGTGAATAGATCCCACCAAGACAAGCTTACCAGTGACAACTCTACGCTGAGAAAGTTTCACTAGAGCAAACTATTTCACTATAACAGATTTCACAGTAGCACAATAAAATATAATGAAGCAGGAGGAAAAAAAGATTATTTTGCACTTAAAATATAGCATGACACATTTTTTTACAATAAATAAAAATTCTGCAAATATTCATAGAATTAGACTAGGCAGTGCAAGAAACATTTTTGCAACTGTAAGCCATGATTAAAATGGTATCAGGGTTGCATAAAGTCACACATGAACGCCATGCAATGAACGCATTGAATAAATTTCATGACACTTAATATATTCACCTTGGCAACCATGTTACTGTGCTTCTAGTTCACACATAAGGTTATGCACTGTTCCCAGGTTAATATCAACTGCAAATTTTAAAACAACTTATTTCCAAGTGCACTGAACAATCTTTGCTCCTGTGTACAAACTTCACTCGAATACTCGTATCTACTGACTTTTGCGCAGACTGCCATATTTTCTCGAATCCAGTCATCCTCTAAATCTAATCATGGAGGTTTTCTCAAGATGGCAGAGTGCCTCCCCCAATATTTAAAGTGGTCCTTTGTATTCGAGTCATCTACATTTAAGTTGACCTCATGAAACAGGTCTCTCTTAAAAACTGCAGCACTGCATACAAGCTTGATGGAGCTCAAGTAGTGGCACAGAGAATGCCACATGATGTGATATCAATGACTACAATGGGAATGTACCGTATGTGGTGATAGTAAGCAGTATCAGTTAAACGCTCCTACAACAAATGACTGTACAAAGAAATAACTTGCCTAATGAAGAATTCAGTATACCCTGGCTGAATTGCTATTTTTCGTATGTGTTGCCACTACAATGATGACCACTACAATGAATTTTCCTGTACAACAAAGGAATTTGCATTCACAACGAGCGATTTGTTGCTTTACAACAAACACACTATACTGGCGCTGTAAATGTTCTCCACAGCTGCCGCTGAGCTGTGGTTCATATAGGGAGTGCTGGTTGACACCACAACAAAGACCGTGCAGGCCGGTCCGGACTCCACAATAGCTATGGTAGTGCATTCCCACCGACCAAGGAATTCTGGTGGGGTTAACAGCCAAACACTTTGATGAACGGCACTTTGACAGCAGTAGCATGCCATGAACCTTGATTCCATGCAGTTACCTGCAGTCATACATTTCGTCAGACAAAATATGCAGAAGAAAATAGGTGGCACACCTTACACCAAGTATCTCTTGAATTTATGCTACACAAGTGTTTCCTTTTTTTTAGTGAACATGCATAGCCTTCAGGAGCAGTCTGGAGTGCAATCTTTACAATGAAGTGACCTGTATAGTGAATGATTTTGGCGGTCCCAAGTGCTTCATTATAAAGTCATTTGACTGCACTTTCTTCAAAGAAGTGCTGCCACAAAAATATTGCAACACACTTCCCCCCCCCCCCCCTTTTTTTTGTATTCTTAGATGGCTGCTGACGCTGGAACCATAGTATGATGCCTCAACTGCTTGTATTCACACAACCAACCATGAATTATGCTATCTTTTATTACGACGAATTCAAAACGCGTGCCAAATGCAGCACAGCTTTCTACAAGGTTGTGATGACAAGGGCTTCTCTATGTATTATGAAAATTTGCGGCAGTGGTTAGCTGGTATTGCAAACCTTTGATGCACACATCAATCAGCCTGGTCCAGTGGTCATAAGCCACACAGTGACCATGTAGCCAAAAGCTCAAAAATCCTACCTACCACATTGTACTTAATAATGATGATGTAATCATCATTAATGTGCCCACCAGGGGGAGAACCCTGTCTGCAATAGGAGGAAACAATAATAGATCTTGGCATTTGCCATTTTGATTATCTCGCCTGCAGATCCGCTGGCAGCCGTAGCCAACACCGCAGCAACGCTATAGCTACTTCGACGTTCGCTACCCAGCTTCTTTCTATTCGGCACTGTGTTTTTCATTGAAACAATTCGCCGCTGTTAGCAATGGCGCCGACTCTGCCTTTGTCATCTTCGCCAATGTCTTGCAAACTTGAAAAGCACGGCGCGCGTTGCATAATGCCGGTTACCGAAGGTCAGCTTCGCCTTAATACAGTAGTGTCACGCAGTGAAGCATACGCGACGTATTGCAGTGAAGCATATTGTTACGTGTGGAAGGACACAGACGAAACAGGCTATTTACAGGCTATTTAACACTGGAGCCAGACAGCCAGGCCCACACTCGCTCGCACCAAGAGCACAGACACACTTCGTCTTTCTCGCGGCGGCTCGTCCTTTGAACATCTTTCGATGATATCGTAATACTACCCCCCCAGCGGCAAAAGCGCCGTCACAGTGCTGTTAAATATCCAATACGCTTGGAGAGTTGTAGGGTTTGAGTCGGGCGACGTGGACAATATCACTGGTGGTCACAGCGGAGGACATAGTGGGCGTGGCGAGAACGATTTCGTAGGTGACATCGGTCACTTGGCGGAGTACGCGATGTGGGCCGGTGTAACAGGAGAGCAGTTTTTCACAAAGGCCAACTTTACATATTGCAATGGTGACCAAAGCAACACGAGGGTGCCGGGCGCAAAATGCACATCACGGTGACGGAGGTCGTAGCGTTGTTTCTGTTTTTCTTGAGACACTTGCAGACGAGCACGCGCAAGTTGGCGAGCATGGTCAGCACGGGCGATTGCATCACGGGCATAATCGCTAGTGGAAGCTGTGGTGGACGGAAGCACAGTCTCTAGTGGTAGCGTCGGTTCTCGGCCATACAAGAGGTAAAACGGGGAAAAGCCAGCAGTTTCGAGACGGGAAGAGTTGTACGCAAAGGTAATGTAAGGTAGAGCCAGGTCCCAGTCATGGTGGTCGGCTGAAACGTACTTCGATAGCATGTCCGTAAGCGTACGGTTCAGACGCTCAGTGAGGCCGTTCGTTTGTGGGTGGTAGGAGGTGGTAATTTTATGCTGTATTGAGCAGGCACGCATGATGTCGTCAATAACTTTGGACAAGAACGTACGGCCACGGTCGATGAGCATTTGATGCGGAGCACCATGCATCAAAATGATATCGTGGAGGAGGAAGTCCGCAACGTCAGTAGCGCAACTGGTCGGAAGAGCGCGTGTTACGGCGTAGCGGGTCGCATAGTCCACAGCGACGGCAACCCACTTGTTTCCTGATGTAGATTCCGGAAAGGGGCCGAGAAGGTCTAAGCCAACACGATGGAAGGGCTCGGCCGGGATGTCGAGCGGCTGCAGGTAACCAGCGGGGAGCTGGGAAGGCTTCTTGCGTCGCTGGCAAAGTTCACAAGCGGCGACGTAACGCCGTACGGAATGGGCAAGGCCCGGCCAGAACAAGCGGCGACGTACTCCGGTCATAGGTTCGAGATACGCCGAGGTGTCCTGCCGTTGGTGCGTCGTGAAGCTCTTCTAGAACGGTTGAGCGGAGGTGTTTAGGTACTACAAGTAGGAACTCAGAGCCGTCCGGATGAAGGTTGCGACGGTACAGAGTACCGTTGCGGAGGACGAAGAGGCGTAGAGTAGCATCGGCCGGAGAGTGTTCTAAACGGTCGATGAGTGCTCTGATGTAAGCATCACGACGTTGCTCGTCGGCGAAATAAAGGAGCTGGGATACTGAGAAAACGCAAGCAGCATTGTCAGTATTGGAGGTGTCAGAGTCGTCAACAGGGTAACGCGACAAGCTGTCAGCGACTTGGTGCAGGCGGCCAGACTTGTAGATCATGGAATATGAAAATTCTTGTAGCCTCAAAACCCAGCGACCAAGCCGGCCTGTAGGATCTTTTAGCGATGAGAGCCAGCAGAGGGCATGATGGTCAGTGACTACGGAGAAAGGACGACCGTAAAGGTAAGGACGTAACTTCGCAACTGCGCAAACAACAGCAAGGCATTCCCTTTCCGTAATGGAATAGTTACGCTCCGATGGTGATAGGAGGCGGCTTGCGTAAGCAATAACGCGATCCTGGCCACGCTGACACTGGGCTAAGACGGCACCTACACCATGACCACTGGCATCTGTACGCAATTCTGTAGGGGCATCAGGGTCGAAGTGGGTGAGAATGGGTGGTGAGGCGAGAAGAGTGACGAGACGAGAGAAGGCGGTGGCTTCTGAAGTACCCCACGAAAATTGTGCGCCTTTCTTCAGAAGATTAGTGAGGGGTCTAGCAATTGCCGCGACATCTTGAACAAAACGACGAAAGTACGAGCATAGCCCAACAAAACTGCGAACGTCTGCGGTAGTCTTCGGAACCGGAAAGTCTCGGACGGCGCTGAGTTTTGTCGGGATCAGGCTGCACTCCGGAAGCGTCGACGAGATGGCCCAGAACAGTAATTTTGCAGCGGCCAAAACGACATTTAAACGACAAAACGACAACTGCGGAGATATTTATCGCATGCAGAAGACGAAGTGAAAGCCTACACGGGTTGCCTTACGAAACGGTGTCCTACCAGCCATGGCACTCCCACTGGGCATGTTCGATTTTCCATTCCGAAGCTATCTGCTGACAGCAACATCTTAATGAGCACGTAGCCTAAATACATGGCCCTGCTTACGGATTAATCCTTAGAATACGGGCCCTCCAGCTGGCTCCACCGTCGTCAGTTTTTTTCTCTTTTTTTGCTGTGCAACACAAGGGTGCCAACGTCCAAGCGACAGCAAGTCTCTTGCAGCGATGTAGCGCGTATGTTTACCACCTGTTGTCCAGTACTACAGATGAGCAAGAATGGCACCAGGAGGGCGAAATGATTCGCTCCTCATCCCGAACGAAGCATGACAGGCTTGATCGCAGAGAGTTCAATAAAGCGTGAGCAACACCAACCGCAAACACAGCAAGAGAGAGGAAGGTAGTCACTGCGCACCAACTATTTCTCTCCCGCCGCGGACGAATCTCTCTGTGAGTCACACGGCTAGCGGACAAAATAAAATCGAGGTAACATGCAGTTTTAAGACCATTGCGCATGGCCTCAACACATTAATTGGACATAAGACTGCGCTTTGTGAAACTCGTATACGGAAGGCGTTTATTTTCGGACATTATAGCACATGAGTCCTCCGTTTTGTGAGCACAGACAGGGGAGAGTCAGCGCCTAACGCGTAGCATTGATAGATCAAAGGTACTGCACTGGACCACACCGAACAATTCTGAAAAGTGTACCATAACGCGTGCTAGCTGCTCCAGCCTACGAGCGTCATTATTAGCGTTGCATTCGAGGAGGCTGTAAACCCACTCAGTAGCACGCGGCTCAGGACAGCACGCTAGCAACATCGCAGTAAACAAGAACTCTTCAGCAACACAAGCAAACATTTCGGGCTGAGACCACATTCGTATGCAGCGAATTTACTTGTGCAGATGGCTGAGAGAGCCACAGCGGTGCCCATGGGAAGTTAAATGTAAGATATTGCTGGCCAGGAAGCAGAAAACTATGCCCAAGTATACGGTGTCCGCAAGCATGGCCGCAAGCATGGCGCGTCACTTTCTGGAACACTGCCGCCTTCTACGCCACGCGCTGCACAGCAGAGGAATTCCAAGATCAAACAGTGGGCTTCTTCGATTTTCCACTTCTGGCTACCCACGGGCTGCCAGAGCCAGCCAGAGCGCCTTCGTTTTTCTTGGGTTGCTCCGCCCACCGCGTGACGCACTTCCGCTGCGCGTTCGTTTTACTCGGGCTGGACGGTTCTGGCTACCTGTGGGCTGCCAGAACGATTTTGTTCTGGCTGCTCTCTGGAAGTTTGCTGGCTAGCAGACGACAAAAAGAGGCGATCAGCGCTCGCCACCATCTTTGTGGGGACTTGACGGTTTGCAGCATGCATGGCAGCGCGGGCGCTTGAGGACTTTTACCTCGCTCAGCCAACTGGCTTGCGTCGAACGCTAGCGTGCGCTGCACTGGCTGTTGTGGTTTTGGACTTCCGTCTCGCGTACTCGTCGGCGCGGTGTGTGGATCGCTGATTGCATTGCTTCTAGCGTTATCTTACTAGGGTTCTAACGCACCGTTCCGCCTTGTGAGGCGGTGCCATACAAGTCGCGGCGAACCATTTGAAGCTTTCTTTTGTGCGTGTGTGTGTGTGTATGCCGTAAATGCTTCTTCCCCGCCGTAAACAGTGCGCATGGCGCTGTCACCGTGGCCGCTGTCTATTATGCTTGCATGGTATTTTCATCGTGTTCCACGCAAGCTGTTTGCGAAGTTGTAGACACTCAATTCCCACACATCACGGTGCCTTTTCAGTTCATCTTTCTCTAGTGGTATCCCTTTTCACATCGCTCGCCCTATGTGCGGCGAGGCGATATCTTTTTTCTGCAGTTATATAGCGAAGGCGTCGCAGCTAGCCCATGTTCGCTCCGTCTCTCCATCATATGCTTGGGTGGTAGCTCGAAACCGCCGTTGATGTTAAAGGAATGCACTGGTTGAGATGAATAGTGGCCACACATATATTCGGTTAATTATTGCTCTCATGATTGACCAATACTATTTTTCGTGTAAATCATTTCGTTGGTCACAGGTGACGTGCATTTTCATGCGCCATCCGCAGCCCCAGCTCCTTCAGCACAGGAACAGAATTGGAAGGAGCACTATCAACTGAAACAAACTTCCTGAAATCGAATTTAAGGATGTCGATCGGCACGAAATTTTACGCGTTATGACGTATCTGGTTTTTCATGCCTTGTAAAATGACTTCAAATGTCGCCGGTGGCTGACCTCCTCGAGGCATCCTCGAGCGATTGCTTTTTCGTGATTATTTACGTGCGATTTTGCATCTTGGCATCGGACGCGTCGCAGGCCGTTACGCTGTGCAAAGTGAGATGCCCAGTCGCACGAAATCTCGCAAAAGTGATGGTTTTCCCGAATACAGCTGTATATTTTCCGAATACAGCTGTATATTTTCACAGCGGCAATGCAGAAATGGGCTGACTACGCCGGGTGCATGTCAACCACGCCGGTTGCTGCCATGCTGGTAGCATGTTTACATTTATCCCGCGGCCAGCGCTGTCCCGGCGTTCGATTTTGCCAACTTCGGGCAGCTCCGGGTTGCCTTGAGGTCCCAGCTCACATGACTTCCTATCATAACCGGAACTAGCTGGCTGCCGCCTGGCTGCCTGCAGGCTGCCAAAACTCCGAAAATCGAAGAAGCCCAGTGGGGCACATGCCGCACTATCTTTTTCTTCGGTTTGTTATCAAGGAGAGCAAGAAAGAGAGAGGGATGCACCCTCCTCCACGCATACCCTCGAAGCCAGTGCGCGCCAAGGTGGGTTTGCTATGGCAGCGCCAATCTAGCAGTGAGCCGTTGCCGCTTCTTGGCCAGGCGCAGCGGCCTGGGAACTTTTGACAACCCCTGTACATAAAAGCAGCCTCCTTCAAATACAGTAAAACCTCGATATAACGAACTTCAGGGGACCGCGGTAAATGGTTCGTTATTCTGAGAAGTTGTTATAGTGAAAGTTCCGAAATTAAATATTCCGCCCATTAACTTATCAGTTCATAAGTTGTCACCATATGAGCTATCCACGAAGACGACGTTGTTGGCTCTCGGCCCACGCTGTTGCTGGACACCGCAACTGTCTCACTCTTTAAAGTCTATTTAAAGTCTAAAGACTATTTTAAAGCGCAAGCGGGCGTAACTGACCCAGCCTGAAAAGTACAAAGTGTGAGCATGTGGCAACCCCGCGAGTACGGAGGTTACATTTGTCCGCGCGCGTAGCTACTACGGCCGCAGAGCGCGAAAGAGGAGCGCAGAAAGAAGGGCGAAAAAAGGAAGAGATGCACCTCCGTTGCTAGGCGATACTTGCTTGGGCGGAACAAACGCTCGCAAAACCTGACGAGCCGTCGCCTCAGCAAATGTGCAGGACCGTCGAACGACCAGTCCTGCGCGTGACAATCGCCACTTCGCGACCTTCTCAGAACAGCTCGCCTGACTGTTCAGCTCACCCACCGTTACCCTGCCTCGGAACGAAAAAGCACTAGTCGAGAGCTAAAGTATTTTGCGGTGATGCCTAACCCGATGTGCGCCTTCTGGCCCCTTAACTGCCTCTGTTCCTGCTGCTCTACGGAGCTGCGCTGTTGAAATATCCGTCCACGCGGGGCCTTCGGGCACACTGCGCCGCTGTAGAGCGCAAGGGTGCCGTCCTTAACCAGGGACGAATCCATTGCAACGCACGCCGGCGTGTCATCTGAGGGCTGGGTGGTACTGAAAAGGAGTGCACAAAGGCACCTGTATGCGCGCGTAGGCGACAGCCGCTTCCCTTATGACAAGATGCTGTCACCGATTCGCATGATCGTCGCGCTGCTTTCGAGTCTTTTTCGGAATTCATGGAGTGATTATCGTGCACGGGAGATTGGCCTTTCGAGAGGTGGCCGCCCCGCTTCCAGACGCGCCGATGCTGTGTGCCAGTATCGCTCCGATGCTGCGTGTCAACGCTTGATGTGCTTAGTGGCGCAGTCCCAAGTGCCGATGCGTGAAATGCCTAGCCGCGGGCTTGAGGAGTTGATGCTCAATGTGCTTAGTCGCGAATTCTGAAACATAGAGTGCTGAAAGGCTTAACTGCGCGTCCGATTGAGGATTCCGTGCACGAAGCTTGGTCGCGAAGTCCGCATCGCCGATTCAGAATGGTTAGCCGCAGGTCTGTCCACAAATGGAAGGATCGGCCACGCTACTGCGATGTCTGCGTTGCGCCGAAGGCAAAGGTGTCGCTTTGGCGCACTTGGCGCAAGTTGCACTTCGGTGGGCGCAGCAAGGCGCAGACAAGTAGAACTGTAGCAAAATGGCGCAGTTAGACCAGCACTGCGTTTGCTACTAGAAAGTGGAACCAGGGGCCGGAAACTCCCTATACCTCCCATGGGACGCTCGGTCCCATGCCAATACGCGGCGGCAGCACCGCTTCCACCCCTGGCGGCTGCCGGATATCCTACTCGAAATAATTCACAAACAAAACAATGCCTCCATGATGATACTGATGAGGTCAGAAGGTAGAAGGAGAGGGCGCGCAGCCGGGAGGAGGGTTGTCACTGAAGCCCTCCTTTCCCACTTCACATGCAAGCGGACTGTGTTGGTGCTCTTTGCAGGTCTGCTGGCCGTGCGGCGACATAGGCCAAATTGCGGAGCAGAACCCGTTAAGTCTGTCGTGTATTAGGAAGCACTTTCTTTCTACCTTGCAAGCTGCTATTCATTTTCTAAACCACTGGGATATTGCTCGTACGCAACAGTGCCAAGCAATTATTATGAAGAACATTTATATTGCGAACCGTTGTTAATTACGAATGTTCGCAGTTAATATATTACATTTCGTCATTTGGTGAAAGTAGTTGCTTTGAAAGTTCAAACTTGCAGTTACGTTTAGGCTTAGATTTCAACTAGTCCACAGATATAGTGGGGGGTAGCACAAAGAAAATAACTTCCTGGCACCATCAGTCGTTAATTTTGTTCGTGTGTTGTGAAGTGGATCAACTAAAACTAGCAGATTTCTCGGCCAGCCAAAACTCAACACAAGTAAAAGTTGAACGCTTGTTTTTATTCACACATTCGGTACTAGAAAAAGACTGACCTCCACGCAGTGCGAAAGTGGCAATCTACAGAAGCACTTTTCATTCACAACGGAAATTTGTACATAATGAGTGAAAATAGATTCTAGAAGATCCAAACCTATGCGAAAATTATTAACTACCACGGCTGCGTCTTTATTTTTCTTTTTTTAACCTTGGCTGTGTATGTCGACAAAGAGTGAACAAAATGTATAGCCCAAAACACGCACTCAAGCCCTTCATTAGAAGTATTTCACCGGCAACAGATGTGCTGCCGTCATGACGAATGTGTCGAGCGACACTGCTGCGGCGACATTGGCCAATCGCGGAGCAGAACTCGTTGAAGTGTGTCGTGTATTAGGAAGCGCTTTCTTCCTACCAGGTTCACCTTGCAAGCTGCTATTCATTTTCTAAACCACTGGGACATTGTCAGTCCATTCAGGCTTGCACAGAACTGGTTTAATCATGCAAAATGAATACCTGCTCGGAAAACAGAGTGAAATACTTGTGATTACCCATGGTCATTACGAAACCTGAAAACTTCGCAGAACTGGAATTCCCGGTGTTCGAATACTACAGAGCTGCGCAACACATGTGATGCCCCGATTTAGCCATCTTCGTCTAATGCTTGGTCGACCTGGTTTCCTGCGTCTTCCGTTCTTTGCACACCTGATCAAGCTTCTCTGTCTTATCTTTCCTATCTTCACACTTGGGACGACAACCGAAGCCGACGACCAAGCGCGATCTGGCTTGTGATATCGCTGAGCGAGTGGCAAGAGTGAGCAGAGGCAAGCTCGACAGACGCACGATGGTGACCACTTCCCGCGCTTCGTCTCATTTAAAATTCTCAAAAAGAGAAATAAGCAAAATAACTTAAAATGTCCGGCAACCGCTAGGAGCGCGCATGTTCCTTGAAACCGAAACTAGCTTTACTTTCCGGGGCCTGGTGGAACTACTTGGACTCTTCTGTTACTAAACTTACAACTTTAGATTTATTTTCGAAAGCAGTGCAGGATTGCATAGACAATAAATTTTGTACCTTAAATTTTGTTCAACCTGCTTTGAAATCTTATCATTCAATTCATTTATTTGACGTTTCGTTTCTCATGTGCTGTTCATATTATATACCTATTCTTGTATACTATGCTTGCACATGCCCCTCCTGCTGTGATCCTGTATAGGAGTGGTAGTATGTTAAGTACAGTTAAACCTGGATATAACGAAATTGACAAATTCCCGAAAAACTTTGTTATAAAGAGGATTTCGTTATATCCAGGTTCAGCACGAAAATTCGAAAAAGAAACGCCCGCCTCGCACACGTGCGCTGGCTTCGCATTCCGTAGCAGCGGAGAAGGTGCTTCCGGTTGCTGCCCGCGCAAAAATGACAAAATTTGGGGCGAAATCTCTAGGTTGTCGGTGGGGAAAATTCGTTATTTCGAGGGGGTCTCCCACTGCCACTTCATTATGTAGAGGTCTCAAATACATGTGCTTCTATGGAGTAACGACGGGGAATAGAAAAACTTCGTTATATCCAGGAATTCGTTATATGGAGGTTCGTTATAAGCAGGTTTAACTGTAAATAAATAAATAAATAAATAAATAAATAAAATTGTACAACTACTTCAGATTTAGTTCCACTTCATAGCAAAGCATACCTATCGTGAAAGCATGTTTCCTAAAATGATTTCATCATTATGCTCTCAGGATTCTTCTGGCCTCTTTCGTTTTGGTTCAATACACAGATCAAAGCCTCACCTGTGACCATTAAAGTTAAGAGTGCTGGCACGAGACGCACACTTGTAAACAATTTTATAAATATAAATATTTTTTACATTCCAAAACACTTGTTTGAATAGAAAAATGTGCTCTATAAAATGGACTATTAATCTGCATTCTTCCTCTTAAAATGTTTTTTCTGAACTTGGGTTCATACCAAGGGGCTATAAATCAGCCCTTGAGCTTGGAGAAGCAACACAGTCCATGGGAATAGGATAGAGCTGCAAACAAATGGCAGGTAAACACGCAATCCTTTCTTTGTGAACTGAGGGCTCCTCCTCACCATATTTTAAACTGCTGGCCGGTTGACAGCTTACATCAGATGGCAGCAGGCCATAAGCACCAGTAATTGAGCAATCATTTTGACCAGAAATTACTTGAAAGCCGAAGAATCATGCACATACACACCCTGCTGGATCTGCCAAAGATACTTGAGAAACGGGAAAATGACAGTTGTTTGCCTTTCTAAAGTATCTTGCCACTGGACCCTTGTCGCTCTTGGGGAGCTCTGCCAGAGGCCAATCTCAAAAGGGTCCCATCAGCTTGCCACAAAAAGAAATAACGATGGGGTGCATTAGGCTGGGCATTGTTAGAGGCACCACCATCGAGAGAACAGATGAGTTGAAAGGGGTTGGGGAAAATGAATATATTGCACCCCTAACTTCCCTGTTCATATGCATTTTTAAAAAATTCCCACAGTATTACATTTTTTGAAAGACACCGTACATTTCTCATGTCACAGAAGAAGCTTTAGGGCCCCTTTTAGTTGGCTACAACATACATGTTTTCAACCAACCCAAATTCCTTTGCACACTAAAGTGACTAGGAGGTTGTTAACCAAGTGTACACATCATAACCAGCTGCACTGTATAATTAGAAAATTTATTTGTAAATCTAGTTTAGTAGATGCACTAGAATAGCCTGAGGGAAGCCTAAGTACCAGAAGTCAGGCATCCCTATTCGGTGGCACCACCGCATCCCAACTAAGTCATGATGTGCAGTAGGTCCACAGTCAATGGCATTGCTTTGCTGTCAGTAATGAATACATTGGCCGTAAGAAGTGCAACCTTGACTAGCGAAGCCCTACAGCAAAAATTTGATGATGATTATTGTGGTTTTTTCGCGCAAGGGCCAGATGTGGCCAAAGAGCGCCAAGACGATGGTAATGATTTGTTAGTAGTGTATGAATAGTCAATTATATGAACATTTGATGTGGCATGGCTGTAAAGGGGCCTAAAAACAGTCAGCAAAAACTTGGGACCAGAAAAAAAATGTTTATGAAAAGGCTGAACATGCCCTTTTTTTCATCATCATCAGCCCATATTTATGTCCACTGCAGGACTGAAGGCCTCTCCCTGCGATCTCCAATTACTCCCGTCTTGCGCTAACCGATTCCAACTTGCCCCACCTTCATCACCCCACCTAGTTTTCTGCCGTCCTCGACTGCGTTTCCTTTCTCTTGGTATCCATTCTGTAGCTCTAAGGCTACGTTCACACTTGGTCTCGAAGCAGGCGGAAGCGGCAAAAACTTCGAAAAAATCCGCCCGCCTAGGTGGCAAAGCGGGCGGAAAACCAGGCGGCGAGCCAAATCGGTCTCGGACCGATTTTTTCGCCATGCCGAAGCAGAAACGCAGTGGAAAGTTGTTCCGCTCGACCGGAAGCTCTACTAACATGTAAACATCCGGTCGTAAAATTATACATGGCACCAAAAGTGTAGGCTGCCATGCCTGCCATGCTGATCGACGCGATCTAGATCCCCCACTTGCTCTACGACAAGAGAGGTACTAAAATGTACTGTCAGCAATACTTGCGATAGCATTCAACGTCGCGCGACCGGAGGTGCTGCAACTAAGCTTTGGCGTGACCCAACTTCTCACGCTTTTGCAAAGCCGGGCGAACCCACCACCGCCACTTCAGATGTGTCCGCTCCTTCCGTTTATTCATTGTCCATTTCAAGGAAAGAAGTAGGCAGAAGTATAAAAAACAATTTGTTCTCCCACTTAAATGGCAGAAAAAGGTTTGGCAGACTCCTCGTTGGCGCTCCGTAATTCTCCGCGCACGGTATGTTGCAGAAGTCGCGGGGTGCTTTTCTCGTCGCGACGATAGATTCGGAGCATAGATCTCATGTAGGACGCGCGGGCTTCGGCGAGCCCCAACACAAGGGCCAGCCCGGGTTTTAGCGTTGGTGTACTGGAGGCACCGGCAATAATATGAAATGTTATTACAACCTGCACATAAAAGCCATTAAAAAATATAATCACGCCTCAGTGCTACTATGCCCGTGTAAGGAGAATTACGGAACGCCAACGAGGAATTTACCGGTCACAGATGACACGCAAAGTTGCGCGAGCCCCAACACAAGGGCCAGCCCGGGTTTTAGCGTTGGTGTACTGGAGGCACCGGCAATAATATGAAATGTTATTACAACCTGCACATAAAAGCCATTAAAAAATATAATCACGCCTCAGTGCTACTATGCCCGTGTAAGGAGAATTACGGAACGCCAACGAGGAATTTACCGGTCACAGATGACACGCAAAGTTGCGCAAAATGATCACTTTTGATGACGGGTGGGTCGATGAATAATCATACCGCTCGAAATGGTGCGATAATGAGCGCCACCATGCCAACAAATGTACGCAGACTATATGGATGTGGGCGAAAGCGGCAGTGGCGGTAGCAAAACTAATGTGAACAACTTGGACATGCACGAAAAAGATTTCCCAGCTGCTTTGGCCTTTCCGCCCGCTTGCCACTTCCCAAGTGTGAACGTAGCCTAATGGTCCACCGGTTATCCATCCTACGCATTACATCGCCTGCCCAGCTCCATTTTTTCAGCTTAATGTCAACTAGAATATCGGCTATCCCCATTTGCTCTCTGATCCACACTGCTCTCTTCCTGTCTCTTAAGGTTAGGCCCAACATTTAACGTTAGGCCTAACAAAAAAAAAATGCCCTTCTTTACTAGAGCATAAATGTCCAAAGTGTCGTGCATAGAACTTAACTCAGTGTGCAGTAACAGAAAGTCAAAACATAAGCCAGTAAGCTTCTGACCTTGGCTGTAGGGTTCGCAGGCTCCACTATCTGGCCATAGAAGTCCGATGGATTGAACACCACTGAGAGAACAACGCAAAAAGTGTCGCCTTCAGGAAGGACAGCTGGAGGCACAGTAATTTGTGGGAGAGCTGGTGTAGTCGGGTACATGCCAAGTGATTGCATGCCACCAGGAGGTCCAGCTGCAGGAGCCATGGCAGCAGGAGTCGTTGCTGTGAGGGCCATTGAAGTGGCTGCAGATGTCATGGCATTGGGTGTTATTGTGACAGGAGGCACAGTGGCAACAGGCTTGTGAGGTGGAAACATACCAGCGGGAGCTGGAGCCGTGCCGGCGGGAGCTGGAGCCGTGCCGGCGGGAGGTGGAGCCAGTGCCGGCGGGAGGTGGAGCCGTGCCGGCGGGAGGTGGAGCCGTGCCGGCGGGAGGTGGAGCCGTGCCTGCGGGAGGTGGAGCCGTGCCTGCGGGAGGTGGAGCCGTGCCTGCGGGAGGTGGAGCCGTGCCTGCGGGAGGTGGAGCCGTGCCGGCGGGAGGTGGAGGAGTGCCAGAAGGTGGAGGAGCCGTGCCGGCGGGAGGTGGAGGAGTGCCGGAAGATGGAGGAGTCATGTCGGCGGGAGGTGGAGCCATACCAGAAGGTGGTGGAGCCACGCCAGTGGGTGGGGGAACCATGCCAGCAGGAGCTGGAGCCATGCCAGCATATGAGGTAGCCTTGCTGGTGGGTGCGGCAGCCATGCCGGCGGGAGGTAGAGCAGTGCCGACTGGTGGTGGAGCAGTGCCAGCCGGTGGTGGAGCAGTGCCAGCGGAAAGCGTACCAGCCAGTGGCACTCCGAGATGTGGCATGCAAACTGGGGCTATGCTGGTAGGAGATGTATTAGATGGCAATGTGCTGGCTGAAGCTATGCTGACAGTAGACATGCCAGCCGAGAACATGCCAGGCGGCAGCACACATGTTGAACGTGCAGACCCAGTAGGCATGGAAACCGAGGTTTCGGTAGCTGGGGTTGTGCTAACCAAGGGCATGGTGGTTGAAGATGTCACAGCTGTGCCTGTTGAGGCTGGAGATGTAGTGGCTTGTGACACAGTGACTACAGGATGAGTCACTGGCAGCTTGGTGGTAAAGTTCAAGCCTTGCCGGTTCTGAAATTCAGAAATGCAACTTTCACCAACAAAGCACAAAAGGCAACAATATCCAGGCTAAAAATAACTATAGCCAAGCACAGCATGTAAAAAGGCTTAAAAACGATTCATATAGTGCCATTATTTTTAGTTGAATGGAAAGGTTACTGTCCAGAGTGGCCAATCCCGCAGCAGCAATGTAGAAAACAAAGGGACAGTCAGATTTACTTCAGGAGGGGTTCTCCACCAGCCACAACTATTCCCCCACCTACAACCCCCCCCCCCCCCCCCCCGGAGATTACACTATATATATATATATACACATATATAAATGAACAAGAAGAAAGGAAACCGAGGGGCCTGATTTTTATTAGTCATATCATAAGCCAACAAACAAAGTCACCGAGGACAGCATAAGGGAAATTACTTGTACTTATCAACTGAATTAAAGAAATGATAAATCAATGGAAATGAAAATGGCCGAAAAAACAAGTGGCCGCAGGTGGGGCACGAACCCACGCTTCAAATTACGCGTGTGACGCTCTTACCCATTGAGCTACCATGACGCCGTTTTCCCACACACTTTCTGGGGTATCTATGTTTATCTACAAGAACTAACCCTGGGAGTGTTAGCCAGTGCCACCACTCACGAGCCTTGGTGGCAGATGTGAAACATCCTTTCTGCCGCAGGCGTCACATCTACGTGAACTTTTACAGTGAAGCTGTAAAGGGCTAGGTTCCCCAGGATCGTGTCCACATGTAGAAAAACTATGTTGATTAGCATGGCTTTGGCTCCATGTGTGTTGTGGTTTGTCTCCAAGTGCATGGCGGTTTCCCGCCAGTTGTGTCTTAGCACAGGTGTCAAAACGAATGATGGATGGCCCATTGTTATACCCCCCCCCCCCATCCCAATGCCTCTTTCCCAAGTGTCGCGATACAGCAGCAGCGGCACGTAACAATAATCGTTGTTGTGCCGCGTAGAGATCGTGCTAGCGCTGTTGATAAGCAGTTGCCCTTTGGACTCTCAATGGGCAGACGCTCGTTTAATCACATCTTCCAGGATCATGATGTCAGGATCCTGGCGATGCCGTGCAGTGTGCCGCGGCTATGAACGCTGTGGCTCATACGCTAGTCTATGATGATGGGGCGGACTTGGCGCAGCAAACGCACTACTTGGCCATCGCGCCGGGCGAAAACAAGACGCCGGTGTCTTTGCTGTTTGACGAACATGCCAAAGACACCCAATATAGTCAATAATGCTAATATATAAATTCACTATAGCAATATTCACCATAGCAGACCCACCACAGTCCACCATAGTCATAGCTTCGCTGGCTTCCATCTGCACAGTAGTGGAAGGGCTCTGAATTTTTTTTTGGCTGAAGGCATCAATGCTGCCAGATTCGAGACCCAGATTGTTTAATTCAATTAAGTAGAACTAATTGCCCCTATGCTGTCCTTGGTGTGTGTTTTGGCTTCTTATGATATGACAAATAAAAATCAAGCCCCTTGGTTTCCTTCCTTCTCATTCATTAAAGCAAGGGTCTCGAATCCGGCAGCATTGATGCCTTCAAGTAGCATGTGTGGGTTTATTGGTGTGGCTTATTAGTGGCCCCATTCCGTTCATGGTATGCCTCACCGCATAACATGGCTGTATGAGGTGAAGTTCGAATTAACCGGCAAAGGCCAATTATTGAGATTGAAATAATGAATGTTTGGGCTCATAGAAATGCAAGGGCGCCAGCCGGGACCTTTGGTCAGGATAAAATTAACCGGAGTTGAATGTAGTTGACTGTAGTCTCTACTGTAAAAAGTCTACTGTAGTTACTATTGTAAACACAGAAAATGTTTAAAATAGTCTTTATCCCCCCCATTATATAATTTCTCCTATTCTGTTCTATTTTTATTGCACCCCCCTTTGCTGGCTCATGTTTAGGTATCAGTAACAGTTAGGGGCCTGCCACACACGTACACTCAAGGCTACACGTCCATGTCAGCTCACACCCGATTGTGAAAAAAGAGACTACTATATTTTTATATGAAAATTTCCAACAGAACCACTCCACAATTAATGTTTTTCTCTCTCTTCTATCCCAGAATTGGTGCATGCCTCTCAGATGCATGTCACCAGGAGAGACGCATGAATATGCCAGATATAAGCATACACACCTTGTAGGTGGGTGGAGGTGAGGGCAAGTTCTGTGCCCACTTCAAGAACACCTCCACACTGGCCCGTGAGCAAAGATGGGGGGACCCAGCAAATTTCCAGAATTTCAGTCTATTCACAATTGCTCATGGCCACACTGGCCTATTCTGCCCAATAGCTGGCATGCACTCATGATGTGCTCCAGCACAGGAGTCGAAATCTCCCGACGAATTTGCTTTATTAGGCGCTATTAACTGTAAATAGCATAAATATTGCCAAATAGTCCTGCTCTTTTCTCCGCACTGCAGTATTACATACTCTTTTTTCTTTTGTAGCAGCCCCCGTGCTGGCCGCTGTTAAGGTGTCGGCCATCACTAGTGCGGCCAGCAGGGGACATTCTGAAACATTCCACTTCGGCAATACTTCGCCTAGGCGACAATTTTGCCTTCAGGTGCGCGCTAATTGGCTGGTTGAGCAAAATTGGATGAGCCGATTGGCTGGTTGAGCCCGACGTCATTCAATTTTGCTCAATCAGCGCGTGCCTGGAGGCGAAATTGTCACCTAGGCGAACTATCGCCGAAGTGGCACGTTTCAGAATACATCCCCAGAATTCCCCTTCTGGATCATTTCTGCCAACAATGACAAATAATAGTTACTTTTTACAAAATCAGATGCGGGCTGGCGCAGACATGCATAGCACGCTATACCGTTCACCCACTTTTTTGACACGACATCAAAGGTGTCTTGCGTTTGATAGGGGAGGGAGGGAAATCACTCCTTTGTCACCCCCGCATTTCCGAACACCACTGGACGCAGACTTGCTTTTACATCCAACCTGTCTTTTTCATCCACGTTTTCATTCTAACAGCCTGCCTCCTGAAACTTCTGTTCTATGGATAGTAAGTGGGAATGGGGGAGGGGGTCGAACCTTCCAAACATCCCCTCCCCTTTGTCCATAGTAGAAGACAAAATATTTTTTATAAGGAATTTTCTATCTGTAGTCACAATCGCATTTATGCAGCCCTACGCTGGACACATTGATAAGTGCACTAAATAGCAACTGTAAGCTGGCATCAGAGAAGTTGATAAGTGCAGCCCCACCAATAAGAAATTAGGCTTTCTTTTCTTATTTTATCATGGTGCCCTTCGTAGAGCTCATGCTTTCAGAATTCTTGATTTATATTTACGATTATACAAAAATGCAGACCTGTAAAGCTTAAAACTTGAGATATGACAATCAGAGTAAAGATATGCTAAAATTTGATGAAAAAAAAAAATTGTCTTGATGTTAACTGTTTATTGAAGATTTGGCAGGCTTTGACCTGCAGGGGTGCTCTGAACAGGCACTCTGCTGTATAGTTGCAGCAAGAATGTTGAACAAAAGCATTTATAAACGTTTGGGTCTTCCTCGATGCAGGGGGTCCGGACAGAGAGCAGTGTCCAAGACAAGGAAACACGCAAACGAGCGGCACGGGCGACTGGAGCCTTCGCGCTGCAATGACTGTGGCGGTGCCTCAGGCATGTGCTCTCACCCTACTGATACAGCCAAACCTGGCAGTCACTTTGTGTACGTGTTGCAGGGTCGTTTCACGTTCGGCGGTACTGTCATCAGGGGGGGAGCAACTCATTAGTCATCGTCAATTTTGTCTTGTGTGTGGTGTTTTCGCGACCATTTTTGGTACCCCGAGGAATATTATGATGATTATTGTGGTTTATTGGCGCAAGGGCCAGATGTGGCCAAAGAGTGCCAAGACGATGGTAATGGCTTGTTAGTGGAATATGAATAGTCAATTATATGACCATTGGATGTGGCATGGCTGTAAAGGGGCCTAAAAACAGTCGCTGTAAAGTGCGTAAAATCTATACGTAATAAGATTATGGCACTGACTAATGATGTGTACTATAGACATGAACAATACATTGCGAAAGAATATGACTTACAAAATATTACAGATGCAAGAATTGGCCAGAAGCATAAGTGCCTAAACAGAGCCCTTGAGACTAAAGGGCGTGGAGGCATGTGCTATAAAAAACTATCACAGAAACATCCTCTGGAGAGAGGATGCGCTACGAACTTATTGGACTAATAACATGTAGCACAACATCATTCAAGAATGCGAGGACTGCTTTGGTGTTAAAAAGCGCTTCTTTACCAGGAAACATAACGGGATGTAGAGGGACACAGTAGCGATATGCTAGAGGAAAGTGTTTCTTTCTCTTTCGGCTTCCCGACACTCCAGGAGGACATGGAGGACGGTGAGCCTCTCGCCACATCTACCACAGGTTGGAGGATCATTACCATTCAATAGAAAATTGTGGGTGCCGTACGTGTGTCCTATTCGGAGACGACATAATAGGATATCAGTTCGCCGAGTTTTCGTTACGGAGGGCCAGTAACCTAATTGTGGCTTAATCAAATGAAGCTTATTACTTATTTCTGCGTCCCACAAGCGTTGCCAGTGGCTTCGCAGTTTCTTTCGCAAGAAAGGTTTCAAATCTGTTGCAAGAACAGCAGCTGTAGGGTTAATAGCGGGTGATGTGACCGACGTGGCCATTTGGTCGGCAAGAACATTGCCCTCGATGCCTCTATGCCCAGGCACCCAGCATATAATGGCATGCTGGTTAGTTACGTATGCTCTACAAAGAACAGAATAGAGCTCAATGAGAACAGGGTTTTTCTGTTTACAGGGCGACTTCAAGGCTTTTACAATGCTTTGGGAGTCTGTAAATATAATAGTTATTTGAAGTTTTGATTTCTTTATATGCTTTACAGCTGACAATATTGTATAGCCCTCAGCCGTAAAGATACTTGTTTCGGGGTGGAGCACGCCGGATTCAGAGAAGGACGGACCGATGGCTGCATAAGATACTCCGGCATGTGATTTAGTAGCGTCTGTGTAAAATTCTGTGCAAGAGTACTTGGACTGTAATTCTAAGAAATGCATTCCGATTTCGACCTCTGAAGCGTGCTTTGTAACCTCTACAAATGATATATCACATGCTACTACCTGCCACTCCCAAGGTGGTAACAGCTTGGCTGAAGGCATTAAGCGATGTTTGATGAGTGGGATATCCATTTCTTCGCTAAGCTCCCTGACACGCAGTGAGAAAGGCTGTCTTACAGATGGACGATTACGAAAAAGTGTAGCACACGTCATATCGTTAACGGTATTAAAACACGGATGCTGATGATTAGAGTGGCCTTTAAGGAAATATGTGAGGCTGGTGTATGTTCTCTGCAGATGGAGTGACCACTCAATTGATTCGACGTATAACTTTCAATGGGGCTTGTTCTGAAAGCGCCAGTGGCCAGGCGGATACCTAGATGGTGGACAGGATCCAGCATCTTCAGCGCACTAGGGGCGGCAGAGTGATAAACCGCGCTACCATAGTCCAATCGTGATGAAATGAGACTCTTGTAAATATTCATTACACACTTCCTGTCGCTACCCCAGGATGTGTGGGATAAAATTTTCAGTAAGTTCATTGTTTTTAGATATTTCACCTTGAGATATTTTATATGCGGAATGAAAGTAAGTTTAGAATCAAGTATGATGCCTAGGACCTTGTGCTCTTTGTTCACAGGTATTTGTTGTCCATACATTTCGATAGTGGGATCTGCAACAAGCCCTTTCTTCCTGGTGAAAAGAACACAAGAACTTTTGTGGGGGTTCACTTTGAATCCATTTTCGTCTGCCCACTTGGATACTTTGTTTAGGCCCTGTTGTACTTGTCTCTCACACACTGTGAGGTTGCAGGATTTGAAACCTATTTGTATGTCGTCTACGTAGACGGAATAAAAAATAGCTGGTGGTAATGATGCACGAAGTAAGTTCATCTTCACGATAAACAGAGTGCACTGAGCACACCTCCTTGGGGTACACCAGTTTCCTGTATTAATTGACGAGACAGCACGTTGCCAATTTTCACACAGAAGGTACGTTTAGACAAATAGCTTTCTATTATGTTTAGCATATTTCCACAGATACCCATTCCCGACAAGTCTCGCAAAATTCCATAGCGCCAAGTTGTGTCGTATGCCTTTTCCATATCGAGGAATATCGACAAGAAAAACTGTTTGTGTACAAATGTGTCACGGATATGTCCTTCAATGTGCACAAGATGATCAGTTGTAGACCGCCCTTCTCTAAAGCCACACTGATAGGGATCAAGCATTTTGTTCAGTTCAAGGAAATGTATAAGTCGGCGATTAATCATTTTTTCAAAAAGCTTACACAGGCAATTTGTGAGAGCTATCAGGCGGTAACTTGCCGCCGAGGAAGGATCTTTACCCTGCTTCAAAATTGGAATAACGATGGCTTCCTTCCAAGAGGATGGGAGGTATCCGGCAGCCCAGATAGAGTTGAAGAGTGCCAGAAGTGTCATCTGTGTGTCAGTGTGTAGGTTTTTAATCATGTCATACATGATTCTGTCAGCTCCCGGTGCAGAGCTACTGCACATGCTCAAGGCAGCTCTCCATTCGGCAATAATAAAAGGACGGTTGTGTGGTTCGTTCGGTCGGCATTTGTGATCCAGTGACTTAAGTTCAGCTACTTGTTTATATTTAAGAAATGATTCTGAGTAATGCATGAAACTTGATACACGCTCGAAGTGTTCGCCCAGAGCGTTGGCCTGGTCTTCCAAGGTATTCCCTTGGTCGTCAACTAAAGGCAGGTGGACTTCCTGCCCCTTTAGCTTTCTTAGGCCATTCCACACTTTAGGCTCTTGAGTGTAGGATGTTATGCCAGAGAGAAATCTTTCCCGGCTAGCCCTCCTTGCCTGTCACCGCGTACGCCTTCCCTGTGATTTTGCCCAGTTTAAATTCTATAAGATTTTCCGCAGTCGGGGAGCAACGCAGTACTCCCCACGCTTTGTTTTGTTTCTTTCGTGCCAATCTGCACTCCTCATTCCACCAGGGGACCCGTCTTTTACATGAGAGACCTTTTGTTAGTGGGATGAATTTTTCAGCTGCGTGGAGTATAAAACCAGTAAAATACGCTACTGCGTCAATACTAAAATCGATAAAATCTTGTGATAAGTAGATTGATTCTTTAAAACCTTTCCAGTTAGCTGATGTTATTTTCCAACAGAGGGAGTGGGGTGGACTGTCATGTTCTTCTATCAAGGTCAACGTCACAGAAAAGTGGTCGCCCCCAAATGGATTTTTAACGACATTCCATTCTATATGCGAAGGAGGGCAGCAGAGCCAATGGCTAAATCTATAGAAGAAAATTAATTATGGTGGGTGTTATAATAGGTGGGCTCTGTTTTGTTAAAGAGACACGCACCAGAGGTTATTAGAAAGTTCTCTATAAGCCGACCCCTGGCATCACACCGGGAGTCTCCCCACAAAGTGCTGTGAGCATTAAAATCACCAGTGATAATGTACGGTTCCGGGAGCTGGTCAGTTAGCGTGTAAAATTCCGTTTTGCTGAGTTTGTAATCTGGCGGTATGTGAATACAACAAATGGTTACCAACTTTTTGAAAAGTATCGCTCGCACGGACACCGCCTCAAGTGGTGTCTGAAGAGAGATTAGGGAAAGCAACAGATTTATCTACAATTATTGCTACACTTCCGGAGGAGGCAACAGCATCGTCACGCAGGGGCGGATCCAGGTTTTTTCTGAGGGGGGGGTCAGCTTCTGTCAATGATGATGATGATGATAGTAGCCTTGCTTATTTACCGAAATTCACCGTTTCTGCTCACGATAAACCCACGTTTTATACGTCTAGAGCTACACCTGTAGCCCACCGTGGTGGCTCAGTCAGCTCAGGCATTGCGCTGCTGAGCACGAGATTGCGGGATCGAATCCCGGCCGTGGCGGCTGCATTTCTATGGAGGCGAAATGCAAAAAACGCCCGTGTTCTTGCGTTGTAGTGCACGTTAAAGAGCCCCAGGTGGTCAAAATTAATCCGGAGCCTTCCACTACGGTGTGCCTCATAATCAGAACTGGTTTTGGCACGTAAAACCCCAGAAAGAGGAAGAAGACCTGTAGCGATAAGCCAGGTATCGGTTTCTCCGAGCTTAAAGGAAAAGGACGTTACCCAATACAGCCATGTGCTTGGCGGCTGTGCCTGCTAATACAGGGTGCTCAAAACCAAGCTTTATGCTTTTCCTAAAATTAGGCACTGGGAGGCACGCGAAGACCACCTGTGCAAATAAGTTATGTAGCCAGGGGGGCACAATGTGAGATGATAATAATCGCTGTGAGCAGCCCAATTAACTAATATTGAACAATTATTTTTTGTCGACTGCATGAAGTGGGTATGTTTGTATTGAAAACTTAGAGGCAGTCGTGTTTCTTACTGCAGTCAATAAAAAGGTAATTATTCAATCTTAGTAAATTCGGCTGCTGACAGCGATAATTATCATCTCCCTTTGTGTCCCCCTGGCCACACAACTTATTTGCGCAGGTGGTCTTCACGTGCCTCCCAGTGCCTAAAATTAAGAAAACCATAATGCTTAATTTTGAACACCCGGTATATCCAGCCTGTATTGTTTCTTAAAATAAAATTTGGGATGATCGGTTGCAGGTTTGTTAGAGATGCGTAAGCACGGGTCCGTCCTTGGAGTTCAGTTGGGACACCTTGTTTTCGTTAAAGAGATTCTTTGTGTTCGGTTGAGACACCTTCGTTTGCTTTGGAGCTACAACGCGGCAACCACTACGCTGGTTGTTTACGATATGCGAATCACCGCGTATGAAGACTCATGACGCCACCTACAAGAAGAACGATGTGGCGTAATAGGCGAGAGCGCGAGCCAGCGTCTTCATGTTTTGTTTCCCACGCGACGTCATCCTTTTACACAAGGCGCGCATCTGCTCCCGTTTCTCTAACCACGGGACGCCATCCTTGGCCCGCGCGCTGGCGTTGGCCGCTGACGTCATGCTCCCCCACTTCGCAGCTGCTGCTCGAGACTTCGCCCCGCTCCGAGAGAACGCCCACTCAGATAAACGGATCCAGCGGCTTTGACCCTACCACGCTTAATGTACGGTAATAAAACTGCGAAGTTACAATGAAAAACTTGTAGCGTACGAACGGTACTGTGCTCGTAACTGTGATAACAATGAGGGCTACAGTTAAAAAAAAGTTGCCCATGCGTAGTTCTTAGTTTAGCTGTTATTTATACAGGGTTTGTCCGAAAAGTAATGTCAGTGAGCCGATTAAAAAGAAATTGATCAGATCGGTACAACACAATAAAATGTTTCAAAATAGGCTCCTCCTGCGTCGTTACATTGCTTCTAGCGAGATTTCCAACCATCGAAGGCGTCATGGTAGGCCTCCTTAGGAATGTCCTTTAGAGTCTTGGTGCAAGCCTTTTCGACTTTGCCAACTGTCGCGAAATGATGTCCTTTCATGGGAATTTTCAAGCGCAGAAAGAAGAAGCAGCCTGGGAGAGCCACGTCAGGATTGTAAGGTGGCTGGGGAACCATTGGCATCTTTCAATCGGCCAGAAAGCGCGTCACGAGGAAGGCGGTGCAGGCTGCATGGTGCGTTGTCATGGTGAAGTTTCCAATCGCCCCCGATATCAGGCCGGGTGCGATGAAGCCTTCGTTTGAGTCACTTGAGCACTTTCACGTAGAATTTGGCGTTCACGGTTGTGCCATGGGGTACAAACTCATGGTGGACAAGGCCATTGATGTCAAAGAACACAATCAGCATGGTCTTGACCTTTGACTTGATAATTCTGGCCTTATTGGGGCGAGGGGACGCCGAGCTGTGCCACTTGGCACTTTGCCTTTTTGTTTCGGGGTCGTATTCAAACACCCAAGTCTTGTCACCTGTGATAACATTGTCCAAAACGTGGGTGTCACTTTCACACAAGTCCCAAACCTCCTGGCACGTTTCAACTCGGCTCGATTGTTCGTCGTCCATTAACATTTTGCGCAAGATCTTCGCGCACACTTTTCGCATGTGAAAAGTATTCATAAAAAACTCGTGAACGGTACTTTTTGGAATGTTTACTGTCTGTGCCACTAAACGGACACTCAAACGAGGGTCTGAGTACAAAAGATATCTCGCGCGCGTCACATTTTCGTCGGTGATGGTCGTTGATGGCGGTACAGCGCGGGCTTCATCGCTGACCTCTTCACAACCTTCTAAAAAGATCTTGTGCCCCCGGTAAACTTGACGTTCTGACAAACAATTATCACCAAAAGCTGTCTTTATGATAGGAAAAGTTTCTACTGCAGACTAGCCGAGTTTCACACAAAACTCGATGGCAATCCTTTGTTCCAACAAGCGCTGCATTACGGCTTGCACGGTAAATGAAAATGAGTCGACGAAAAACCTTGTCCTTACTCTCCAGATGGTCGCAGACGACTGAGCGACCGCGCGTGCGTAAGCTAACTTCCCCCTCAACCAATCCCAACTAGTCTTACATATAGTCGCTTCACAATATAATCACTGACATTACTTTTCGGACAAATCCCGTATATGAACACTTCAACAAGTGATCTCTTTCATTAAGCAGGTTGGTCGCGGAACCGTTGACTGCCAATGAGGCAACTGATAACACCCCAAGGGGCAACTAAGTAGATCAGGCGCGAAGGCGCTCGCGCGGACATCGGCGTGCTTGGCAAAAGGGACGTCCCCTCATTCATTCGACGCCACCGACGGGACGAGTAAGGCACCGCCGGTGCTAGAAGGTCCAAGGTGTTCATGAGAAAAAATAACTACGGCAACTTCACGACACCACACCCTGACGGAATACAACTAAGCTTGTGAGCGAGCTAGCTTTAGATGTCTGATATCACTGGTACTCGCGAAAAATACTTTTGAAGAATGCTGGTGTGGCCATATTTTTTTTGCGACAGGGCCATTCCCCCATCGGCGAGGGGGTGATGCAGAAATCTGAGGGGGGGGTCAGGACATCTGGACATCCCCCCTGGATCCGCGCCTGTCACGGTCTTTATGGAAGATAGCATATTGTCTGAGGAAGTTTGCTTGTGTGGGTTTTAGATGTGTTTCCTGAACACACAACACCTTTGGATTATATTTACTTCCCTAATATCGTCGAGGTTATGGAGTAGTCCTCTCACATTCCATTGTAAAATTAGCTCACAGAGTTCGCACAGTGAAGAGAGTTTTCACAGGATTCAGAGGTGTGTTCATGATTACTGCATTTTGCACAAGTTTGCCGGCCTTGGCAGTTCTGTGAACTGTGCCCAAATCGCTGGCACTTAAAACATCTCAGAGGATTTGGCACGTATGGCCTTACAAGAAGTTTGATGTACCCGGCCTCGATGGACTCGGGCAGAACACTTGAATTGAAAGTAAGTATCAGGTGCTTAGTCTGGATTTCTTTTCCGTCACGCCTCATTTTAATTCATTTAACGTTGATAACATTCTGTTCACTGAAGCCCTCCAAGAGTTCAGCTTCAGTCAGTTCCAACAAATCGTCTGAGACAACGCCGCGGGTGGTGTTCATGGTGCGGTGCAGGGTTACAGTTACTTGGATGTCCCCAAAGGACACTAGATTAGGCAGCTTTTCGTATTGCTTCTGATCATGGAGCTCCAAGAGGAGATCACCACTGGCCATCCTCAATGCCTTATAACCTGGCCCAAGAGCATCAGTAAGGGATTTAGAGACTAGAAAAGGGGAGATTGTTCGTACTTGTTTTCCTGCTTTTTTCAGAGTGAATTACATGGAATCGTGGAAAGTTTTGTTTTTGATGTCCAAAGAACTGGAACACGTCTTCGGTGCGCCCTCGTTTTAGGCGGCGATCATGTAGTGATGGGAAGGAACTAGCCATAAGGTTATATGGATTTTTCGGTAGCAACGCCAGCCACCCACCATGGAGCCCAACGAGGGGGCGCTGCAGGGCCTGTAAACACAGGTCCCGCAGACGCCAGCTGTACGTCACCACTATAACCGAATATGAAATAACCTAGGTTGGCTACTCACACAGGGTTAACCCTCGCTGCCAAGAAGATCGGAAGTAATATAGAAGAGAGTAGAAGACAGGAAAGATGAAAAGGCGAGAGAGAAAGACGAAGATTGGAGAGAGAGACAGGAAAAGGCAACTACCGATTTACCCCGGGTGGGTCAGTCCGGAGGTGCCGTCTACGTGAAGCCGAGGCCAAAGGGGTGTGTTGCCTCCGCCGAGGGGCCTTAAAGGTCCAAACACTCGGCATCAGCTCAACCCCCAGGATCCCCTTTTCCCCGGACACGGCTAAGCCGCGCATGGTTGGACGCGGGAGGGTCCAACCCTCGTGTTCTCGGGTACGTGATGGCGCAGCTCACCAAACGCCTGCGGGGCCCGAGCAATATTACTACGACGTTGTGCAGCTCTGCACCAGAGTTAACCCATCCATGGCGGAAGAGGATCGGTTGCGGCACCTCATGAGTGGCATGCGTCCGGACATGCAGGAGAAAATAATCATCGCAAACCCGGACAGTTGCTCTACATTCCTACAAATATTGCAGCGTATTAATGAGGCTGTCTTGATGCCACGTGTGTCCCAGCCACAACCAATCGGCACCTATTTCTCTGCCGGCCCGCAGTCGTGGTTCCCATACGTCCCGACGCCTCCCGTTGGGATGACACCCGCTGTAGCAACAATGCAGTCGCCTCCGACATGTTTTGCTACGTGCACTGCGGCAGAGCGTCATTGCCCATAAGAGGACACCGACCGCAGCGGTGGCTTAGAGGTACAGCATCCGCCTTGTATGCGGGAGGTACAGAGTTCAAATCCCGGTGCCGCCGGGAACCCACCGGATTTTTTTAATGGGTAGTGATGTCCCTTGGCCTGGTGCTCGGCTCTAGAGGAGATTCATATCTCGAAAGAGGGCCAATTAGAGATTTCAGGAGTTGTCTCTGGGCGCCTCTTGTCCAACCAGACGGCCTTGTTGAAGAGCATCTGCCGCGACTGTGGGAGGCAAGTGTGGCCGTTGGGTACCTACCGGTAATAGGTACAAGCGCGCTCCCGGCCTGGTGCTCGGCCATTATGGGACCTCAACGCTTGGAAAGGGGTGTTTATCCTCAACCCGAAGGCATACCCACCTTAATAGGTGCATTTGGGGCGCAACATGGGAAATGGCCGCCATGGGAGCGGCCCAAACATCAATTTGCTTTTTATGCTCACGGGGGTTTCAACGGGAATTGAGGGCGCAGGCTCTTTTTCCAAGCGTATCATCCCTGAAGCAAGCCGAACGCCAGACGCCAGGCCGGGGTACGCTTGTGCCCATTTGAACCAGTAGGTGCCCGGCGGCAGTGGGAATCGAACCCACAACCTCCCACAGCCAAGGCAGGTGCTCTATCACTAGGCCACAACCATGGCTATGGATCCACGGCTCCATAGGCGATCGCGGACTCCATAGCCTCGTTATCAGACCACCTGAAGGCTATTGAAGACTTACGTCACCCTCCTGTGCTGCCGCATCGGCCACGTCACGCACCAGTGCTGGACACGGTTTCGAGATGACAGAAAGCAACAGAGGGAGCCCAATGATAATGAGGGTGGGCAACCTAACCCGTCGGAAAACGAGAACAGCTGGGCCTAGAAGGCCAGCCTGGCCGCCCCGTGTGTACTATGTCAGAGAGTCAGCTTCTAGCAGTGCCCATACGAGCAAATGGTACGAACACAAAACTCGTGATTGATACTGGCTTGTCGGTAAATGTAATCTCGTCAAGTTTCCCTGAAAGAATCTGTCAAAGAAAAATCAATAAAAGACATCCTCATCAGTGGAATTGGCCCCAAGGCGAAGCTGAAATAACTCTTAATTTTGACACCATGCGTATTCACGAGAAGTTTTTAATTGTCCAGGAGTTTCTATGCGCTATTAGGTGGTCTCCCGTTCTGTTGTTGCAGTGCAACTTCTTATAGATTACTCCAAAAGGGAGCTCCAACTCAACAGTGAAACTTTTCGGTTGCATGTAAACTTGAGCACCCTCACGCACAATGATGTACTTAGTGCACGATGCCAAGAGCACGTTCGCATTGAACCTCTCACTGAAATCGCTGTCCAAATAAAGATCGCAAGGAACAGAGTCCATCTCGTCGAACCGAACAGCACGCTCAAAAACGGGCTTCAAGTTGCACGTACCCTGACCGAGATCATGCATGGGACAGGCGTGATTCGCGTCACTAATCCCGCCATATCGCCAGTAAATTTGGTCAGCAAAACAAAGCTAGGATGGGCCACTTCTATCCAAAACGCACAACTGGCAGTCATTGCACCTGAGGACACGCAAGTCTCTCAGGATTTTGACGTGGAGACTGGGGATCACCTGCGTCCACAGGAAAGGGGTGAGCTGCTTTCGCTCATTGACAAGTTCCACCATCTATTCATTGGCACTAACAACCCTATTCAACAGACGCATGTGACAGAACACGTTATCAACACAGGCGATTCTCGACCAATTAATCAGCATCCCTACCGTCACTCTCCATTTGAAAGTAAACTGATTGAGAAGCAAGTAGAGGAAATGCTGCGCAATGGAGTAATTAGGGAATCTTGCAGTCCCTGGTCATCACCTGTCGTCCTCGTAAAAAAGCCAAGCGGGACATGGCGTTTCTGTGTAGACTTCCGAAGGGTGAATGAAGTCACCAAGAAAGATGCGCATCCGCTGCCTGGGATTGAGGACATTCTCGACGTACTGCAGGGCTCAAGATACATCACTACACTTGATCTTACATCTAGCTATTGGCAAGTGAAAATCAAGGAAGAAGATAAGAAAGACTGCATTTGCCTGTGGGCCCGGCTTGTATGAGTTCAACGTTGTTCCTTTTGGCCTATGTAACGCCCCGACCACGTTTCAGAGAATGATTAACAAAGTACTCAGTGGTCTGCTCTGGAAGGTATGCTTGGCTTACTTGGACAAAATAGTAATTTTCTCTAAGACCATGACCACTCATTTGCAAAATCTGGAAAGCATATTCTCGGCCTTGGACGCGGCAAACTTACGGCTGAAGCCAGAAAAGTGAAGCTTCGCTTGCCCGGAGATTAAATACCTCAGTCCCATTCTCACTGGTGAGAACATCCGATTGCACCCAGACAAAGTGGCCGTGATTGAAAAATTTTCCTCACCAAAAAACAAGAAAGGTGTACAGAGCTTTCTCGGAATCTGCAAGTACTATCGGCGATGTCTCAAGGATTTTTCTCGTATTTCTCGGCCACTTACTAACCTAACAAAAAAGGATGATCTTTCGTCTGGGATGCGGCTTTCGAAGCGGCTATGCAATCCCTCGAAGATAAGCTGATCACGGTGCCAGTTTTGCGTCAGTTTGAACTGGGGAAACCGATAGAGGTGCACACTGATGCCTGTGATTACGGAATTGGTGCCGTACTTGTCCAGAAAATCAGATACCAAGAGAAAGTCACTGCCTATGCTAGCTGCCACCTTAATAAGGCTGAGATGAACTACAGCACAACCGAGAAGGAATGTCTCGCTGTCGTGTTTGCATGCCGACAGTTTTGTCTGTACATTTTTGGATCTAAGTTCACAGTCGTGACCGACCAAGCTTGCTTGGCCTGGCTAATGAAAGTAAAGAAGCCAACTGTCGCCTTATGCGATGGTCTCTGTTACATCAGGAGTTCGACGTAATGTTGCGACATCACCCTGGCCTCAAGAAGGGGAATGCCGACACGCTTTCCCGCCTTCCTCACGATCCAGCACCTGCAAGCGAAAAAAGCCTCTTACCGCTGCTCGTGCTGTATCATGCGGACGTTGGAGAAAAGCAGAGGGAAGATTCGTGGATGAAAGAAGTGATACCGCACCTAGAGCAGCCGAGTGCGCCCGTTGTCTGAAAAACAAGAACGGCACGAAGCTTTTGGTGGATCAATGGTGCATTGTACAGAAGAACGAAAGGCTTTCAAGAAGATCGCGCAGCACTCATTGTCCCCAAGTGTTTGAGATCAGAGGTTCCAAGGCACTGCCACGACGACACCACAGGAGGCCACCTCGGTGTCAAGCGCACATGGAAGAAAATTCGCAGCCACTATTCCTGTAAGATGTTTTGCCACGTCAGCAAGTATGTCCTCCCCTGCCCTTGTCTGTCAGACTCGAAAGCTACCACCCGGAAAGCCAGCCAGTTTTTTCCAGCCGATCCCACCTGTAGGTCGACCTTTCCAACAAGTGGGCATGGATTTTCTTGGCCCTTTCACTAAAAGCAAAGCAGGAAACCGCTATATCCTCGTGATTACCAACTACCACACGAAATGGTTCGAGGCTGTAGGGTGCCCAGCGGACACCATTGCAGAAGCAGCTAAAGCCTTCACCGGGCAAATTGTCTTACGTCATGGGGCACCAGAAAGTGATAAGTGATCGGGGACAGCATTATGTCGCCAACCTGACTGAAGAAATTTTCTGACTCGTAGGTAGCGAGCATGCCACTACTACAGCGTACCCCCCACAAACCAATGGCTTGTGCGAACACTTCAACCGCACATTGGCCGATATTCTCAGCATGTACGTTTCTTCACCTCATCGCGACTGGGACGAATTTCTTCTGTATGTGCTCTTTGCAAACAATTCTTCCACCCATGAGACCACCGGGGTCACCCAGTTCTTTCTTCATGAACATGAGCCCATGCTTCCTATACATGTAGGGCTGGGCGTGCAATGTGGTTACAACTGCATACTAGACGCCAGGAAAGTAGCTCACCGGCTGCAGCGTGCTCGCAAACTAGTGACCGAACGAGAGAAGCGTCAAGCAAGGAAAGAACAAATGCAGCTATGACACTAAATGACGTAGTGCCGTCTACCATGCGGGGAACTTAGTGTACTTGTTAACTCCCTTTAGCTCGGGGAAAGACAAAACTCTCTCACCGATACCACGGGCCTTTTCATCTTGTTAGGCAAGTCGGCGAGAACAACTGGGAGGTCGTGGATCGAACTGGCAAAAAACGTGACATTGTGAATGTTGTGCGTTGCCACGTCCGACAGTGCTCCAATGAAGACGCAGACAAGTCTGTTGACGGACGTCGAGAAGAAGTGCGTTCGATGGTGTACCCGAGTGCGGTCAGCGTAGTGATTGGAGGCCTGACTCGTGTGATCGTGTGTGCGAGACAGAGATCAATGTCAGAGTGCACGTAGTCGAAAGCTCGGACGAAGGACTGAACTTTACTCTGATTGGAGGACGTTTCCCAATGAGGCCGAACCTAGAACTATCGCTGCTTACGACACAGTCACTGATGTGGATTACAGCACAAGTGAATGAACTTCAGAGTTACTTTACTTGTGTTTCGCGATTGCTCCGTTTCTTTTCAATTTTGTCACAACAGGCTTTTTATTTTTGTTCTTTTATTTTCCACTTTTCCTTACCACTACTTCATTTTTCTTGCATGAATTCCTCACGTACGCATTTAATTTCTTGAGCTCTCCTTTTCTTTTATCGTTCGAAGTGCTTTGTAAAAATGAGGGCCACTATTTTTTATAGGGGGGAGGCGTCACGAAGAAAGTATGCCGCGAGCCCTTTTTTTTGTTCTCATGACTGTTGGGTCTTCCTCGATGCGGGGAAGCCAGGCAGAGAGCAGCGTCCAAGACGTTGAAACACAGAAACGAGCGGCGCGGGCGCCGGGAGCCTTTGCGTCTGAATGACTGCGACGGCGCCTCGGGCATGTGCTCTCGCCTGGCCGGCACGGCAAAACCTGGCACTCGCTTTGTGTACGTGTCGCGGGGTCATTTCACACTCGGCAGTACTGTCATCAGGGGGGGGGGGCAGAGAGCAACTCATTAGTCATCATCAATTTTGTCATGGGCTTGGTGTTTTCGAGACAATTTCTGGTCACTTAAACTCTGGCCCCTATTGGATGATATCGGCTTGCCTGATTGGTATGAGTAAGCCATTGATGGAGAAGCCTGCTTCTCTCGCGGGTCCCTTGAAAGCTGTAGAAACCATTTTAAGGAAGGGGTTTCAGTTGTTTCGGGGTGAGCAAGGAAACAGCAGCCCACGGCACCACTTCACGACAGGAGACCAGGCCGGTCAGGCAGGCCTTCTACGATCGGTATGATATCGCTTTATGTATGATATGTGCGTGTATAGCGTAAAATTAAACTAGTGCCAAGTGAATAAATCTAGTTTTTCTAATGTTACCTCACGTCATCATACTTGCCAATCTTGCACTTGCCTCTGCCATAGCTCATCCCCCTTCATTGTAGTCTCCCTGGTAAGCTGATGCGTCCGAACACTAACAGCTGTGTCACTTCGCTACAATACATTGGTTCGGAGTGGTTGGCACTGCTGTTGGTAGAGCAGGTCCGAAAAATCACTCTTAGAATAGGTGAGTGACTATTTTTACTCATTTAGAGAACAGTTTAGCTCTAAACTGGACTCCCAAGAAATGTAAAATTATTCATGACAAAAAAATTGAAACAAGCTACAAAACTACAAAAACTTGGCATTTTACGACCCAATCGTAAATATTGGTATGTATTTACATGCTCTGTGGTTTCCTTTATACCTGCTCTGGTCATTTTCAAGTGAAGTCAAGGTTTCGAAAATGAGTTTACACATGCTTTTTGACCTGCAGGTAGCAAGAGGTAGCAAATGTCAGTACTCTTACTTTACTGGTAGTGATGGCACCTCTTTATGGCACAAGTCAAATTTCGTATTTCACAACGAGATCACAGAACACAGCAGACTCACTTGTAAATGCACACACATACAAAATTACTTATGTTGACCACCATGTAATGACGGACAGTGCTGTTCTGCCATTCCCCTCATTCCTGTTAAGACAGTACTTGTACAGTCGAACCCACTTATAACGATCCCAGATATAACAATTTTTTAGTTATATCGTCCAATTTATCGGTTATAGCGACCACATTTCACTGCATTTACGATTTTGCGACCCTGCCTATTGAAACTGCGCTCAGATATCACGAACGTTTTCAACAGTGGCGTACTGTTACAACGAGCACTCAATAACCGGACACGGTAAAAGAAGGGCGCACGCGAAGTTCCGAAGGACGGAATCGCGACGTGAGCACACGGCAGCGCGCCCCCCGCTCCAGTCGACGAAGATACGACCGCCTAGATGAGCGAGCGCCGCGCGCGAATTTCAGAAGCCGCGAGCAAAGTCACTCGCTTTCAACCATGCTAGGGTAACCATGCTTCAGGGCAAGGCAGAACGGCAGCTGTGAGGCCACGACGGCGGCATTTAAATTACTGCGCATTCTCCGTGCGGCACCGCGTGCAATCTTGAACGTCACGATTGCAGCACTCTTTTTAGAGTCGACAGACGTTACCTCGCCGTTATCGGGAGATCGCGGTACGTCGACGCTTCGTTTACGTCACGGCCGATAAACATCGCGATGGCGACCTTTCGAACTTCGTACTTTTTCTATCGAAGCGACATACAAAACGTAGCTCCGCGGCTGACGCTGCAGCCGTAACGGCAAGACCTTTGCAAGATGCCGGCATCTTGCTGCAGCAGCTCAAGATAACTAGACCGCTTCGCCATCATTCCGAAACCACTCGCAAGCTCTCGAAGAAAACACGGCGGCGACTGCGCTCGTAGTTTCGAAATGGCAGGTGATCGGAACCGGCCAGGCTTCATTTAGAGATAGCTACAACGCCGCATTTCGCTCTTTATACGACATTTTTAACAAAATTCACAGGCCTGCGCGGTACAAGCAGCACAGTCACAGCGTAAGCTAGAGGAGCGGCTCAAGAGTAGCTCCATTTTCGGAATACAGGGTCTTCGCGGCGAAGTCTCTTCGCCTCGTTTTCACAAGAACGATCCGAACTGTCCGCCCGGCGTTGACGGCGACGGTATTTTGTAGCAATGCCTTTCCGATGCTAATGCCTTTTCGCGCTTGGTCAGTGGTCAGAGCGACGGTCTGCTCACGATATCGACGGGATCAGCCGGCCGTGAGCGGTGGCTGCTAAGACTAGTATAGAATAAAGCATAACGCATCGCTACAAAATACCGGTCCTGCTCTCCGCACAGCGGTCTGCTGAGCTCCATGTTGCCTGGTTGCAGCCGCGCACGTAGCTCTACAATCGCTTTTTCAGCGGCGGTTCGTACCTTGCAAGGAGGCGCCTTACGTGTTCCGAAGCGGTGTCCACCGTATCCAGAGTACGTGGCGCACGTGCCACGTTCCTTGACCCGTGGTACAGCCACTACCCGTGGCACGGGACGTTGCTGTTGATGATGATGACGATGGTTTATTGGTATCCCCCTTCGAAACGGGGTGGTGACAAATAGTCACCTAGCCTGCTTGAGTTAACCAGGTTCAGCTACATGCAGCATGCAACTGCTATGTGCAATTGCTACATGCCAAGACACCTTGCGGAATATAACGGAACTGCAATGTATAGTTTGTACGTATCCAAGCTAGGCGGCATGCATTTCACATTGCGTGTCAAATGGCATGATACGATGCTAATGATGATGATATAATGGCATTCCCTTTGAAACGGGGCGGCGACAAACAGTCACCTAGCCTGCTTGATTAATCAGCTATGCCATACATGCTTTTCATTACATCAATATTTATACATCTCTATAATCTTCTTTTTCTTCCTCAAGACTTCTCTACCTTCTACCGCTACCTATGCTGCTGATGATGATTTAATGGCATCCCCTTTGAAACGGGGCGGCGACAAATAGTCGCCTAGCCTGCTTGATTTAATCAGGTATACTATACATGTTCTTTATCTAGCATTTTTGTATACCTCTTATAAATCATTTTCTTTTTTTCCAAAATTTACCTTGTACCGCTACCTATGATTTTAAGAGATCAGGTCGTATCAATCTCTTCCCTGCTTTTTTTCCACCAGTACTCTAATCGTCTCTTGCTTATCTCTACGGCTGATCGGTTGATGTTTCCTTCTACTTTAAACCCAAGCACTTCTGGAAGTAGTACGTTACCTATGGTTCTCGCTGGGTGAATCCCATCGCATGCCATTAGGATGTGCCGAGTGGTCTCTGGATCTTTACTGCAGCATACACATGCCTCATCTAGTTCCAAATATTTTCTCTGGTATGTTTTCGTCCTTAGGCAACTGGCTCGGTCCTCAAATAGCAAGGCACTGCCCTTTGTGTTATCCTACAGATTTTCCCTTCTAATTTCTTTCTTCTCATTCTTGTAGATCTCCATGATCCTTTTTGTTTCCATTCTTTGCATCCAATTCACTGTGTCTATTTCTCTCCCTTTCTTTCTGATGACTCCTGGTTGTCTATTTACAGTTTCGATTATCCCGTACTTGGTTGCCAACTTCCTTGACCTCTTCCTCCATTCTGTGTCCACGCTTTTCATGTAGAGATACTTGTGCACTTTAGCCGCCCATTTATTTTCATCCATGTTCCTGGCCCTTTCTTCAGAACTAATTTTGCTCTGTGCTTCTCCGACTTCAAAAGAGGCCCAAACAATGTCACCCTGCACTGCCTCATTGTGGTTTTACCGTGGGCTCCCAAAGCCAACCGGCCTACTGATCTTTGGTTAACTTCCAACCCTGACAAGATATCCAATTTTAATCATAGAATGACATATTTGTGAATGGTAGCGCCGGCACCATTACTCCTTTCCCGATTCTATGCACCACCTCATACTTATTGTGGCCCCACAGTGCTCTGTGTTTTATTATTGCTGCCATTCCGCTTCCCCTTTATTTTCAGATTATCTTGGTGGTTGTTTGAGTAATTCTTTCCTTCGTTTACGTGTACGCCGAGGTACTTATATTGCTTGACTATGGGTATGACTTGCTGTTGAACTGACACCACGTAGTTACTCGTCTCCTTCATTAAAGATCATAATTCCCGATTCCTCTGTGCTAAACTTAAGGCCTAGATTTGTCGCTGTGCTGCCACAGATATTCGCAAGTATCTGTAAATCTTTTTTATTGTCCGCTAGTAGCACAACGTCGTCTGCGTACATCAGTCCAGGGACCTTCTGTTGCACCATTTGTCCATTATGCATGTAGGATAAATCAAACCCTAATTTGCTGTTTTCCAGTCTTTCTATACCCTTAACGTAAAGCGTGAACAATGGAAACGGAGGACATCCTTGCTTCAATCCTTGGTGAATTCCCACCATTTCATTACCTCTTTGACTTTCCCATACAACATGTACTTGGTTGTCTCTATATATCTCCCTCAGAAGCTCCACGAAATCATCATCTATGCCTTCGTGCTTAAGAATATCCCATAACAATTCCCTGTCTACGTTTTCATGAGCTCCTTTAATATCTAGAAATGCTATCGATAAAGGTTTTTTCTGAGCTACTGAAATCTCTATGAAATCTCTATGCACTGAGTTAGTACAAACATATCCTCTAAGCGTCTGCCTGGCCTGAACCCATTCTGTAGTTCCCCCACTAGATTGTTTTTCTCCACCAACTTCGACAGTTCAAATTTTATGGCTTGCATTGCCAATCTATATATCACCGACGTTACTGTAACTGGCCTGTACGAGCTTTATCCTTATCTCCTTTGCCTTTATAGCTGAGGTTCATCTTGCTCTCGCGCCATCCAACAGGAATTTTCTTTGCTCTAATCACTTGCTCTATGGCATTAGTCAGCAGTGCCTTGCTCTTTGGACCGAGGTTTTTGATTAGCTGTTTTGGGATTTCATCGGGTCCTGCTGTAGCGTTATTAGGGACATGTTCTGCTGCCTTTTTCAAATAAAAGCTTTCTATGCTAAATTTTGATCTCTCAGGCCTCTCTGTTGTTGCTGGATCTGTTTTCTGAACTACGCTTTTTCTCATGCCGAAGTTATCCCGAATAACGTCTGTGATGTTCCGCAGCGCATCATCTCCTTCGTAGATGTTACCATCTTCATCCCTTATAGCCATTTGCAAGTCTTTAGTTGGAGCTCCGAGTGCTTTTATATGGTTCCAGAATCTTTTTGGGGCGCTTTTGTCTTATTTGTGAATGTTATGCACCCAACGTTCACTTGTGCATTTAATTTTCTCTTGCACGAGCTCACTCGCCTGCCTTTTCTTTTCTTGGTATGTGTTCCATCTAAGGAGCACCTCTTCTTTGTGTAATCCCAATGTTTTGGCTTCTCGACTAGCCCTAGATGCCTCTTTACGCTCTTCTATAGCTTGCTTTATTTCCTTGTTCCACCACTTATGTGGTTTCCTCTTTCATAACCAACAATTGTTTTGCCGTGTCTGCCTTATTTCCTGCTGCATAACATCCACCAGTTCCTTATATTCCCAGACTGCTGTAGGAAAAGCCTCAATTTTCTTCTCTATGTTTTTTGCGATCTCTGTTATTTGCTCTTCATTCATTTTTAAAAATTCTGAGGCTATTGGTCTGTGTTCTGCGTTGGTATCTCTCCCAAACTTTAATGCTAAACGTCTATGATCGCTACCCAGGCTATTTTTTCCATTTTCGTCTATTATCATTTGGTCTAGTTGTTCGCAGACCATTTCTGAGACTAAGGCGTAGTTGATACATGACTGCCTGTTTCCGCATTGCCACGTTACCTGTCCATGACACTTATTCTCCCTGTTAACTACTATAAGGTTCTGTTCATCACACAGATCCAGCACTAGAGAGCCGTTGTAATCAGCATATCCGTTTAAATCGTCCATGTGCGCGTTCATATCTCCCACTAATATCACCTGGCCCAATTTACTGAACTCATTAATATCGCTTCTAATGCTATCAACCAATTCCTTTTTTTTCTCTCCTATCACTACCTGTCTATAGGTAAGCTACTCCCAGCCATGTCTTTTTACCTTGCCAAGAGCTGCTAATCCATAAATGCTCCTTACATGTCTCTTTTACCCTTTGCCACTTCAGACCTCGCCTAATTAGTATGCCTACGCCACCGCCTTTCCTTGACCCAGTCATTCTGTTGCACACTTCCCATACAAAATTGTCAATAACAGGCAGCTGCTCCAAATCTCGTAGATGCGTTTCGGTCGAGGCGTACACGCTAATCGCTTCATCATTCAGCTGCGTTTGAATTTCCAGCCATATTTCCTGCTTACGACCACCCTGCGTATTAATGTAGCAAATTTTACCTTCTCTATTATTATCCTTTCTGCATCTTTTCCTAACTCCTGGTCATCTAATTCTGCCCTTTACTGGTGTTTTGCTACATTTAATACTTAATCCTGCTTTCTGATTGACTGGGGCCTGCCTAAAAAAGCTACAGCTCGCGCCACGAATCAAATTTTACATGCAACTTCTACATTGCGTGCCACCTGGTGTAATAATATGACACTGCAATGCAAAAGGCGCACGTATAAACGCTACCAGGCACGCATCTCACATTGCAAGACAAGTGGCTACGATACGATGCTAATGATGATGATGATTTATAGTCACCTAGCAAGCTTTGTTTAAACTGGTACACAATTTTTCAAGCATTCTTGTATACATCTCCTTAACCTTCTTTTTCTTCTTCAAAGTTTCTTTAACTGCCTTGTACCGCTACCTGCGCATCTGCTACATGGCGTTCTAAGTGATGTAATAATATGCAACTGTAATGCAACATGTGCATGTATCGATGCTACGCATGCATACCTGCTAAGTTCGAAGAAACTAAATCCGGGAGATCTTCCGACCCGGGGGGGGGGGGGGGGGGGGGTCAGTCGGTTATAACCCCCCCCCCCCCCCGACGTCTATATTTTCAAGTACTGACAGGAGAACTTCCTTACAATTTTATTTACAGATGTACAAATGACCACATGAACTTTTGCAGGCTTTTGCATGCATTTAGTTGTTGCTAATTCTCTCTTCAAACATTCCTTAAAATTTAATCAAATTCTCGGGTCTTATGTCCCACAACCACCATCTGATTATGAGGCTCGCCGTAGTGGGGAACTCTGGATTAATTTCAACCACCTGGGGTTTTTTAACCCAATAAATGGCACACGGGCGTTTTTGCATTTCACCCCCAACTAAATGCAGCCGCGGCGGCTGAGATTTGATCCCGCGAACTCGTGCTTAGCAGCGCAATGCCAAGGCCACTAAACAACTACGGCGGGTGTTCAAAAATTCTTCACATAACGTTTCATTGCAAGAAATTTCATTTCTTTCACATTTTGCGAGGATGACGTTTCTCACCGTCTTAGACGAACGACACATGAATGAGCGGCACTGCGTCCTCGTATTTTTCCCGAAGTTAAATTGTCGCTCGCACTCTGCATTGCTCTGTGGTATCAACAAAATACCCAACGTCACTTCAGCTGAGCACTACATTAAAATACTTGAAGACACTTTTTGCGCTAACACTCCTTGCTTTTAAAGCCATGACTGACTGTGGGCCTATGCAATGCCAGAGCGGCTGACGCTGAGAACGATGGAGAGTCTAGTGTTGCTAGTGGTGGAACGCGGCATTCGCTCGCTAGCTTAACCCTTTCAGGCCCAAATTAATTCTGTTCAGTGTAAAAAATTGGTCTTTACAATTTGAGATGTGCATGATCGTGGTAGTTAAAAAAAATTTTAAAATCTGTGCTCACACTTTTCAATCAAAACTTAATGATTCCAAATGGAATCAGTGGGACATGGTGGACATGAAATGCGTCGTTTCAAGCAATACGTGAAAAGTCTATTTTAGATGAAACTCTTGGAAGCAATTATTGTCTTTGTTGAGGCAGGGGTGTGTGCCACACTTCTCTCACCGAATGCGGGAGTAAGAGCACATGCTTCTCTATCTTTTCTAGTTTGCGCAATGACTTCTTTTTCATCGGACGAATCAAGGTCACCTCAAGGGATCAGCACAAGCTTTGCAACTTCTTTCTTTTTCCAATAAAACTCGCATGCGCTGATTGTCGCTATCTATTCCGAAAGAAATTGTTTCCGTATTACGGAGGGATTTCCCCCAAAAAAGTTTATCTACAGGGCATAAGCTCATATCAACAGCATAAAATCACAAAAAGCAGAGCAAGGCTCCACCAATAATACAGGCTCCTGAAGCGATAATGATCCACCAGGTAGCACGCGCCTAAAACATGGCCAAGTATGGCATGAAAACGCCGTTTGAGAGCTAACAAACAGGCGATTTAGTCAGTGAGGTAACGTCAATCGAAAATGTATCACGTGAGTAGTCGGGGCCGCTACGTCCCAATGATTCCATTTGGAATCATCAAGATTCGCAAAGTTCTCCGGTACCCGCAAATACTTTTCGCCGAATAAATTTACTGCGAATGAATAGCATAGCACCTAATAGTCCAAATCCGAATGTTCGAGACAAAAATAAAATAATTGTCGTACCTCTGCACGGTGAAAAGAAGAGGCGATCTCAGCAAATGGCGGGAACAGTTGCAAGCGATTCTTTTTTTTTTTTTTTTCGTTCAGAGGTGACAGCACTTCCTTGAGTCTACCAGCTTGCCAGCATATGTAGAGCAAGGGCTAAATATGAGTTGTAGCGTAAGAACAACCTTTTCTTTTTTTTAACCCAGGGTTGCCCACTCAGCAAAAAAAAAATTGACCATTCCATTTGGAATCACTGGGCCTTAAAGGGTTAATGAGGATAGGGCCACTAGGGCACCCAAGAACCCCGTCAGCGTAAGGAGCGGCTCTGCGGTTAACCAAATAGCGCATGTATAAGATTTTCCTACTTCCGACTGGACTGGATTGGATTTTTTTTTTTGCCTATGTGGTCTGACGAAGCGCTGGGCGTGGATAGAAATGGCACACAACTGCAATTTCCGGGAGATTTTCCTGTCAATCGTACAACCGGAAGACACGGTCCAAATCCGGGACACTTGGCAGGTATGCGCATGTCACCTCGCATGTATTAGTGGAAAAAAAGAAAAGCAGGGAAGAAATTGATTCGACCGGATCTCTTAGTCGTAGGTAGCGGTACAAGGTAGATTTTGAAGGGTAAAAAAATAATAATAAACGGCTAAGGAGATGTACAACGAAAGGCTACATAAAAAAAAAAAACATGTATAGCATACCTGATTAAAGCAAGCAGTCTAGGTGACCATTTGTCACAGCCCCATTTCAAAGGGGATGCCATTAAATCACCATCGTGTCTCCTCGCCCACTATGGGACACGTTTATAGGGCATTTTTCCGCTACATGTTATGAAGCGCTGGCGTGGCTCAGTGGTTCGATCCCGGCCCAGGAACAGTTTTTTTTTTTCTCATTTCCATTGATAGCGGCTACCGACACCGGTGGCGGACACCATCGCCAAATGAAACGGCTATTGCAATGAGCCCATAACAGCTTACGCTGTAAAACTTTGCACTAGATGTGGGAATGTGCCAAGGAAGGTAACAAAATGTACGATACTAAAAATACATTTTCGGACCAAAGTGGTGTCGAATTGTAAGTGCCACGGCCAGCTTCAGTGTCGTTAATTTTTGTGCATTTTGAAGGGCGAGTCCACATATAACGAACTACTGGTACAAGGACCACTTTTTGCGGAACTATCGAATTCGTTATAAACGGGTTCGACTGTACATGTGAACATCCTTTCAATAGTAATACACACCCAAAAAAAGTGCAAACAAGTATAAAATAAAACAAATGCATTTTTAACTTAAAAGTATGGTACACTTAATAACAGCTAACCTGTGTACATCAATCTGTGATCACGTGATGGGCAATATAGCCAACTTATTTTTCGAGCGTGGCACTAAACTGAGAGAAAAAAAGTTGCTAAAATTTTGCTAAATTTGGTCCAATGTCACTAAAATTATGGTCAAGACTGCCGAGTGAGTTTCATACAATGTAGGCATTTTCAAAATGCAAAATATAGGCTAACAAGGCATAACGCATCTAACAAGACATTTCACATTCATCAGTGTAAACATTTGGGCTTGTTGGTGAAGAAAATCTGCAAACATTTCACGTTCATCTAGTGTCCGTGCAGGTGAGGAATAAAGAGTGAATATACCAGACTGCAACTTTCCTAATGTATTTAAAACAATTTGCATCGCAACAGCAGAACTCTTATGTTTACTTTCAGATTTTATGATTACAAATACAGAACGGTACAATATGGTTCACCAGATTTTTCTAGCAAAAAGACGCACTTGGTTCATGTTATGCCGCAAAGTTTTCAGCACTCGTGAAAGGAGGACTAAATTTTGCAAGACGATCTTGGTCACGTTAACACAGCCATGACAATTATGGGACCTTCGTACAGGTCAAATACTACATTCCCGCCCTTTGATCCACTTGAAAGCTCCAAGCAGTAATAATTTGAGTGAAAGCCACAAGAAGTGGACGCGCTGCGTCTATATTTGTGTGATCGAGCCCAGCCGCTCCGATATGTACAGCTTTGTGTAGTTGGTCTGTCCTATTATTTACCTGCTGCATTCTAAATCTCACCATAAAGTTTATTGCAATAAGCTTTGGTAGTTTAATCTACTGCTACGCTTGTGAACGCCAATCGAACACGCCTAGCGAAAGTTCAGCACCGTTAGGACCAATTCTGGTGGGTTTTATAAAGAGTTGGGGGGGGGGGGGGGAGAAATGCATTTTGCGAGCGCAATGTGAAGTCTGTTTCCCTTGGTGCAACAAACCACAGCGGGACCTCCGTGAAGGCAGACTGCAGATCATCGTTGCTTCATCATGGTCATAGAGCCCATGCGCCATGCAGTCAATTTTGGCCACTTTTTTGTAGTTTTTGAATAATAAAGCGCTTTCTGGAGACATTTTAAAAACAAATTTCTTGACTTTGTAGTCTCTAAAATGGCGCCAGCTGTTCTGCCATGACGTTAAATAGTAGCCGGTCGCGAAATAGAGAAATTTCGTCACTAAACAGACCAAGAAGGTTGCTGAATCTAATGACAAAATTGCTAAAATAGCAACACTCGCAATGGGGCTTAATTGTAGTACCAAAATTTCACAGTAGTGCACTGCAGCATGCAGTATTGCATAACTCTCTGTGCCGACTTAAAGTAAATTTTTTTTCTATTATATAGCGAACATCATGTTCACAACTTATAGCACTTTCTCACTTAAAGCAATTTATTTGTACATAAATTATGTTTTTTTTTATTTCCACCAAAATCTCATGACACATTTTTGGTTCTTTAATGTTTTAACGTTTAATGTCAAAAGGTTATAGTCGCAACGGATACCGTGATACATAAAATTATAGCCTGATCACTAGTGTTTTGAATGGATGTAAAGCAGTAATAATTCCTCAGATAGTTTTTGAGAATTATTATGTGAAACTTCAAAGAGGCACCACAAGGAACATCAGTGAAATAATTTACTATTTTTAAGTATAAGTACTGAGAATTAAAAAAAAAAATCTCAAAATATACAAAACACGTGCCTGGCTCCTTGTTCCCAACTTTTGTAAGTCATATCATGCAAAAAAATGTCGCAGTTTCACCCGAAAGGCGAAGCATCAATTGCGATAGCAAATTAGTGGAGAGCTATACGGAGTAAGGGTAGTAGTTTTATCAGCTGTATAAACTTGGACATGCAGCAGCATCAGCAACACGCAGTACTGTTGTCGACGCCGTCGGCGTTTTGCCTGCATTCGCACAGAATGCACGCGGTGTTGGTGACTGTTGCCAGTGCCTCTGGGGGCGGCTTGGAGGTTTTCGACGAGATCAGAACGGAACACTCGTCGAGCAGCGTCGGAAGTCTTTACCACCTTCTCGCCTCGCGACGTTTTTATATAAATATGCATTTGGTACCGCAGCTAAACGTCGCCTCCTCTCCCTCCCTCCCGTCCCCCAACGGCCTTTCGCGCAATGGAAAAAGTCGCGTTTGCTCTATATATATGGCGACTGTAAAGGAGGAAAGAGACGCTTAATTCTGCAGCCCTTCAGGGAGCACGGTGCAAAACACGCATTTGCTCTCCACCGTGCGTTCGCTCCCTATGAATGTGCACGTCCCTGGCGCGCTTTCACTCGCACATACAGCATACGGCGCGCGGCGACAATTTAATCGCCGTTGATGTCATACGGAACCTCACGGCAACGGCAGAAATCAACTTTGAGTGTCCATATCGCAATAAAGTATCATACGGAACCTCACGGCGAAGGCAGAAATCCGCTTTGAGTGTCGATATAATTGCTATCACAATAAAATATTATTACGTAGATTTGCTGGCGTCAATACTAACCATAGTGATGCCCATGCTATACGGGAAAGCAGCAGCTTCACAAGGTGAAAACAAGTGCAAGTTCCTACTTCACAGGGTACATTTGTTTTCATCCATTGCAGCAGGCACCTGGTTCATTTTTTACAGTATTCTTTAGACTCGTGAAGCAATGGTTGTAAGGTCAGGGAGCATCCAGAAGCCTCGTCACACTTCAATAAAGCGTTCGATCAGCTTTTCTGTGCAGGCAAGGTGGTCTAGTGTGCATTCAACTGGCGCTGGGGACTCCACATGCTTTTTTCAGTTTAAGTACAGTACTGTACAGTAAGGTGGAGTTCAAAATGTAAGAGATTAGACTGCTATTCAAGCTTCAGTCAAAGGTTGGCCGGAAATAGACTACGTGCTCTTGTGTAAGTGAAACCCCACAAGACAAGAACGATTGCTTGTAATAATTTGTACATACAATGTCGAAAGGCTGATGGATAAAAGCAACCCACGGTAGGAAAAATAAAGCTGCACTTGATATTAGTCGAACACAATTATCAAACTAACACGTACTCATGATCTTCCTACTGTTAATTGAGACATCATTAAAACAGCCTAGACGTCAGATCAGGGGATTAAACAACCCGACAGAAGCTTCTATGTCTTCAATGCTGTCATTCATGCAAAAATTATGTTGCCGAGTCGACCAAAGTGCAAATTTTGAGTCGTTTTATTGAGGAGGTGCTAGGAGCACTAGAGGCTAGTTTCGGCAATATCTCCAGTCGTAGTTTTGTTTTTCCAGACTCCCTAATATGTCAAAAATTGTAAAATCTGAGCAATAGCTGAAGTTCAGTCGTCATTTCAGACAGTGCATGGCATTGCTTAGAAGAACAATTCCAATGGATTTAAACAATGTGTAAATATACTGTCGATCAAATTGATCTGTTTCTACAGGCCCGGTAAAGAACGAGTTCAGGAATCAATGACCCTTGATCTCAGTGTCTCTTATAGAACTTAAGTAAACATTAGGTACAGCAACGAAAAAAAGCAAGAAATCACACAATTAACAATGGCACATTAATTATATTAAAGCCTTACTTTGAGAAGTAGGGGTCCTTCTGTCGAACACATATTGAGGAATTCTTCAGACAAGTTGATCGAAACATGGTCTTGATTATCAGACAGAATGTCCACAATGTAGCGGCCAGTGACAATATCTTGCGAGTGAAAGTAGGCTTGCAACTTTATGCCTTGTTGAGAGATCTTGTCTCGAAATGTACGCACAGCAGTCATAGTCCACATGCCGGGGCCACATGGAGACCTCACCTGCAATACAGTGCAGTTACTAAATCACGACATACTCTTACACATCCCAATGCGTGCGTCAAACAACATGATGCCCAAATAAAAACTTAAAATCACTGATTACAGAACATTAAAGATTGTTTGCTGCTGTGGACATTAATACTGCGAAGTTGCAAGCAGTGCATTGTCCTGTTCATACAAGTTCTTTCTTTCATCCCATGTATTTAGGCTTCAATAATCTGGAATAATGCAAAACTAACTGGCTCTAACAATACTATTCAATCATGCTGTTTCATGCAACAAGGGAACAACTACATGGAGGATGTACTTCCTCCATGTGCATAGCTTTATGCATTAAACAACAAGTTGTAGTTAATCAAGGGGCACATGTGGGTCATTCTGAATGGAGTTAATTAGCAGCCGTTTCCTATAACCCTCAAAACTTAGCATGAGACACATTAGTGCCAATTAGGGTATCATGACAGGTAAGAGTACTAAAGCATATCTACATATCAGAACTTTATAGTTTTACATATTGAACCATGTACCATACATACACCCTTAATACTGCAGCAAAGACCCTGTGCTGGAATTGATGCAAACTCCTCTTCAAGGAAGCATACACAGTCAATGTCCACCCTGTCAATGTTGCCAAAGTCCACATAAAAAACTTTGGCATGATCTGGAAGAGCAAAAAAGCACAGAGGCTGTCAAAAATGAATCAAAAGAAAGAAGTTTCACTGAATAAAATCCAACTATGGTTCCATACTTAGATGCCTTTTTCTTGACTGCATTCACATGAAACCTGTGTGCCTAAATAATGGTCTATAATAGTGCATCCACACAACGGACAGCACTGCAGACAATAATTCTGCAGCCTGTCCAGCCGCTACAGTTTATTGTTTACATCAATGATTCAAGCATATTTGTTAAAGCATACAAAGTTAATGAGCACTCTCACTTAAACACAACACTTCAATATGTGCATGTGTGGAGTATCGCAATTTCGCTAGGAATGAATGCACACCACAAAAAACAATATTGGTTCTATACAGACCTTTAAAAAAAAACACTGCCCAAGCTTTCCGTACAGATGGTTAACCAGTGAAGCTGAAACGTGCGGCCCCGGTGTTTAGCAGTGGGTTAATCCCGACGCTGTATTGAAGCGTTTCTCAATTATTGGTTACATGCTTGTGTTTCTAGTGGAACGCAAGCACCAATGGCAGGCAGATGCTAACCACGACGCCAAGCTAACTCGAGATATCGAACGCATGCAACAACGGCGAGCCGAGGAGGCGGCGTTGCGGGCAGAGCAGGTACGACGCAGAGAACGACGTCACTAACAATGCTGTCAATGGCACGCGCGCTTGGGTGCGACGTAGAGAACGATGTAACTGACGGCACAGCCAATGGAGACGTTTAGCGAAACTTGGGACGAACGGCTTTTCGTTTTGTCTAGCCATATACAGCTTTCGCTGTAAAAATCTATTAGCCATGCATTTCATCATTTTTCAAGTTCACTAGGAATGAATACACATTACAAAAACAATACTGCTTCTATTCAGCCTTTCAAAAAATCTATTAGCCATGCATTTCATCGTTTGTATCTTGGAGCTGGAAAATTAGCTCTTGTAAGTGAGGTTAAAGCACTGGCATTAATTTTCACTAAGCACTTATGCTGGGGAGCTCGTATGCGATGCGTGCATGCCAATGTAACATGAACTTGTGGTGCACTTTCTAGGCTCTGTCAAGCGCTGCCGACTAAGATTAAATTACTGAGGACTGAGGAGGATATCCCTTCCTTAATCCCATAGTACCCAAATGAGTACATTGCTTTGAACCAATTACGAAATTAACTCTGAAATGATTATGGAAACTATTATTCTGCAATATAAAGTCAGATGAATGTGGTATGGTATAGATGTGGTTTAGGCACATTAATGCTGTCAGTTTTTGTGAAAATTCCCACCAATTTGGTGTAAATTGTTGTGTCATCCCAACGACAAAAAGCACCAATGAAATGCCATTAATGTACAGCGAGTTGACATGAAAATTCAGGATGCAGCATCAATGTGCCAACCTACCATGCAATGATTTCTTCATCTCTGTGTTTAACACTTTGAGGGTCACCAAACAAATCACAAGTGATCATGAACCCACACGTACGAAGACGACTGAATGTATGGGAAAAAAATTGACTTTTTCAGAACGAAGTGTCGACTAGCATTGCGACGGAGGTGCAGCAACCTCCTGCTACTTCTAAAAAAGTTCTTATTGCACTGCCATTCCTGGGCTGCCACCACAACTGATCTTTTGCTTCACTCTATGGTGGTTGCCACCATAGTAGTATAGGAGAGTACTGACACTTTACCTAGTTTACTGCCGCATGCTCTTGAAATTTATATTTGGCATTCTCACGCATGCTTTCCATGTCGTTTCGAGCTACGGGTGTCTGGGAAAATAGATTGCCATCTCATTTCTTATCACTCGACGAATTATTGCGAGATGCTCACCTACGTGGCTCTGCTTTAGGTGTGCGATTACGTTCTTAAAAGTGGGTGCTCGCAAACCAGCGATACCGTCCCGTTTTGCAAAATGTGGGAGAACTTACAGAGCCTTGTATAGCGATCAAATGACTGATTACTGAAAATTTCTCGCTTCACTTCTCTGACTGGTGCGCACCACTGAGTCTGTTTGCAGACACGCACTTGCCACATTTTTGCTGTGGCTGCACATCCCTGAGACCTACACTTTAACCCTACACTTTTCAACTATTATGGCCCTTCGTCATTGGTTTGAATGTGGCTCAGAGGCTGCCACACAGTCATCTTAGCTGGCATCCTCGGCACAACATATGATAAAAATGGAAAATGAAGTTAAATGCTACAAAATATGGGCCCCATTTGTGTCAAACCTATTTAAAACATAAAAATAAGTTGTGTAAGTTTTATTACATTTGTAAAATATTATTTCACTAGTTTATCCATGTATTCTACAATAAAGTATTGTTATAGCTTTGTTATTCGTTATAAGCGCGTCTCCCATGCCAATATCGGCAATAGCTACAATCGGGTCTGTGTGAATGAACCGCTCATGCGATGCCTCCTAGGGGCCAGCAAAGGGGCTCCAATTGATTTTGATCACCCCTCAGTGGCCTGTCATGCCAGTACACGGCATGTGATCAATAAATTACAAATGCATACTAATCACAGAATGGCCTCACTATTAAAGTACATCGTCCCACACATCTCATGCCACGAAATGTTTTCAAATCCTTTAACTGGTGGAGTTATTGCATTCATACCCAGCTTTCTCTCTCTCCTTTCGTCTCTGCTAGCGCGCTGGAAGCTACACAGCAGAGAAGCCAAGCGGGCAAAGCCCCGGCCAAAAGTTGAGTGTCACGGCGCTGAAAAGGCTCGTCACGGTACTCCATGGCGGCCGCGGTAGACGATGCTATGCAGCACGCCGCTGCAGTCTCGGAGGCCATGAGCAGCAGACGCAGCTACGCGCAGTGCAAAGATGAAATGATTTTTCTGTCTTTTTGAGATCGATGACATATAATTTTTCATTTATCTAAGTTAGAATATGTATTAAGTTAAATATGTAGCAAATATGTATTACTGAGAATGTTCTCGCAATCACAAAGTCAGCCAATACCGTTGGTCAAACAAATGCTTTCAATGACGACATTGCGGATGCGAGAGCAAGCGACTGTTCACCGCTTTTGAAACAAAATTCTTAATTCCTTGCTGTATGCAATGCAATAATATTTGGCTCATGTTTATAGAAGTATCATTTACAGATTGGCAACATTTTTTTACCGTGCTCAAAAAGTGTTTCAGGGCCCCTTTAGTATGCAACCTAGCAAATGGTGTGATCACAAAGGATCGACACATTGGCTTGGTGTCTACAGGCCATAGGTCGGCAGTGTGGGAGAATACTCACTCACACTCACTCACCATTTTTTCCAGGCCCCGCACTCACTCACGTTCACACTCACCTCCACTCACACTCAGAGCACTCAATCGCACTCGCACTCACTTCCACTCACACTCACTGGCGCTCACTCGCACTCACCTCCACTCACGCTCACTGGCACTCACGCGCACTCACCTGCACTCACACTCACTGGTACTCACTCGCACTCACCTCCACTCACTCACTGGCACTCACCCGCACTCGCACTCACCTCCAGTCACACTCACTGGCACTCACCTGCACTGACACTCACTCGCATTCGCACTCACACTGACTGGCACTCACCTGCACTCACTCACGCTCACTTCCAGTCACGTTCACTGGCACTCACCTCCACTCACACTCACTGGCCCTCACTCGCACTCACCCCTTTGAAATGAGTGCGAGTGAGTGCACTCATGAGTCACTGTGCCGATCTATACAGCTCACAATTCGCGTATATTCATAATGAAGCTTCCAATTTAGCACCTGTTGCATTGGGAGTGCGCCAAGGCAGTGTTTTAGACCCACTTTTATTTTTAACATAGATAAAAGATTTGCCTTCCCGATTACATGGTAACATCCGTCTATTCGCTGACCATTGTATTTCGTACCGCGAAATTAATCACAGTGATAATCACCATATACAAAATTCTGCCTTTTCTTGGTGTCAGGAGTGGCAGATGAGTTTAAATGCCCAAAAATCTGTAACGCTAACAGTAAGAAAGAAACAGATATCTGAGTTTACTTACATTATTAATGACACACCTCTCACTTGTGCATTTCAGCTTAAATATTTAGGTGTCACTTTAACATACGCTCTCCGATGGGAAAGCCATGGTCACACCACGTTCACACTCCTCTTCGGTTGGATTGAGCCAAGAGTGCGGGAAATAGAGGGAGAGATTGACTGGTCCGTATACTTAGTCAACCACTTAACGCCGAAACAAACACAAAAGGGAGAACAAAGCGGTATCTATCATTGCATCTTCGCCTTTTCTCTATGTTTGCGAGCGTGCGTGTCTGTTACTCTGTGCTAACTTGGCTACTCCCTCTTCCGCTCTGCCTGTTTATATAAGGAGCCTGTACGTGTACGTTTAAGAGGGAAGCAGGAACAAAATGAGGAGCCATTCCACACTCTGAAGGTGGATGACCAGCGAAGGTGTTGCAAATCACACGGTATTAAGCGTCTTCACTCAGTGGAAGTCATGGCAAAATTTGCCGGTCATGATTTGGATATGTCTGTCATCAGCGCTCCAGCCCATACATATTCCCTGGCGTATTAAAGAAAATGTCGCAGTTTCGCCCGAAAGGCGAAGCTTCGATTGCGATAGCAAATTAGTAGAGAGCTATACGAAGTAAGGATAGTAGTTTATTGGGCCGTATAAATTTGTAAACATTCGCCTACTAACTAAATAGACAAGCACGGTGTCACGCGCGCACAGGTAAACATGAACGCATCTCGCTCGATGACCGCAGAAACTCGCTGTCAGAACGCTGGAGTAAGCAGGCGCAGCTATAGCCGCGAGCGAATTGACCTTCGTGCCGCCTCTCGCTTCAAAGTGAACTAAACATCGAAAACACAGCGCATACGAAGTTACCGGCTTTAGTTGAACATTGTTCACGTCGCAAATTACGTTGAAGGAGGCCCGCGCGGGCGCGCACTTTTTCCACGCCGCAGATCGCTTTCGAGATACGAAACCCACGCGGCCGCCGCCGGAGCTAGACGACCACACAACGTGCCTCCATTTTTTCCGCAAGCAAGGTGAACCGATATCACCTCTGCTTATCATTCAAGCACTCACCACGTTCACACTCACTTCCACTCACTCATGTTCACACTCACCTGTACTCACACTCACGTTCACACTCACCTCAATACACCCAGAAGCACTCACCACGTTCACACTCAGCTCCACTCATTTCCACTCACACTCACAGGCACTCACCACGTTCACACTCACTTCCCCTCACACTCATTGGCTTTCACCTCCACTCACACTCACCGGCACTCACTCGCACTCACTTCCACTCACACTCATTGGCACTCACTCGCACTCACTTCCACTGGCACTCACTCGCACTCACCTCCACTCACACTCACTGGCACTCACTCGCACTCGCACTCACGCCTTTGAAATGAGTGTGAGTGAGTGCACTCATGAGTGACTGCACCGACCTATGCTGCAGGCCAGCCAAGCTAAGCTGTTGGCCAAAATGCACGTGCCCATGCTGCTTTTGACACTTTAAAGTGAACAGCTTTCTTTGCCTCTTTCGCCCATTTTCGTGGTTGGCAGCGGTCTGCGATGGTGCTGACAGAAAGGGTGCGTGCTCTTACACAACCAAGTTGCGGGGAAGGATGGGGGGAGAGACAGGGACTGCCACACATGAGCTTGTTCATTCGTTCACGCGCCCACCCACTTGCTTGTTCGCTCACTTGTTCGTTTGGCCTATTTGCTTACATTGACAATCATCGTCGATGGTTTCTGCACAACTTTTTACTGCTAGAATACACACCATGAGTTGTGAGCAAACAAACATATGCTTTGCTGTAACCAATACTTTCTCCGATCTTGTATTTTCAGTGTAGTTATAGCAGTAGAACACTCAATGAAATAAACAATGGGCAACCTTTCATAATTTCTTTGCTGCACCCAATAATTCATTATATACATGCATGTTATACCGAGGTACAACCATATTCATGTTACCCTTAATCTCACAAAGATTACTAAAATTTGTATACAGCCTACATACTACCTCTGCCTAGCTTAATACGGTTTCCATACAAAACTAGGCTGAGGGTGCAGATTTGCTTAACCTGCCCCACAAGCACCCTTTGGTACACAAATGCCTGTCATTCCATTGTGGAATGACAAAAAAGAGAAGTGCATCATATTGCCACATCCTATATCGTCGCCACGGGAATGTGCCCGGCCATGGAAACGACGCTGAAGTAGCGCGCGGGTAGAAAAACAGAGACAACGACGTTGCGTTGGCTGTTCATATAAAGTGCTTATATACGTGCTGTATGCCGGCTTTCACGTCTCTTACGAGGTCGTGACAATATCGTACACATCAGGCACAATTATTCATGAACAAGCACACTGTACAACAATAAGATATCAGTGAAGGCTGAAACAAGTACTCACCTGGTTTAACTTGCAGAATCCTAGCGCGGTACCAATGACCATCTTCTGCATAGTATGCTGCACAGTACATGCCTGCTCTGGCAGTAAACTCTCGCCGTCGAGAGTTGTTGTTGTAGTGCTCACTAAGGATACAACACACAACACAATTTTATCAAAACCTGCACCAACCAGTGTCCCTGTTCACTCATGATTTCATAAAATTTCGCAAAATTTAGCTATGTTCACAATTAACCTTCTGGGGTTGCAAGAATCTGCAGCCAACCCTACAGCGTAAAGCCAGAAAGTTAATTCAAGAATGCATTGTGCCTTTCAGGCACAATGCATCCATTCCATGCTTGTGTAAGAGTGCAGCTGTTTAACTGGTAGGTTGATTAATACAATATAAATCAAGTGATTAAAAATCTAGAAATGAGGCCAAAATTAAAAACATCGAGAGGAAAAATATGCCAAATGTCCTTGCATATGCTGCAGCTCTGTAGAACTTTGCTGTAACTTTTTTCACAAGTAAAAAATGAAATGCCAGGCAGCTTGCAATACCATAAGATGATGCAACAGCCAGCCAGCCTTATACAACAGCTTTTGTGACCTCCAGAAGCTACATTCACCTCCCATGGCATACAGAATCAACTGCTGTAAAAATTAAGCACAACTAGTGGTACTAAATATGATGATGACTTAATCATTTTTGCCACTATTCCTTCAGTTTTTAACATTGCACACCTGGTACCCTGGGCTTGTATGCAATGGCTGGCTGTCTTAAGTCAGCTTTGTTTGAGCCTGCATTTGAGAAACTCAAAAGGCACATACTGTGATAAAACCTCATATGTCGCTCCTGCGCTAGGCACACCTCCAATCCCTTTACAGCACCTGTTTCCGCACTCCTTACCAACAGGCTATCACCTGTGCAATTATATGTCTCCTAATGAAGATGCCACCAAAATGCTCCATGAAAAGTAACACGAGCTTTAAGGGCTGGTGCAGTCATGATTGATTCTGGCAACTTGTTCTTTACTATGTGAAAAAATGTTAGTCCACAGGACCTTAAATAAAGCTTCAGTCACAAGGCATCAGCCTTGAAGCCTCAATATAACCAGGTATGGCACACTTTGGTCGCTACTAGTCACTATAGGGACAGGCATCTGTTTCTCAACAGACCAACAGTAAACATAGCAGAGAAGTGAAAAAATTGATGTACTTACTGCAACCTCTTTAGAAGGGTTTCTAGTAAGCTTCCAGAAGCAGTCAGCTGAATCCAGAACTCAGAAGGTGTCTTGTAGAATGAAAGAACAATATCTTGTGTGGTCCCAACAACATCTACATTAGGTAAAGGAACTCCAAGAGGCTTTGGTTTACTGGGCAGTTGCGCAGCAGCACTTGTGCATGGCCTTGAAGCACTCTGTCGTGGTTTCTGTTGTGTGAAGTTGGGCATTGCAGCTGCATTATCACTGACCACCCCATTCGGGACACCCTGGCTTTGTGCAGGAAGCACAGGGGTCGGGGGAATGTTTCGTGCTGACACACACTGTCCAAGCTTGGACCATTTGGTCTGGTCACTTTCTTCCTCATAGGAGGATGCATCACCTTGATCAAAACTTACTAAACCAGCACTTTCCCCAGAAGCAGCACCAGCAGCTTCACCAGAAAGCTGGTGTATGGTACGCACAACTGTAGGTGCCTGTAGTGGTGGTGTAAATATCACAGGCGTAGTAGGGCCAGGTACAACATGACCAGGTGTAGCTGGGCCGGGTGCAGCAGGGCCAGGTGCAGCAGCGCTGGGTATAACAGAGCCAGGCATAGCAGCAGCATATGCTTCACTGTATAGAGTTGTGCTAAAATATGGTGCTAAGCTAGGTGGAGGCATAGCAGAACCATGCGCAACAGCAGTAGGTGCAACAGCATAAGCTTCGCTGCAAGGAGTTGCAATACGATTTGGTGCCAAGCCAATTGGAAGTACAACAGGTGCAGATATAGGAGGAGCAGGTACAGGTGGAGCAGGTACAGGTGGAGCAGGTACAGGTGGAGCAGGCACAAGTGGAGCAGGTACAGCCGAAGCAGGTACAGCGGGAGCATGCAGAGCAGCAGGAGCATGCAGAGCAGCAGCAGGCACAGCAGCAGCAGGCAGAGTAGCAGCAGGCACAGTAGCAGCAGGCATGGCAGTAACATACATTTCACTGCATGGAGTTGCACTACAGTTTGCTGCCATGGTCGGTGGCCTTCCGGAGCTGTCAAAAGTCGGTGCCGTTAGCGATGACCCACTTGCAAGCCTTGCATATGCTGCAGTGAGTGATGAAATTGCAGCAGCAGTTTCCTGTGGAAGTGCAAAACTTGCAGCCGATGTCTGGCGTCCCAGCACCTCATCACAGATGGGCAGATGTGGCAATGCAGAGGATGGATGCTGTGACTGCAAAAGGTGAGTTAAACTTGTTATAGATCTTTACACACGCTAGAGTTATGCAGATGATCAAGTTAACCTGAAAGTTCATAGCTGACACAACCTGGAGGCCAGGAAGGGCCCACCCAACTGTCTTAGGCTAAAGTACTTTCCTAACAGGTGGGCCTCACTTGTTTGACAATGATGTGAATGCAGAACTTCCCTGAAGTGTTATCTGCAAAGATATGTGGGAGTAAAATCTAGGCTAACAGGCATGTCATACATAAGCAAAAAAAAAAAATGAAACTACATTTTGTGCAGAAGGGAGACAATACAGCCAAAAGGCAAAAGGAATGATAGGTGATGACTGGCTTCTGTATGACCTTGCAAACACGAACTGAGCAACAGTGATTAATTAGTGAGTGGCAAGCAAGGGGAGCTTAATAAATAATCATCTTCCCAGAACAACTTGCCAGAGTATAAAAAAAATTAAAAAGCCATAAGACACTCCTTTTCCAAACAAATATTAGCGACTTCAATGACAACCGCAACACATACAGTTTTGCCTGCTTTATTTCTATGCACTCAGACAATTTCTAGTTTTTTCAATATAATGTGCTTAGTTCTCCCTTTTCAAGCCAGAATAGCTCATGTAACTACGAGGTCTGTTAGAAAAGTATCCGACCTTTGGCCGAAGAAAGAAAGCTGGCATAACTGGAGCAGTTGGAAACCTAATCACCCTCAAAGTAGGCTCCTTGGGACTCCACACACTTTTCCCAGCAGTGCTTCCATTGTTGGAAGCATTCCGAGAAGGCCCTCTTTCGGAATGGAGTTTAGCTCAGCTGTCGTTGCAGCCATAATGTCCTCTCTTGTCTGAAATCGTGCTCCTTTCAATGGCCTCTTGATTTTGGGAAACAGCCAGAAGTCGCAGGGGGCCATATCAGGAGAGTAAGGAGCCTGTTAAACTACAGGAGTCTGGTTTTTCGCCAAAAAAGTCTGAAGCAAGTGCAAGGAATGTGCAGGAGCATTGTCATGATGGATGCGCCAATTTCCTGTTGAGCACAACTCCGGTCTCTTGTGCCGCACAGCATCACGTAGGCGACGGAGGACATCCCTGTAGTACTGTTTGGCGATTATTTGACCCTGCTGTGCGTACTCATGGTGTACCACACCGGGGGAGTCAAAGAAAGCAGTCAGCATCACTTTGGCATTGCTGTGCACTTGGCGGGCCTTCTTTGGTCTTGGTGACATGGAATGCTTCCACTGCGATCACTGGGATTTCATGCCCGTTCACCCAAGACTCGTCACCAGTGATTTGGTGTTCATGAAGTCGGGGTCACTGTTTCTGGAATCCAGCATGTCCTGTGAGACTTCAACACGAAGTTGCTTTTGCTCCACCGTGAGCAGCTTCGGCACGAATTTCGCCGCAACTCTCTTCATGGCGAAATCTTCGGTCATAATGGAATGTGCAGAAAAAGTGCTGATGCCCACCTCTTCCATAACTTCTCGGATAGTCACACGACGGTCCCGCATCACCACAGCATTCACTTCGGCAATGACCTGGTCATTTCGGTATGTTGATGGCTGACCGGAGCATGGCTTGCTCTCCACCGATGTGCGGCCGTCTTTAAACCGGTTGTACCACTCCTTAATCTGTGTGCTGCTCAAAGCATTGTCACCGAAAGCCATCTGAATCTTCCAAATGGTTTCCACTTGGCTGTCGCCCAGTTTCTGGCAAAATTTGATGCAGTAGCGCTGCTCCAGTCGCTCCGTCATTTTCCTTGCAATAAGAAAACCGACGAGAGCACTGCGCACTGCCTCACTCAAACGCTGCGTCCCAGCGACGACGCTATCGGCAGGGGGGGAAAAATTTGCGCGTGCGCAAGAAGGTTCAAGGTCGGCTGATGCAAGCGCACTTGTTTCTATCCATCAGGTGTTCGAAAAAAAAAATAATAATAAGGTTGGATACTTTTCTAACAGACCTCGTACATGTCTAGACTTAAAGAAACACACAAAATGGCTATATTAAGCAAAGCTTTATAAAAAAAAAATTACATTTCTGAAATAGCAAAACGGCCCCTGTTACAGTGAGAGAGTACTGGCAAATAAAAGAAAAAGGATGCAAGAATGAAATAAGGGTAGCGACGCCACCTCAAGTTCCCTGCACCAGCTTACTGTGATATGAATTTTGACACTGTCTGCTGGGCTTGGTTAACTGTTCAAGGGTAAAAAAAGGACTACATTGCCCCCATTCTAATAAACCAAACACCAAATTTAACATATTTTACAAAGCATACCCAAAAACCATACACTTTGAAATTCATGATGGATTCAACTTGTGCAATCTGATTGCATGTATGCATAGATATTATTCCACTTTGGCTATATATCTTCTCCCCCGATCTTTTACTCCCATACCCCTTCCCACCTATGCTGGATACTATTTAGATGTAAGCAGACTCAGCTAGATGGTTACAGTGTGGCCAGCAGTCATTTCTTCCTTTTACTTTTCTAATGTTTGAACAAAGGAACAAATTGCTACTACTTCTACCTTAATTTAAAACCATGACACCAACTCCTCAGGAAATGCTTGTCAAAGTAAAAACACACTAGAAAAGAGACCTGTAAAAAAATCCACACTACATTACTGCTCAAATAGTGACCTTGATAAAGTAATAGCATCCACAGGTGGATCTAGAGGGGGGTGCTCTTCGAGACAGACATGCTGACTGACAGTATTGAGCATGCAGCGAGACCCTCCCTGGAGGTTACCCTGGATCTGCCCCTGATAGTGTCTGCTTCAAGTGCAAAGACGCGCAAAATACGATCGACACCCTTTAATGTGGCAAATCAATTCTGTGGAAGTTCGCAAATAAGAATATTCATGAAAGGAAAAAATTGTCATCCACCTGAGAGTAGCATACAGATACAAAAGAAATCCAAATGAGGTTCACAAAAATTACGCGTCACAGTTGAAATCTTTTTCTTGGTTTAGGGGTCAAACCTGGAATCAACATCTCTTCAGGGAGTTCAAGTGACAATTCGAGCTAACCAGGGGAATAGAAGATTGCAGAGCAAGACCAAATCAACTGACAACTCAATGTGCAGAAACACTGAATATGGCCAATTAGTCTTGTGGAAATCTGCAAGGTGGAGGAAGATTTATTAAAGGATGAAGTTGTTATCTACCAGATAGTAGCATGCAGCTACAAAGGAAACACCTTGTAAACATCAAAGCAAGAACTTCAGTGGCCTAAACTGCATAAAGCAATACCATTCCAAACTGTACAACAGCTTTGAAGAAGCAATGAAAGAAGAGCCTTTGGACAATTACAAACACAAAGAAACAAGGTTCTAATCTGAAAGCATTAAGAAGCATAAGCTCCAGTTCAAGATTGGGTTTAATAACCCAAGTTTTGTGTTCAGCAGGATGCTGAAAAAAAAAAAAAAAAAAACCTCCAAGGACACCTAAGCGCTTCTTATGAGTTCTGAATGCAAACACATTAATTAATGTCTAATTGAAAGCCGCTGAGAGGTCCGAGTTATGAACTCCTGGCAAGCAAGCGAGCGCGTTGAGATGCTTGGCCAACATAAGGTAGGTGCACAGATGGCATAAGGCAGGTGCACTTCGATCCACGACGTCATGCTACCTCGCCCGACTGGCACAGAATCTAATGGGGACGCTCCCGAGTAAGCGGTGGCGATTTTGACGTCACCACTTCTGTCATGCCGGGTTTGGCAAATGGAAATTTTGGTCCAAGTAGCATGATGTCATAAAGCAGAGTTCACAGGCCTGCTATCTAGGAGGTACTGGTTTAGCCCAGTGGGCAAGATACTCAGCTTCTGAGTGTGGGGTCATAGGTTTGAAACTCACTACTGCCAATGTTTTTCCTTTCGAAATTATTCTGTTTTCTTATACATTTATTTCTTTATGGCAATTACCGAGGCGAAATTAGGACGCAGGCGAAGGCTTGCACGTACAAGGAACGCACAGATAACACAGGCTTCTGAGAGTGAGAGCGAGGGTGACGTAGCGTCGCGGCGATGCCCTCTCCCCTCACAACGCCTGGCGTGTCAACAGGTGTTCCCTTTCACCCGCTCTGCTCCGTTGACACACACACGTGACATGCCATCGTAGCCAATGAGAATTTAGGTGCCTTTTCACTGCTAAAGACACCGCCTTTTTCATTCAATGGGCCATTTGATGCTTTCGCATCAAAAATTGTGTCTATTTACATGCATAAGCTTGCAGCAGCATATGATAGCCACCATGACCTGTTAAGTCTGTGGTACAGCATGAAAATAGCTCATTACCCTTTATTTTACCATAGCAAAAGTATTTGTCCCAACCAGATGGGTGATGATGACGTATGTGGTTTTGTGGCGCAAGGGCCAATGATGGCCAAAGGGTATCAGGATGTGGTATGATGTAATCGATAATGCGGTCAATGACGAGAGGTATTTGTGACATGGCTGTATAGTGGCCTAAAAGTACTCGCTGTAAATAGCGTAAAATATACTGTATATGTGTTAGAACTATGACGACGACATGTGAGGTGTACTATAAACATAAAGATAAGCTTTGAAGTGTGATACACTAAAAGGCGTCAGTACTAGTAGCACTACTGCCTAACCACAACCCTTAAACGCAAGGGCCTGGTGGTACATACTATAAAAACTATACTATCGCAGCAGCAGCCTCCAGTGAGAGGATGAGCTACGGTCTCCTGGGCTTATGACCTGCAAAGTACTGAGATCATGTAAAAAGCTTAACACTGATTTCATGTCAAAAAATTGTTCTCTACCTAGGAACATTCCTGGATGAAGAGGAATGAGATGTCTGTTGGATAAAGCAAAGTACTTTTTACATAGAGGTTCTGCTTCTCGACATTCTATCAAAACATGCCTTACAGTCGGGCTTTCACCACAACTACCACACATAGGAGGATCACCACCACTCAGCAAAAATTTGGGTGTGCCATATGTCCTATCCTGAGTCGATAGAATAAGACTTCAGTTCGTGTTTTTATTATGGAGGGTCAGAACGCTAACTGCGGCCAGCCCTCTCTTTCTTGAGAAAAGAATGCAGGAGCTTTTCTGGGGGTTAAGTTTGAATCTGTTTTCTTATGCCCATTTAGACACTTTGTTGAGGCCATGCCATTCTTGTCACTTGCAGACTGCAAAGTTACAAGATTTGAAAGCTAATTGTACACAATCTACATAGACAGAATAGAGAACTGTTGGAGGTAGCGATGCACAGAGTGAAGTCATCTAACAATGAAGAACATGCAGCTGAGCATGCCTCCTTGAGGTAGACCAGTTTCTTGAGTAAATGGACATGACAATCCATTGCCGATTCTGACTCGGAAAGTACAGTTGGACAGGTAGCTTTCTATATTGTTAAGCACATTTCCTCAAATGCCCATCTCTGATAGGTCTTGCAATATGCCATAGCGGCATGTCGTGTTCGTACGCCTTTTCCATATAGAGGAATATGGACAAGAGGTACTGCCTGTGGACCAAGCATCTTGGATGTCTGCCTCAATGCACACGAGAAAGTCGGTTGTAGACCGGCCTTCTATAAAGCCACATTGAAATGGGTCAAGCATTTTATTGGGCTCTAGGCGATGTACGAGACAATGATTGATAACTTCTTCAAAAAGCCTGCAAAAGTAGCTCGCAAGCACTATAGGCCTGTAATTGGTCATTGATGAAAAATAGTTACCGTGCTTCAAAACTGGGATAACAATAGCTTCTTTCTATTTGGATGGCAGATACCCAGCAGCCCAGATAGAATTGAAAAGTGTAAGTAGCATGGTTTGTGTGTCGAAGGGGGGGGGGGGGGGGGGTTAATCATGTCGTACATGATTCTATCAGGTACCAGTGCAGAGCTCTGAGATGCGGTCAAGGAAGCTCTAACTTTGGCAACACTAAAAGGACGATTATAATCTGAAGAGAGAGGCGCGAAGACGACGACGGACAAAGTGGGAGAAAACACACACACACAGGTGCCACTTCCAACATCGTTTATTCCGAAAAAGCACCATATGTAAGCTCAAAGCGCTATCAGTTTTATCAATGCACAGTTGCATTCAGGTAGTTCAACTCTTTTGATGACAGTGAAACTGAAGCCACATTGACACACCTATCGCCTGCTTCGATACTTCTGGCTTCAATGATTAACCTAACCCACTTATCGTGGCTTCTGACGACAACAAACCAGGCATTAAGATTAGGTTTACACTTGTGAACGCAATCTCGGCAATGAATTGCCAGGTGACACTCTCTGCCTTTCCCGACGTTACTGTTGTGCTGTCTTAACCTATCATTCAAGCATTGCTCTGTTTGACCCACATATTTGTTACCGCGTGACAAGGGAATTTCGTAAACCACTCCAACCTGGCAATCGACGTAATTATTTTCGTGGTTTACGACGAAAATGATTACGTCAAGGAAACAAGGATTAGTCATCCTGCAGAGCCTGGAAAGCTTCAACGGGGCAGAGAAGACCACCTTTACATCAGCACACTTTGCAATCTTTTACAAATTGTGGGACACACAATGTACATATGGAATCTAGGCCATCTTTTCTTTTTCCGGAGGATGCTTTTCGTTGAGTTGACGAACTCGCGACTTCTTCAACATATTTTCCGCTACCGATATAAGAACAGCCTGTTGGCAGTCGGCATCCTCTAGACAGTCGATCTGCCTAAAGAAACTATCCCTTGCCCTATAAGGGCAGGACTTCTTAAAGACATTGAACAGGCACACACTGGCGATGCTACGTTTGATGAGTTTGGAATGGCAGGAGCTGAAGGGGAGCAGTGGCTTATTCGCCCGATGCTCATACTGCCAACAGACGTGGTTAGTTGATAAAAAGTCTTAAATCCAAAAATCATATTGAAGAATCGACCAAAAGTTCATGGGTCATTTCTATGGGGATAAAATATGCCTAAAAGTTGTCAATATATTGCTAACTACTACATCGGAGTCAAAGGAAGTCTTGTCAACAAGGATTAAAAAATCGTCAACAAATCTGAAAATTTTTACTACACCGCTACCCTCGAGAAGATCAGACATGGTTCTGCCCGCACGAGTTAAAAATAGATCACTAAGGATTGGCGCTGAACATGAACCTATACATACGCCTCTCTTTGCAAGTAAAGACAACCACCCCATTCGACGTAGGTGGCACTCGGATAAAGTTCCAGCATCGCCATAAATATATCTTCCGGTTTACCAGAGTCATTTTGAAATGACAGGGAGCCGTATCTGTCTATGCTGTCCTGGATGCACTGAAGCAGCTATTTCTTGGGTATGGAATAATAAAGATCTTTCAAATCAATGGAGAAAGCCTCCAGGGTTGACCTTGCATGCCCTGAAAGGAAGTCAACAATCTCAACAGAATATTTTACCAGGAAAGGGTCGTTCACCGGGAGAAGCTTAAGCTTCTCTAACAAAAAGGCAGCGAGGGACTTCTGCCAAGTGCTGCTCTCCAACATGATTACTCTCAAGGGGCAGTTTTCTTTGTGTGTCTTGGCACTGAAAAAGACCTCGAGTGTGCCTGATTTGCTGTTCTTAATATCCCTAACTAGTTTTGACAAGTTTGTTTCTCGCAGAGCTTTATGCTTCAATTTTCACTTCACAGTGAAAGACTGAATCCAACACCTTTTAAGCTTTCATTTCGTATAAATCCGTTGGAAGAACGGCAAAGCCGCCTTCCTTGTCCAATGCAAGTACACAGTAAGATTTGGCCCTTAGGTACGACGCTAGACGAAGGACTGCAGAACCGCGAAACGCATTGATAAAACTGTGATAGCGCTTTGAGCTTATATACGGTGCTTTTTCTGAATAAACTATGTTGGAAGTGGCGCCTGTGTGTGTGTATTTTCTCCCACTGTTGTCTTCGCACCTCACTCTTCAGAATATGCTCAACCAACACGCCCAGTCTTACATTCTTACGACGATTATAATGTTCAGTCGGGGTACTTTTACGGTTGAGTGGCTTCCGTTCTTCTATTTCTTGGTATTTAAGAAAGGACTCCGAATAGTGGATAGGGCTAGACATGCGCTCGAAGTGTTCGCCAAGAGCGTTGGCCTTGTCTTCCAACTTGTTTCCTTCTTCATCAACCAGGGGCAACAGATGGATTTACTGCCCCTTAATACTTCTTAACCCATTCCATACGTTAGCGTCCTAAGTACACGAATTAATGCCCGAGAGGAACCTCTCCCAGCTTGCACTCCTAGTTGCCGTTGCATCCACCTTACCCGAGACTTTATGTGTTTGAACTCAATCAGATTTTCAGCAGTTGGTGATCAACAGAGTATGCCCCATGCTTTGTTTCTTTTGTGCCTGCTTGCAGTTATCAAATCTACCAAGAAACGCATCTTTTGCATGAGCTATCACTTGTTTGTGGAATGCGTTTCTCTGCTGCGTCAATGATAAAGCAGTAAAATATGCTACTGCGTCGTCTGTACTAAATTCACTGATAAAACCTCGGGATAAAAAAGTTGATTCTTAAAGAAGTTTCTAATCGGCGGAGGTTTAGTTTCCATTGAGGGACATGTGAAGGAGAGCCATGTTGTGTTACTAAGAGTTACTGGAAAGTGGTGACTTCCAAATGGATTTTTGATTACACTCCATCATAAGTCAGGGAAAAGAGAAGCAGAGCCAATCAAAAAGTCTATTGATGAATATGAATTATGATGAAAATTATAAGAGGTTGGCTACTTCTTATTGAAGAGGCATGCACCGGAGTTAAAGAAATTTTCTATGAATCAACCTGTCCTGTCGCATTGCGAGTCTTCCCACATCGTGTTGTGAGCGTTGAAATCACGCACAAGTATGTACGGTTCCAGAAGCTGATAAGTGACGTTAAAGAAGTCTGTTTGTCTTTCCGAGATGATAATTTGGGGGATATACATATGGAGTATATAGTTACCAACTTGCTAAAAAAAATTGACCCCAATTGACACTGGCTCAAGCGGCGTCTGAAAGGCGACATGTTAACAAGCTACAGATCTGCTAAACCACTGCATGAGGAGTTAGTCTCATCATGGTCTTTTCAAAAAATGGTGTCTTGAGAATGTTTGTGTGTGCGATTTTTTAATGTATCTCTTGAACACACAGCAACCTCGGATTATGTTAATGTGGGAGTTCTATAACGTCATCGAAATTGTGAAGACCCTCGACATTCCTATGTAATATTTGTGTATCCATAGTAAAGCAGTTTAGTGCTGTGTGTTTAGGAGATGTTAGCTGACAGAGCCGTTTCCGAGACCCATGATGCAGGGTTAGTCTCTTTTGGCACCCTTCAGGGAGCTGCGCCGATACTTCGGCATCTGGGATGCCAATGTACTTGATGTGTTTCAAGTGGGGTGGGTTGTTGCAGTTGTCCACGAGGTGGTCATGTGACACACACTTTGCCCAGATGGTACGGCCTTGGCAGCTCTGATAGCCATGAACAAATCTTTGGCATTTAAAGCAGCATCATGGATTTGGCATTTACGGTCCAACATTGATTTTGATGTAGCCTATTTCTATGTGTTCGGGGAGTATGCTTGTACAAAACGTGAGGATGAGGTGTTTTGTTGGAATTTCCTTGTCATCACAACGGATCTTCATTCGCTGCACATTCATGACATGTTCATTCCAGCCCTCAAGGAGCTCAGTCTCAGTCAATTCTAGCAGGTCCAGTTTGAAACTACACCTCATGTGCTGCTGAGAGTACATGAAGTATTACTGAATTAGGGGTGTCACCAAATGAAACGAGATTTGTCAGTTTGTCATGTTGGACTTTGTCACGAATTTCTAGGAGAAGGTCACCACTGGCCATTTTCGTAACTTTGTATTGGGGGCCCAGAGTGTCAGTGAGGCATTTCGTGACAACAAAAGGTGGTAGTGTTCTTACAGTTTTTTGGGGGGTTTCCGTATGGATCACGTGGAAAGATGTCGTTTCTGGAAATCATGAGCTAACACAGAACTGGTACAACACTGTTACAAGAAAAATATCAGGTTATACAGACACCATACAAACTACGAAAAAATGTAATAGTTGAGTCCAAATCACATACAAATTATGGCTTACAGAAATAAACATATCTAATACCAGAACTCCTGAACGAATGCCCCAATATATAGAGCAAAATTTTTGCAGATGAGAATCGCCTGGCTAGGTTTGTGCTGTGTGTTGTATTATAGATTTCATTTTGACGTATGATGTATGTTTACTGTCAAAAATATGAAGTGTGTGTAATAATGTTTGTTTGTTCTTTTATTATTCTAAAGAGCAGAAAAGAATAAATGTTGTATTTGCATTGGTGTATGTACCCCATTATGATTGCACGATGTGTAACAATATAAAAATGATCGCACTGCTATGGCTGTTGTCTGGGTGATAGCCTAGTCAGGCACTTTCCAGGCCTTTTGCTATACCTCCTAAGACAATTTGTATAAATTGCCTTGAATAAAGCATGAATGTTTGTGACAAAAATAAGATCAACATTCACCAGTGCGCCCTGTTTTCAAAAGAAGAGGGCGATCAGGCAGCTTGGAGAATGGGCTTGAAGCCATAAAACGAATATAATTTCCACAGCTGTGCCAGCCACCCACCCAACAATGGAACACGACATGATTTTGTATATATAAAGCCTGCCAGTGCCAGCAGTACACAGCCACTATAACCTAATATGATATACAACCTAGGATGGCTATTTCACAGAAGCTTAACCCTCACTGCCAGGAAGATCGGAAGTAATACAGAAGCGAGTAGAATACAGGAAACATCGAGACAGAAAAAGACGAAGAGTGAAGATGAGCACAGGAAAAGGCAGCTACTGATTTCCCCTGGATGGGTCAGTCTGGGGCGCTGTCTACATAAAGCTGAGGCCAAAGGACCACCGAGGGGCCTTAAAGGTCCAAACGCTTAGCATCAGCTCAACCCCCAGGATCCCCTTTTTCCCGGACACGGTTAAGCCACGCACCGTTAATGTGCTCGGGTCCATGGCGTCGCAACACACCGAACGCCTGCCTGCTGCTGATGCCCTGGCAGGACACAACCAGACTTCCACGTAACGAATAACATGTAATTAATTATTTGCAATCAAATACAGTTTTGGTAGTTTTGTAATTGATCAATTACTTTTTTTACTAGGTAACACTCCCTGTAGCTGAATTACTTTCTCCAGTTACCAATTACATGTAACCAGTAACTTAATTGACGGGACAGGCTGTAACAGGTGACGCAGCTTTCAGCACTTAAATATTTTAGGAAGTACAGCAGAATTCCCACAGTTATGCCACGCAGCTGCCACCTGGATGCACATCTTCAGACAGTGTCGTGTACTACGTGCCCATCCATCATCGAGGCGACAGGAACTCCCATTTATCCGCGACAAATCAATTCGACGCGGGTAACTTCAAGCAGCCCCGGCCATCATCGCCACGAGTCAAGAATACGACGCGGGCGATGTCAGCACCCGCCCCGTCTAGGTCCTGTCGACGAGGAGTCGCCAAGAGGATTTAAGAACCGGCCCATTGTTAGGGCCAGAGAGTTGCCACCAGCCACCCAGTCGGTCTGATGCGCTCTTACAGCTACATCTACGCTATTACCCACTATTTCTAAATATTGTATAAAGCTTTTCGTTTCTTCTTCGTCTGCTGAAAGAGTCCGTCTCTCGTCCTCCACCTCGAAGTCGCAACAGTGGTGGCAGCGGTGGGATTCGAAGCTGGAAGTGCCCAACGTTTGCCTTTCGCATCGCCAGACCTCTGTCACACACGTAAATGCTAAGGACATTTGCTCAAGTATTCTGAAAGGGTTGTAGTGGTTTTTGTCTTAGTTCACTTCAAGCCTCGCATAAATTTCCGGCTTCAGAAGCAAAGCTAATTTAGAGGCAAAACCGGAGATGAGCAGTAAGATCACGATGGAGAAGCTCAGGATACAGGACCTTCTTGATGCTTGTCAAGAGATGGGCATTTCAAGTTGCCGCGGCAAGGCGAAAGAAAGCCATTCTAGACGTTATGAGGGCACAAGAGGTCACTGAGGAGGAAGTCGAAGAGGTTTGGGGAGAAATTCTTAAGGGAGAAAAAAATTCGCGACGAGGCAGAAGAGAAAAAAAGGCGCGAGGAGGCAGAGGAGAAAAAAAGGCGCGAAGAGCAAGATTATGCTCTTAAAATGAGAGAACTGGAAATAGAGCAAAGTCGAATCAGCTTGGCGCGTTCAAGTCCCTTTTCCGGTGGAGACGATACGCCTCAACTGAGAATACAGGACCCGATGCTACCGTACAGGATGGATGGTGATATCGCACTATTTCTCGTGAATTTCGAATGTACGTGTGAAAAGATAAGGCTGGACGAAAGCCTTTGGTCTCAAAAACTTCTTTCAGTTGTCCCAGGAGAGGCTGTGGAAGTTCTCGCACGCTTGTCTAAAGACGACTACGAGAACTATGGGAAGGTAAAAGCCGCGCTTCTTCGCAAATACCGCCTCTCTGCCGAGGCATTTCGACAGCGGTTTAGACAGGCAAAAAGGGGCAGCGAGTCGCACACTGAGTTCGCGTACGAGTTAAAATCTAACTTAAAGGAGTTGCTCAAAAGTGCAGAAGTGTATGGCAACCATGACAAGGTGCTTAAATGCATAGCACTGGAGCAGTTTTACCGAGTTCTTTCAGAAGTTAGACTCTGACTGCAGGACAGGCTCCCAGAGGTAGACCTAGAGAAGGCAGCGCAGCTCGCGGAGGAATATTACACGCGCTGAAACTTCCAAGGCAACCCACTGTTGCCGAATAAGAAATCATCTACGAGCGACGAGTTCAGCAAAGGAATATCGACTGAGGCTGAGGTGGGGAGGGAAGGGCTAGCAGAGACAGCCCAGTCGGCTGGGGCTGCTAAAGCTAAAGCAGACTGAGAGCGCACGTTCGAGGCCCGGAGACCAATTATCTGCTTCCATTGCGGAAAGGAAGGCAATATTTCCTCAAATTGCAAGGAGCAAATCACATTCGCCAGCATTAGCCAGTCAGACGAAAATATGAGGCTGCTCGAGCCATATATGCAGGATGTCGTGGTAAACGGGAAAATGTGCAGGGACCTTCGCGATTCAGCCGCCACCATGGATGTTACTCATCCGTCCTGTGTTTCTCCCGGGGAGTACACAGGGGAATGCGCCTGGATCAGGCAAGTCTCAGAAGAGCAAAGTGCGTGCTTGCCAGTTGCCAGGGTAACCCTCGAGGGCGTTTTTGGAAGGTTGCAAACGAAGGCAGCCGTGAGTCCAAGCTTACCCGAATAATTTCCATATTTTTTTTAGAACAAATCGGAGCAGCTTTTAGAAAAGGAGGGCCAGTCGTTCTCTACCAGTCTCGCTTGCATGGCATTAACGCGATCGCGGTCACGCACCCTCTCAAAGAAACTTGAAAGCTCATCTTCAAACGCGGAAACTGAACTGACAATGTAACATCCTCACAGCAGCAGCCTGGGTCGGGAGATACGGCTGATGAAAAGCAGAAGACTCAGACTTGTGACGGATCAATTACCGGATCAGTGACAGTGGGTGAGGAGCCATTCGAGACTAGGGCAAACAGGGCGCCTAGGGCTGAAGTGGAAGGTTCACTGCTTAGTCCCGCATCCTTTTGCTGGGAGCAGCTTAGTAGGGTTGACCGAGAGACACTTATCGCGGCACAGAAAAGTGACCCTTCGCTAACAGTTCTGCAGGCTAATGTGAATGAAGGAGTGACCTGAAAGAACACCTTGTTCTACACTAGGTCAGGTCTCAAGTACTGGAAATATCAGGATTCCAAGGGTCAAACATACAACCAACTACTCGTGCCAGAAAAGTACCGACCACAGCTTTTAGAGTTAGCGTATGGGAATGCTTGGGCGGGTCACCTCGGTAACAAGAAGACAAAGGCTAGGCTAGAACAAGATTTCTATTGGCCAGGATGCTGGAAAGAGGTGGAAACACTTGTTCGGTCATGCGACGCATCCCAGCGAGTTGGTAAATCCAACGTCAAGTTAAAGCCCCAATGAAATTGGTGCCCATTATTACAGAACCGTTCCGGAAGCTTGTAATAGATGTGATAGAACCCCTCCCGGAATCCCGTTGAGGTTGCCGATATATTTTGACCATACTGTGAGTAGGAACAAAATTTCTCGAGGCAATCCCACTTAAAAAACTGAACTCCCCGTGCATTGATGATGCACTATTGTCCACATTCGCCCGTGTTGGCTTCCCGGCGGCGATTCAAAGTGACAATCAGAGCGTGCTTACTAGCTGCTTGACAATATTCTTTGAATGCTGCAGAACCCTTTACATAAAGATGAGTCTTAGCTCTATTTATCATCCCCAGTCGAATCCTAATGAGTGGATGCATTCCGTGCTTAAGCAGGTATTGAGAGCACTTTGTTTTGAGCACGACGAAGACTGGAAGGCTTGCATCCCGGCAGCACTCTTCACAATACGGTTCGCGCCACACGAGAGCACTGGGTTTGGCCCCGCAGAGCTAGTTTACGGGCGTAACCTAAGGTCACCATTGAGCCTGCTGAAAGACGATTGGGAGGGTTATCAAGGGGACCTACGTGTGGTAAACTATGTGTTAGACCTGCTGGAAAGGCTGTCAAAAACCAAGGAGCTCGTTGACGAAATATTAAAACTGCACAGAGCTCAGCAAAGACTCATTACGATAAATCTTCACGACAACGCATGTTCCACATTGGCGACGAGGTAATGTTGCTAAGACAGTGCAAGAACAAAATGGATGTTCAATGGGAAGGGCCTGCTGAAGTGGTGTCGAGGATTTCCGACACGAACTACGAGGTGAAACTCGGCAGAAAGCAAAACAAGATTTATAGCAACCTAATGAAACCGTACTTTCATCGTCAGGCAGTGGTAAACTTAACCTTAAGTGCACCGGAAGAGGAACAGAGTGATTTCCTGTGTTTCCCCAGGGAAGCGAAGCCGCAGCTAGCGAGTTTCTGGAGCTAATTGCTGAAGAACAGCGCCTCTCGAAAAGCCAACGAGATGACTTGAGGGCAATTGTTCAGGACTTCGAACCAGTATTTTCCGACTGACCAGGGAAAACAACTCTAATCGAGCACGATATTCAGTTGTTGAGCGAACAGCCCGTCTGCAGCATACCGTACCGCGTCTCGCCACGGCAAAAGGAAATCATGGAAGCCGCATTCCGCCGCATGTGCTAACTGGGTGTCATTGTGCCCAGAGAAAGTGATTACACTTCCCCACTTATCCTGGTTGAAGTTCCAGGTAAAGAACCAAGACCTTGCGTGGATTATCGCCGGTTAAATTCGGTAACCCTAGACCAGGCGTATCCAATACCTAACATCGAAGAAAGAGTCGAGACGGTGGCAAATTCCATGTATATCTCCACTGTAGATTTAGTGTGAGGGTATTGCCAAGTCCCACTGACCAAACGTGCGTCTGGGTAAGCAGCATCCATCTCGCCATTAGGAACATTCCGTCCGGTGATGCTGAGTTTCGGCTTAAAGAATGCTCCCTATTGCTTTTCGAGCCTAATGGATCGAGTGTTGCACGGGTTGGGAGATTTCGCCCTTCCTTACTTGGACGACCTGGCGATTTTCTCCAACACCTGGGAGGAGCATCTTAATCATTTGCGCACAGTCCTAGGCTGCACAACGGGGGTCTCACTGTCAGAGCGCGGAAGTGCCATTTGGGGTGTTCTAGTGAGCTACCTGGGTCATGTCGTGGGGCACGGCCAGTGTAGAACCTCCGAGCTAAAGTTGCTGCCGTTTTGGAATACCGGCGTCCAACTACAAAGTCAGAAGTAAGGGCATTTTTGAGACTTGCGGGGTATTATCAGCACTACGTGAAAAATTACTCGAATCTCACTAGCCCTTTGACAGATTATCTCTGCAAATCAGAACCAATGATCATTTCGTGGGATGAAAAGAAAGAGAAAGCTTTCGAGAGCCTGAAACAAGCCTTAGGAGAAAGACCTGTGCTTTTGGCCCCTAATTTCTCTAAAAGCTTTATTATACAATGTGATGTGAGTGACCGCAACCTAGGAGCCATACTTTGCCAGGAGGATGCCGACGGGCACGAGCAGCCCGTTTTATATTTGAGCCGGAAGCTTAGCGTCAGAGAGGAGGCATATAGTACGTCCGAAAAGGAGTGCGCTTGTCTGGTATGGGCTGTCGATAAGCTTGCTCGTTATGTCTCTGGGTCACCATTTATTGTTGAGACGGATCATTGCCCTTTCACCTGGTTACACACCATGTCACCAAGAAATGGCCGTCTACTCAGGTGGAGCTTGCCACTTCAGCACTATAATTTCTCCGTTTGCTACAAGAAGGGGAAGCTGCATACAAATGCTGGCGGACTTAGCAGAGCCTTTTAGGCTGCAGCCTATGCTTATCTTAGAAGTTAAAAGTTTTAATGCTACGTTTTCATGTATACTCTTGTCTATTCAGTTATTTTAGCACACTGAAGTTGACTGATAATCCCTTGCAACACACTATCGTGTGAAGGGTATCGTAATGTTAGTGTCACCAATTAAAATGAGCCTCCTGATCGTACGAGAGCCTACCGCTCTGCCACTCGAATGGGCTATCATTGCAAACCAAGTGATAAGAGTTTCGCTCGGAGCGAGACAGGGCAAAAGATAAACTTTATTCGATTGCCTCAGCTGTGTCTGGCCTGCCCGAATGACTGTTGGGAATTGCTTTGCAATCTATTCTTTAGCTGTTTATTCTCTTTGAATGTCTTCTTTGAGATCACTATTTGTAGAGGTCTGTATCCCGGGCTCTTTATCGAGTGCGTGTTTCATGTTTAGTACAATGACCTTAATGGTGCTGTTGAGAGCAGAGGTGGTTAGAGCGTTTACTTTCATAGAGTTTGGTCTGGCGTTGCGGAGAGCATTGGAAGGGTGCTCACTTTCGCCGAAATGGTTGGTGTTGATTTTCGATCATTCCGTGAGCTTTCTCAGATCCAAGCAAAGACCAGCGGATGAAATAGCGGCAAAGCCATTCCCTTAACCCCCATCAAGGACGTCACTCATTCAGCACATCGCATACGTCGAGCCGCGTCAAACAGCTAGACTTCTGGATGTATTATCTGGCGGCGGGGGTGCTGTTGTGCCACACTACGTGCCCATCCATCATCAAGGCGACGGGAGCTGCCATACTATGAGCCTATCATCGAGGTGACAGGAACTCCCATTTATCCACGACGAATCAATTCAACTCTGGTAACTTCAAGCAGCCCCGGCCATCATCGCCATGAGTCAAGAATATCACGCGGGTGACGTCAGCACCCGCCCCGTCTGACTCCTGTCGACGAGGAGTCACCAAGGGGATTTAAAGAAGAACCGGCCCATTGTTAGGGCCAGAGAGTCGCCACCAGCTGCCCAATTGACCTAATGCGCTCTTAAAGCTACATGTACGCTATTACCCACTATCTGTAAATATTGTATAAAGCTTTTTGTTTCTTCTTCGTCTGCTGAAAGAGTCCGTCTCTCGTCCTCCACCCCGAAGTCACAAACAACAGGCAAACCTGGGGTCTTATTTTAATGGCAGGTTTAATTGTGGTTGGCACTGCATTCTGCATTTGCGAGAGTTTCACATAGAATGTACATATAATGGCTCTACTAAGAGTAACACTATAGTTTCACTTTTCTATGCAGCACGAGTGCCACCATGCCGGAATTTTATGCTCTGCAAGTTTAGACTTGGCTTTTTTATTGTCATTGAATAGTTCCTGAACTTTGTTCGTTAATTTCTCTGCCTGATGTTTGTACGTTACAATACCACCCTTCCTTCCAGCATGCACTTCTAGCGAATTTTCAGTGTCGCTGTTGATGTCATCACAAGAAAATGAGGGCAGATACCAACAAAAATTTTGAAAGCGATTGTTAGTGGAAATAAACAATGTATGAAGGGCTGCAGAAGACACACTGAAAGAGCCAGGTCAGCTCTTTCTGTTTACTGTATTTGTGCCATGTTGACAAAAACTTGGAGGAAAGTAAAGTAAAAGTAGACTATTACTTTTTAGTAAATGCTTAATTACTTTTGTATGGCATAATTACTTACTGTAATCAAACTTTTTTTATTGAAGTAATGCTCATCAGTTACTTTTTTTTTTTGTAGAGTGTACAAATCTAGTCACAATGAAGACTCGACACGAGTACACATTGTTGTTTTTTGTACACATGTCAATGGTTGCCTATGAGGCAGATTATACAGCTTCAGCTGCCAGGCTGTCTGCTGGAAAGACATGACATCACCCAACCGATAAAGTATCACACTTTCTTAAAGGGGCCCTGATCCACTTTTTATCGAACTAGAGAAATACATTTGAAGTGAAAATAGGCTATTTCAGAATCACTTTGCTCCAGAAAGTACTTCATTGCGTTAAGCAGAAGCGGAGTTATTGGCAATCAAACACGGCCTCCGCTGTGCTCCCCTTCCTCCTTCAATGCCTTGCACTGCGAAGGCTATGGCGGAGAGGGGCGGGGCCACAACGCTCGGCCTCAGAAACGTCACCATGGCGCGCAGTTCAAATTTCATTTTGGACTTCTGATTTTGGTGCCTACGAAGCGCTAAACGCAAGCCAAACGCGGTTGTCCTCAGAAAGCCGCATGCGCTTAGCCTCTGGACTTGTGGCGGCCCCTCGCAGCATCCGCGGTGTAGCCGACCGCAGTGACCAATAGCAGCCGTGTATTGGAGTACGTTTTATTACGAAATAAAGCACGATCATGGCGTCTTTTAAAACGAGAGCATTTGAGAGAAAGGTGACTTCACGTTCCGCTTGCGAGCTCCACGGAGGACAGCGTACGACAGCAGAACTTGGCTGAGATGTTCACAACAGCGTATGCTACCCGCGGGCTATGTCATTTCACCAAGTCCGAAGGGGTGGTTCAGGGCCCCTTTAAGTACAACTCATGTAATATCATGGACAATTGAAACGCAAACAGCGGAGTGCAGCATGCCTGAAGCATAACTCAAAGTACAGTGGGCACCATTGGCCAGTCATCCTTATCCACATGCATGTGCATAGTGGTTTCACGCAGAGTGCGGGGCTGCTCACCCTACTGCAATAATGCCACCTATACTAACTAGATTGTCTAATGCTTGTTTGCTCACTTGACTCTCTTCAGTAAGGCAGTTATTAGAGTAGGTCGAGCAGCCTGGCACACTGCGTGAAAACCATATGCACAAACATGTGGACAAGGATGACTGGCCAATGGCATGCACTGTACATTTAGTTAAGCTTCGAGCATGCGCTCCACTGTTTGTGTTTCAATTACTAATGATAATAATTAACTGTAAAAGAGAATAGATATTAATGTTCTGGAACATACTTACACTAGATGACAGGCAGTTCAGACTATCATTTGCTTCAAGTACAGCAAGCTGGGAGTTGCTGCGTTGATCACTGCTCGCATGGAATGAATATGTTATAGCCATATGAGGAACTCTCTCTTGTTGAGCATCATCATAAGTATCCTCAGTGAGAAGGACATGAATCTTGAAGAGCTTCATATACATGTGCTCCATTGTTCTACTGGCATCCATAAAATAACAAAGAAACTGGTTCATGTTCGTCAGGCTGCTCACGTGAGCCACCATCAGCTCCATCTGCAAAACAAATGACCACGCAGCTTAAGTGTCAACCCCGTAGAAATGTGACAACACGCCTACAACGTGACAATGATACACAACTGTGCCCGTATATAAGCAACAGCGCAACTAAAGATGTCATCAACAGTCGTGTACACCGCCTGTTTCAGTTCACATAAAATGAGCTATGATGTGGGCCGATTTCTCCAAGTAAGCTCAATGAAAGACATTACACGTTGCATAAACACATTTCGCAGTCCGACACAGCATGGATAAAAATGCACTTACCCTTTTTAGCATGTGATCTAGCACGTTCACGATCAGGTCTTTTTCATTGTGAAGCTTCTTCAGGCGCCTCTGTAGCTCGTCCTGACCAATGGCATAAGCCCGTGGACCCGACATTATCGGCAACAAGCTCTAAAAGGGAATGGTTGAAGTATGATGACACTTAAATTAATGATATCACGGCCTTGTCAAAAACAGCATGGTTATTGTCGTGCCCATCATGACAGGTGCGGAGCTAAAACAATTGCAGGCAGACGTTGCTGCGTCTTCAAACTCGCAGATAATTTCTACGACAGAATTACGCTGTACTGAATTTCGTCAACATTCTCCAGACTGAACGGGTCATTGTGCAGCAAGCTGGCGGCGCCGTACAAAATTGCACCACATAACAGCATCACAACACTGCACCATCACGCTAAAAGAGTACTAACGTGCCTGCTACCGCGCGCTTATTTGGAGCACTTAACGCGTAACAGCGACACAGATTAAATAAAGAAATGTCAACAATATTTCACGATGACTGTGACTAAAGAGAACATTTTTACGCACCAGCCAGACGCGGCAACATGCACAGCTTCACCACGTGAAACGCCGCACCAGACAAACGCCGGAGCATGCGCCGGAGCAAGTATCCGTGCTACGGTGGCTAGATGGGTAGGTGTGCCGACCGGCGCGTCTGGAGCGTAGTTCACCGCTTCTCCGCGTCATGACGCAAAATTGGCGCTGCGGTCAGTAGAACGGTTTCGCAGCGCGCGTCGTCTGCTACAGGGAGCTGGCGGCGAGCAAAAATAATAATAATAATAATAATAATAATAATAATAATAATAATAATAATAATAATAATAATAATAATAATAATAATAATAATAATAATAATAATAAAGTCCGTATTGGAATAGTTGTATGTCGTCTGTTCGTGTCAGTTTCAAAGGTGAAGGGCTCCGCGTCTCTCGTACTGTTTGCAAGTTCCCAAGCGATGTGGAATGTTCCAGGTCGGAAAAATTACCGGCGAGATAAGCGGCGGCATTGCTTCTCCAAAGAAGACCACCAAGGAGACTTACTGCTTCGCTCCGAACTGCAAGTCGGGCTCTGAACTGCAAGTCGGGCAGAAGATGCCGGCCGAGTCCAAGTCCTAGCTTCTTTATAAGCGTTCGGCCGTCTTTCGACAATGCCGTGTAACGAGTTTTGTAGTTTTGAGCATTACAGTCACTTGGCGGATTTTCGAAGAAGAGTTAAAATTTTGTCAGGATTGGTAAAATCCTGGTACAAAAAAAAAAAAAAAAAATGCGTGGCGAAGAGAGCTACGCTCAAAATTTAACTCGTCTTTAACTCGTGTACAGCGTCGCGTCGCTAGCGCGTTGGAGATGCGTTTGAAGAACGCTGGCATTCTTTCTGCCGACGGTCAACCGTGCATGCTGTGTTCGCCGCTGCCGAATAGTTTCGCCAGTAGCTCGCTTATGGGCACAAATTCGTCCAAATAAAGGCTACTGTTTTCCCAAGTCACCTCCTCTTTTTGCCTACTGACAAAGACCCTCACTTCAACGCGACAATATGCAGCATGAATGTCGTCTGGTGAAGCAAAGGTCACTGCAGGCAAGGGCGGGCGTGCGTCGTCTGCTGGAGTTACCATGGCACGGCGACGCGCCGCCGCCGCAGGTGTGTTGCAAGCGTTCGCCGCGAGAGGCTCTAGGGGGTTGTACCAAGTGGAGAGGAGCAAAACGGAAAGGGTAGGGCGCCGCTTCTGCAATTTTTTTTTTTTTTTTTTTTTTTTATATCCTCCTAGCTCACGACCCAGGCATAGTTTTTCTTTAGGAGGCATTGGTCAATTAAAACTAGTCACGTGATATTCAATAACGAAAATCAAAACCGAAATGTTCACGGCACGTTCTATTTTGAGGGTGAAATAAAAAAAGTTCACTATCAGAGAAATATAAATAAAAATAACATCAGACATCTGTTGTTTAAGGCCCCAATTTGTGAGTATTATGCTGCTAAGAGCAATTGATATATAAACAACTTGCGTAGGTAGCTTAAACGTAACTAAAAGGCTCATACTCAAACATAACCTCACCAAAGAGCATTATTTCGTTTATTATTGTTACCTATCGTCTTCGCAGCGTGCGTCGTCTGCTACAGGTGGCAGACGGCGCGCAAAAAAGAGTTTTATAATAAGGGGCCCCAAAAGTCCCAAAGAGCTTTGCGGGTGTTAGCGTTGGGGCATGCAGGAGTGAAGAGTTTTTTTAGAATACGGTTTTTTAGAATCGTGTGAAAGAAAACAGTTTTAAATATTAAAATAAAGTATACCATTTTATGATAAGAAGAGTAATTTTGACTTTCGTGGTTTCGCGTTTAATTACAATTGAGAGGTTATTCTATTAGCAATAAAGCGATTTGTGCGCTTAGTTTTGAGTAACTTTACGTGCCTTCACCAGCCAAGCTAATCCACGTTAGGCCTACAAGCCATGAAATCGACAATCGAATGCGGAATCAGCGGCATCTAGTGAATCATTATACACGTTAGCTGGGAGAAAGCGATAACCGCAGTCACTTTTCCTAGCTACTAACTTTACGCGTTACCACGAGTACGGCGCTCGGTTAGAGCCGTCGCTTCGATAGGTGCCGCCATGTTTGTTGATGCAAAGCTTTTGGGGCAGCTTTTGGGACTCCCGCTAAATCAGTGAAATAGCGTGCGCAACGCAAAACCCAAACGCAGTTTGCATCTCGCGCATGCGCAGTGGCGTAGACGCTATTTCTTTGGGGCCTCTATTGGTATAGCCCGTATTGGTATAGTTGTATGTCGTTTGTTCGTGTCAGCTTGAAAGGTGAATAGCTCCAGGTCTCATACTGTTTGAAAGTTCCTAAGAGATGTGGAATGTTCCTGGTCGGAAAAATGACCGACGAGATTAGCGGCGGTATTGCTCCACCAAAGAAGACCACCAAGGACACTTACTGCTTCCCTCCGAACTGCAAGTCAGGTTCTAAATCTGTGAGAAAGAGGCCTAATGTAGTCTAGCTTGTTTTCGGTGCCAAAAGACCCTGACCTTTTTAGGAAATGGCAACTGGTCCTTCATCGAGCGGACAAGCAACTGCAGCCGACATAAGTTGTGGACGAGTGACACTTTCAAGAACATTTCATTCAGCACGATTTCATCTATGTGGTCAACGGAGAGGTTGACATGGTTCCAATGGAGCGTCCATGGCTTACTAACGACGCAGTGCCATCAATTCTGCAAGGTGCTCCTGCCTACCTCTCTAAAGTGATGCCCCCCAAAAAAGGAAAACGAAGAATCCTTTGGAAATTAATCTGTCTGTTTTGATTACTAAATTGCACAGTAAGTGTAGTTTCAGAAACCGTATCTAAAAGTTCAGGTGCCCAATTCTTGGCCAATCCCCCGGAGTGGGTGCGAGCCATGTGTTAAGGGCATCATCATCACCATCGAATGTGATCACAGCAGGGAATGAAGACAGCAAGCTGTTTTGAGGAGAGATCCCAGGAACGAGATGTTAATGAAGCCTGTGCCCATGGCAATAACTTTCAGTTTTCTACACCTAAGCTTTCTGAGATCGTCAGCTCGTATGTTAATTGAGCCTCACGGCCACCGGACACGGCATTCAGTGGAAGGTACAACGGTTGCCGCGTTTTCCGTTTGCGTGAAAAACGGAAACAGCATCACGCTCACTAAAGTCATCCTTCTGGAAGCGTGTGATCTAATGTTCGAGCAAATGTTTGTGTCCAGGGAACGGTGGTGCAGCGATCTGTTAATCAAATCTGCAGAAGAAGTCAGCTCCCTCCTTGTGGAAGTAGAAAAATGCTGCCATATATGCCAAGGCAGTAAAGCCATGCATAAACGCTGCCATCCCAACGAATAAAACATAATGGCTGGATTTCTCGAAATTTAAACAGTAGAACTCGCTAAATATCTCGTAAACACGTTTCCATTTACAGTATAAAACCACTGCAGTATTGTTTTATGCATGGAAAAAATTCATCTACATCTTTAATGCAATGGGCCGCGTTCATACCAATAAATGTGACCAATCGCCAAGTTAGAAAACTGACTTCAGCATTTCATTTTTTGACTAGAGGACAACAACAAATTCCTCATCCTGGCTTGGCATACACTGCTCAGAAAGTTATTATAACGCGTACTTCAAAGCTAAAATCCGAGGCAGCGATACTATCAAACGCGCAGCACGCGTCTACACAGCGCAGCCGACGTTGCGCGCAGCTGAACCGCTATACTGTCCGCAGCGCCACTTCTGCGTCACGATGTGGAGAAGTGGTGAACTACGCTCGGTCGGCACACCTACCCATACAGCTACCATACACATGCCAAGACCAAACGCCAAACTTCTCTTAGGTAAGAGCGTTCCTCATTGGCCAGCATTTGGGCGTCCACCACTCATGTGACATATCGGAGTGGTAACGAGTCGATGGTTAACTTAGGACAACACTTACATAAGAGCACACGTGTGCATGCGTAGAACTAACAGCAGCAAATTATGACAGTACGCATGTACGCACCTGGAGCCGTTCCCGGGGTTCGCCGGAACGAGGATCTAATGATGGCCGCATGCGATTCATCGAAAAAATTAAGTGACGGAGAGGAACACCCACAAGCACATACACTTGTCGACACGGCTCTGACGGCCCTTTTTTTTTTTCAAGATGTCTCGTGTTTAGGCGTAGCCCACAACGACGGCCAGGAGTCAGGAAACGACATACGACCGACACGGCTATGCAAACCGCACGTGCGACTTAATGATGATGATACCTGGACGAGCCATACACGCGCCTCTCGAGCCTTTTTCCTGCGCCTCCCGTTTGTACCTGTAGTATGAAATACATCTCTCTACAAGTCTTTTTGCCGTCCAGACGCCCGCGAGTGCACTCCATCCATCAGACGAGCCCGCTTTCAAGTACAAGGCGGTAACTCTCCCATACATGGCTTAGTCCTAACAGATATACTAACAGAGGTGGCATATGTCTCGAGCTATGACTCCGAGACATGTCCTCCGCCCGAGCACGGGGGGGAACTGCTGTTTGTGGCGTTGCCCGGAAAAAAATATTATGCAGATCCCACGTACTGTGGGAATCGGTGTACGCGAAGCTTTCATGAGCATAATGATGTAACGAAATATCAATGGCACAGTCGGTTTAGTTCGTCATTTCAACAATCTTGCTCCTATTTTCTGCCCCCACCCCTAGTCTCGGTTGTCTTCCTCCTCCTCTTAACGAAGGCCCCACTGTCTTGATCCACGGGCACTCACACTCTAAGCGGCTTTGATTAAAGGGACCCTGAAACGATTTCGACGGTTTTGTACAAACGTACGGAGTCGTTATGGTGGGCCCTGTAACGTGCCGTAGCTTTAGTAATACGACTGATTACGACCGATTGTGTCGGGAACGCACACGGGTTTATTTGTGCTACATCGCAGCCATCTTGAAAGCTCCCCTGCTCTCTACCAGGGTTGCCTTCCTACATTACAAAATGTGCTATGCATGGACACTACATCATCCCCTCAGGGAAGGAAAATTCAGTTTTGTTCAAACACATAGTAGAAAAAGAAAAATGCACTTTTGTTCACACATAGTCTTTCAGGCGCTCAGGTCGTTGCCTGGTTCGTTGGGGGTAACGCTGTGAGGCGGCCTTGGTAGTTTCTGGTGGAGCTTCACGAGGAGTAGCTGTGCTGTGGCTTGGAAGGTCACTGTTACTTGGCACAGCTGCATCGTCCAGATCTGGCATGTCGAGCTGGTCCTGGTGTCGTTCCATTTGAACTGTGCTCGCATCTTTGAAGAAGCTAGAGTTGCGACAAATCGACACTCCATCTCTGGAAGCTGTGATTTTGGAGCCAGTGACTTTGGTGATTGTGTATGGGTGGGGGTCACAGTAAGACGAGAACTTGTTTGACCTGTCTTGTTTGCAGAGGACTTGTTGTCCAACATGCAGCTGGTTGTGACTGGTGTGTCTCCGAGAATCGACGTACTGCTTGTTGTATGCTTTTCTTTGGGTGTCATTTTGTCTCGCCTCAGAGTGAGCTGAGTTCTGAGTATCAGCAGCAAGTGTCGGTAGAAGATTCCTCATGGGTCTCCCAAATAGAAGTTCAAACGGAGACTTTCCTGTGGAACCATGGGGTGTGGACCTGTAAGCCAGGAGGAACGACTGAAGCTCATTGGTCCAATCCAAGTGGCTGACACGACTTGCGAGTATTGACTTCTTGAGGGTGCGCATGAATCGTTCGGCTTCCCCATTAGCCTCTGGCCACCGTGGAGTGATGCGGTGATGCTTGAATCCAAGCTCGCTAGCAAACTCTGCAAAACCCTCACTCTGAAAGGGTGGGCCATTGTCTGACTTTACAATTTCCGGACAGCCGAACTGAGCGAATATAGTGCGCAGTTGCTTGATGACTGTAGGTGCTGCAAGAGTGTGTAAGATGCTAGCGACTGGGTACTTGGAGAAATCATCCACAACTACCATGGCATACTTGCCATCAGGGAAAGGGCCAGCAAAATCTAACGACAGTTCTATCCACGGGTCTTGAGGAAGCTCCTGAATTGGCAAAGGGTCTCGATGGTGTACCGGTGTGTTAGCTTGGCATGCCAGGCAGCTCTTAACTGTCTAGTCCACTAGAGAGTCTATCCCTGGGAACCACACCTTCTCACGCAACAGCTGTTTTGTCTTGACAATGCCTTGGTGGCCTCGATGTGCAAGGTGCACCGCCTTTGTGTGAAGTTGTGCTGGCAGTACTATCCGCATGCCTCTTAACACAAGGCCTTCTTTGGAGACTGACAGTTCTGTCGCAACGCGAGAGAAAGGCTGTAGAGTTGTGTTCTTCCAATGTTTGCCTTTCAGGGGTTGCTTTAGGGCTTGCTTGAGCGAGTTGATCACGGGGTCAGCTAACGTCGCTTCGGTTACCTCCTTTATGGTCATGGCACGAGGTAGGCTGTGAGACACGATGAAGTTCACATACTGTTCAGCGACAGACTCCATGCGCCGAAATGGTTCCGTGGAGTTTACTGGGTGGCGGGACAAGTAGTCAGATGGGTTGCTTGGACCACTAGTGTGTTGCACTTCAAAGGTGTATTGTTGAATTCGAAGTGCCAAACGCTCTAGCCGTGCTGAAGGCAGGGAGCGGGGGTTGCTGAGAATACTGACGAATGGCTTGCGGTCCGTTAGTAGGTGGAATGCTGTCCCATACAGGTAGATGTGAAAGTGCTCAATTCCCCACACTACAGCCAGCATTTCCCTTTCAATTTGAGAGTAGCGTGCCTCCACAGGAGAAAGGGCACGACTCCCATATGCTACCACCCTGGTTTCACTTCCGGATGTCTGCGTGAGAATGGCACCTAGGCCATGAGGAGCAGCATCTACAATGAGTGTGATGTCCTTTCCTGGGTCAAAGTAGGCAAGAGCTGTGGCCTCGGAAAGCTTTCTCTTCAGTTCGTCCAGGGCATCTTGCTGTATGTCTGTCCAACACCAGTCCTCTCCTTTGGCTGTGAGTTTCCCGAGTGGTTGGGTGACGTGGGCCAGATTCGGTATGAACCGACCACAGTAGTTAACAAGACCAAGGAGAGATTTCACTTCACTGGCACTGGTGGGTGGTGAGGCACCGATTACTGCAGACACCTTAGTGGGGTCTGGTTGTACACCTTTGCTTGAGAACACATGCCCGAAAAAGGTAAGTTCCTGTTGGTAGAATTTGCATTTCTTGACGTTCAATGTGAGGCCACTTGCAAGTAGACATTCCAGTGTCGCCTTCAAAGCTTCATCATGCTCTTTCTCAGTCTTTCCATACACCAATATGTCATCGCTTACGTTGAGCACGTTGGGGATGTTGGTTAGAACCTGACGGATGGTGTCCTGGAACACTTCGGCTGCTGAGTTGATTCCGAAGTTGAGTCTCTTGTATCGGAAAAGTCCAGCATGTGTAGAGAATGTGGTGATCACACGAGATGATGCATCAAGTTCTAGTTGGTGGTATCCATCTTTCAGATCAAGTTTAGAGAATAAGATGGATCCATTCAAAGCAACAAGGATGTCGTCCACTTTCGGTGTGACATGTCTCTCACGCTGGATGGTTTGGTTAGCACAGCGCATGTTGACACACATTCGAATATGCTCGGGGTCATGTGGTTTCGGTACTGCCACGATTGGAGATACCCAAGGGGTTGGTCCTTCAGTCTTTTCAATTATGCCGAGGAACTGTAGCCTTTCAAGCTCTTCTTCCAGTGGCTTTCGCATGGAGAAGGGGATGCGTCTGTGAGGTTGTGCTACTGGTTGAACAAGGGGGTCAACATCGAGGTGTACTTGGAAGTCCTTCAGACAGCCCACTCCCTTGAAAAGGTCTGGGTAGGCCACTCTCAGATCCAGTCTGTTTAGCACCTCTCCCACACTGTACGTGATCTGGACTAGTCCTAGACGGGAAGCTGCAGAGAAACTAAGTAGTGGGGTACAGTCTCCGGACACAACGTAGACAGTTTCATGGCTGCTGCTGTCCTTGTAAGTCATGAGAACGTCTACTTTCCGAGTAGCGGCAAAGGAGAATTTGCGCTATAAGCAAATACTTTCTTGGACGTCTTGGACAGCGTTTCCGTGCTCAAACGCTTTTTCAAGCTATTCGAACCGATGACAGACACGGTAGCGCCAGTGTCAATGGTAAAACAGACGGTCTCACCATCGAGTTTGAGATCCACCTGGGGAGAGGCCGTGATTGGGCGACAGTGAGAGGCATGAAACGTGTTCATCACTGTCAGGGCTGCTTTCCCGCACGACTGCATGCACGGTTTTGCGTGTTGAACGACACACACTGGCAAAGTGTCCAGTTTTGTGACAAGCATTACACTGTTTGCCAAGAGCGGGGCAACTGGAGCGTCCCTCACTATGAGGCCATGATTTTCCGCAGTTGTAGCATGTTGCGTCTGTCCTTTGATGGCGCGGAGGCTCGCGAGGCCGTGATGGCGCTTTCCCGTGGTACTTCGGTTGATGAGGTCGCGAGGTGCGCTTGGAGTTCGCTGCAAGTGTAGACGCTGACGCTGAGTTTTCTTGTACTGCTGACGTTCTTGCTCGATCACAGAGATGTTGTGCTTGACCTCTTCAAACAACCTGCCTTGTTTGAGAATTCCTTGCAAGTCGAGGTCATGCTGCATGGCACACCGGCGTAGACGTGTTGACACTGTAGACAGGAGGATTTGATTCTTGATTTCGGTGTCGGCATCGGCGAATGCACAGTGCTTAACTAGCTGTCGTAGTCTGGCGTAGAACGCGTCGAGTGATTCGTTTTCCATTTGCTTGGCTTGACGGAAGCGGTAAATCTCGAAGGTAGTGTTCACTCGGGGTGCAAAATAGCCATCGAGCTTCTTGCGTGCTGCGGTGTAGAGAGGCGTTGCGTTGCTGGAGCCATCGGTGCTTGAAACGGTAGACGCAGTTGCGGCTGCGGGAGAATCAGGTAGCGAACAGTAAATGTCATAAACTTCTTCACCAACGTAGTGTAGTAGTAGGGCCGTCTTCCGGGCGTCGGCTGTGATGCCGCAGGCTACGATGAAGTTTTCGAAGCGTGTCACCCACTTCAACCATTCGGTGCCGACGTTGTTGGCGTCAGTGGCACGCGCGTCGAAGAAAGGAAACGAGGGAAGCAAAAGTAGAAGTTCGGTCGATGTGTGCTGATATCTTCGTTCCGTTTAAAATAGTTGCTTGGCAGCCTTTACGTAGTTCAGACGCATCCTCGTCGCCATTGTAACGTGCCGTAGCTTTAGTAATACGACTGATTACGACCGATTGTGTCGGGAACGCACACGGGTTTATTTGCGCTACATCGCAGCCATCTTGGAAGCTCCCCTGCTCTCTACCAGGGTTGCCTTCCTACATTACAAAAGGTGCTATGCATGGACACTACAGGCCCTTCTCAACATTAAGCGATGCATTTAAGCGCTCCGCGTAAAGCGTGCAATTTATTATAAGGTTTTAAAGATGTGCATCGCTACCGATCGCAGCGGCGCCGCTTTCCTGAGTTGCCAGCCGTCCCCTCCCAAGAAAAAAAAAAAAGTTGTCGCAGTTTCACCTGAAAGGCGAAGCATCAATTGCGATAGCAAATTTGTAGAGAGCTATACGGAGTAATGATAGTAGCTTTATCAGCTGTATAAACTTGGGCATGCAGCAGCACCGGCAACACGCAGAACTGTTGTCGACGCCGTCGGCGTTTTGCCCGCGTTCGCACAAAATGCGTGCGGCGTTCGTGAGTGTTGCCGGAGCCTCTGATATAAATAGGCACTTGGTGCCGCAGCTAAACGTCGCCTCCCTTCCCTCCCCCTCCCCCCCCACGGCCTTTCGTGCGTCAGAAGAAGGCGCGTTTGCTCTACAGATATGGTGATTGTAAAGGAGGAAAGAGACGCCTACTTCTGCAGCCCTTAAGGGAGCACGGCACAGAACGCCCGTTTGTTCTCCGCCATGCGTTCACTTCCCGTGAAAGCGCGCGTCCCTCGCGCCCTTTCACTCGCACATACAGCGTTCGGCGGCGCGCGGCGACGATTTCATCTCCATTGACGTCATACGGAACCTCACGGCAACGGCGACAGCGACGGCGACGCCGACGGCAGAAATCTGCTTTGGAGTGTCCATATAATTGCTATCGCAATAATACAGTTAGCATGGAGGACGAAAAAAGGTAGGAGGGAGCATGGAGGAAAGAAACAAAACAGGAGAGGCCCTGACGGCCCTGACGTCACGTTTTTGAAGCCAGAAGTGCAGCCATGTTGGTGTGCCATCACCACCCTTTGCGTTCTGCAGCTCGCCGGCACTATCGCCGGAGCAGATGGGCGCGAGCTTTGAACACCACCCTTTGCGCCTCCAATCACGGGGTTCTGCAGCACGCCGGAGCAGATGGGCGCGAGCTTTGAACTTGCATTGTTACGAGCCGCCGGAAGTTTCTGCTGCCGACGCGCGTTAAAACAATGCCTACGAAACTTCTGTAGCAGTTTTAGTGAAGCAGACGCGCTCCTGTGTTCTTCCATGGCACGTTGAAGAAGACGACGAAGACCCGCGCCGTGATTGCTTGAGTGTATCTGTTGCTGGCTGACACTCACACTCACAGATCCAAAACACAACTTTCAAGCTTACGCACCGCACTCCAAAGTCAGCTTTTCTCGCGAACAAAAGGTGCTGCGAGAAAGATACCGGCGGAAAAATCTTATCGCACTTTTCAGAGACCGAGAGCAGCAGCGAAACCTTCAGGAGCGCGGTTGTTATGACAATGTTGACATTTGGGGTACCCGTCCCAGTGCTCCTTTGCGAAAAACAGCACGTGACCTCGGCCACACTTTCTCCAACACGTCCGTGCTGGCCAAGGAAGTAAAAAAAAAAAAGCTTCTGTAGTGGCGGCGCCCGCTAATGTTTACCAGAAGGGGTGAAGCCAGCGCTTGCCCTGACTTCACCTCTGAAAGAGTGCCGCGCAGGCTGCAGTCCGCGCACACTTTAAGTGATTTTGTTGTGCGAATGTAAACGCTAGGGTAATTGTAAAATAAAAGGTCGTTGTTTCTAGCTAAAATATTATATTTGGCTAAGTATTGATATCAAGAACTATAAAAAATGCACCACGGCATTCAAGTTTGCTCCTAAAGCCTGTGAAACAAAGGTGTATATTTAATAGGATCTTTACAGCTAAATGAGCCAGCTGAAACATGAAGGAGGTGAAAAGCGGGCGTTTACTATATTCCTCTGTTCCCTGATGTCTCTTCATGCCCTGAGTAAGATGGCGGCGGCCTGGCTTCACTTTCAAAGCAGCATTGCCGCTCCAGAATTTTTTTTCAACCTCCTTGGTGCTGGCCATGGATATAGTGAACTAAACATTCTAGTACACTGTACCATGGTGGAATTTTTTTTCCCTTCCTCCATGGTGCTGGCCGGGGGCGCGACTTTACAGGAGGTACAGCGGGGGCGTGGCACTGCGGGTCACTTGACTTCCGCTTAACACATGTTGTCATGGCAATCGTGGAGCTCCTAGTTGCCTAGGGACATATAGCTCAGGGACTTTTGAGGCACTGGTCTGCACGGCCGCGCGGCGGCTGCTAGTTATTGAGCGTGGCTCTCTTATCTCCGGGACCGGGCGCAGCGACCTTGCCGAGCGCTGCTCCTATATACGTGCGCAAGGAGCGAATAGTTTAGGGCGCGTTGAATGTCAGGCGGTGTCTGGGCCACGCCGGCCGCGCTTTATTATTGCGATAGCAATTATACGGACACTTCGACCGGATTTCTGCCGTCGGCGTCGCCATCGCCGTGAGGTTCCGTATAAAGTCCAAGGGCGATAAAATCGTCGCCGCGCGCCGTATGCGCGAGTGAAAGCGCGCGGGGGACGCGTGCTATCACGGAGAGCGAACGCGACCGTCGCTCGAAAGGCCGTGGGGGTATGGGAGGGAGGGAGGCGGGGCGACGCTGTGCTGCTTCACCAAATGCTTATCTTGCAACCGGGCGCAAGGGGAACTGGCCACTCAATCTCCCACGCAAAAGCAAGAAAGCGGGAAGGCAGCGCGGGAGGGAGGGTGGGGGCAGCTTCTCCTCTGCCAACAACTTCTCCTCTGCACAACTCCTCTGCACTTTGCCCGGCGGTGGCGGTCGCCCGCACCGTCTCTTATCTCCACACGGCTCTGACCTTTGTATGCGCTGTGCATTCGCCGCTCAGTTTCCGTTGAAGCGATAGACCGCGCGAACCTTCGCCCGCTGCGGCGGCTGCTCTCGCTGCCAGCGTTTTGACAGTCGTTGTCTGCGATCATTCAGTGCGATCAGTGCGATAAATGTTTGCTTGTGCGCGCTGACACCACGCTTGTTAATTCAGTTAGTAAGCGAATGTGTCCAAGTTTATGCAGCCGATAAAACTACTATCCCTACTCCGAATAGCTCTCTACTAATTTGCTATCGCAATTGATGCTTCGTCTTTCAGGTGAAACTGCGACATTTTATTGTAGTGTTCTAGTGGCGGAAATCCTTGCAGTAGTGGTGGTGTGGCATGACGGCTTTTGATCTCGGTGAACTGTGGTGGTGTAAACAAGTGGATACTGCTCGCGTGTGTACCCCGGTGCCGCGGCGGAAGCCGCGGTGCTGGGCGCCGACGCGAAGCGGCGGTCGTTGGGGTGTTGCCGAGCGCAGCGTAGCAACACCCCAAATAATAAAATACTGCTCCAGTCAGGTAGATTGCTCCCTCCCTGATAGTGAGATTATATTTGGATCATCAAAACAGTGATGCGTTTATTTAGGAATAGCATCGAGGCCCTTAAGAGCAGCCACATGCAGTTGCGCCTAGTCACCACCAGCCCAGTGTGTTCTTCGCATGGTTCTCCGTTCCAACGGCCGCGGCTAGAAACATGGTACGCGCGAGCGGTCGAGCGCTGGGCTTGGGCGCAAATAGAAACACGCGGCCGGGGCCTCTCCTGCGCTTTCCTTCCTCCATGGGAGGGAGCATCGCGCAACGCGATTGAAGTCAATCGTGTCGGCCCAACACGTGATAGTCACGTAAATCTCGATTCTTGCTCCGTGATCTCGACCCAAGAAGGCACGTGTTGGGCCGACACTGTGCAAAGGGCTGGCTTCGCAGAGCATTCGCTTGCCAAGGCTGGCTGCGTGACGTAATAATGTTCTCTGCTAACCATGGAGTAGAGTGTACTAGACAATGGTCGAGTAGGCCAAACGGCGCTCTCCCGCAGAGGCGCCGCGTGTGGTAAAATTGGAAGGCGCTGCGAGCGAACTGGATTGGGGCGGAGACGCGCTCCGCAGCATATTCAACGTATTTTGCACATTTATGTTCACACCATTTTGCCAAACATATATATTTGAGGCATGGATTATACAACGCGACGTCTTCAATTTTGCTGTCGTTGTCAAGCGCGTCGTCTGCAAGCGAGCGCGCGGACGCGGGCGGACGCCCAGTTTTTCTCGCAGAACGTCTGTGCAGTACATTTTTTAAATGTTTTAGTTGCTTTAGTGGGCCCATGACTCTTGACGGCCGGTACCAAAAGTTGTTGTAGCCAGGTGAACTGTTCTTTTTACCACTGTCTTCTAAAAGTAACTGGTATCTCTGCAACATGAAGCTACGTAAGAAAAGTTTATTATTGATACCGTGTCATTTTACGCGTGCTTCTTGTTGGTGGATATTGATCAAGGACAATGATCGAAGAAAACAATATTAGAGTGAAATAAACCAGGTAATTAACTGCGTGGCGCGATAGATGACCAATTTATTTGTAGGTAATTAAATCAAAGGGTACATGGACATATATATATTCACGATATATATGTAAGGGAAAGAATAACAAATATTTTAAATGCTCTAATTGAAAAAGTGAGAACTCCCGACCGGAATAAGCGCACGTGTTTGCAGTACCAAATACACTATTAGTGAATACTGCACATAAAAATCTCATTGACAGAAATAATATTCATAGCAGGCAAAACGATCTTATATATATATATATATATATATATATATATATATATAATCAACGACAAGCCACGCGCACTGCGTGGATCACCGTATCAGCATCGATAGGAGCAACTGCGTGCAAACCAACGAAGATTTTGCACCGTCAACTTCTGGTGGCCCTGAGCTCCTGGCGACACGTTTTGGTCAGCGCAGCGTGACGTCATCGACAGCCGCTTCTATAAAAGAGCCCCTCTGCTGCTTCAGCTTCAGTGGGCACGGCGGACCCGGCCCTGCAACAATGCTGACCAGGCACCTGCTCTTCGTTGTGCAGATTTTGCTGGGAACCGCCGCTGTATCAACGACAAGCCACGCGCACTGCGTGGATCACCGTATCAGCATCGATAGGAGCAACTGCGTGCAAACCAACGAAGATTTTGCACCGTCAACTTCTGGTGGCCCTGAGCTCCTGGCGACACGTTTTGGTCAGCGCAGCGTGACGTCATCGACAGCCGCTTCTATAAAAGAACCCCTCTGCTGCTTCAGCTTCAGTGGGCACGGCGAACCCGGCCCTGCAACAATGCTGACCAGGCACCTGCTCTTCGTTGTGCAGGTTGGTCCCTCTGTGACATTTAGCAGAATTAGCAGTGACCATCGTTGCATTGTGGTCCTACCGTGCCCCCAACGCTGTATTAGCCTTGCTTATGAGTGTTTACATGTGTGCAAGTTACTTCTTTGTGGTGATATAGAAACAAACCCTGGACCGACACAAAAGGAACTGTATGAACAACTGCTTGAAGGCCAAAAAGCTATCCTTACAGATGTAACTGAAATGAAAGTGCAATTATGCAACATAAACAGTGTACTTGCCAGCTTACAACGTACTCTGGAGGACGTACAAACTAAACTCCCTGATTCTTCTGCAACCCTGGTTCAGGCCGGTCAAGTGGAGACCACGCTGAAATCTTTAGAGAAAGTGATGACTTTTCAGACAAAAAAATTGACTAGTTTGGAGGACCATAGCAGGCGTTCTAATATGATTATTTACGGGATAAAGGAGTTCGCTGACGAAACCGAATCTATGATGAGGGACAAGATTGTCAAGGAAGTATTCCAAGACAAACTGGGCGTGAAATGTGAGTCTATTGGTCGAATACATAGATTAGGAAAAAACAAAGGAAACCGACTGATCATAATTTACCTCCAGGATTACAGTGAAAAGAAGGCAATTTTTGCAAACTGCAAGAAACTCAAAGGGTCTGACATCTACATTCAGAATGATTATTCCCCATCCACACTGAAAAAAAGAAAACTCCCTGGGGGGGGGGGGGGGGGGGGGGGCAGCTGTAAAGAAGACAGGATGCTGAAAAAAAGAGCTTCATTGATCCATGATAAGCTTAAGATTGGCAGGGATACTTTTTATTGGGATGAATGCCTAAACAGACGCGTACAAATTCTCCAAAGCTCCCTGCGGAATCGCACAGCGAACGAACCAAACACTTCCTCAAACTCACAGGATTGACGTGCGCCCCAAGGGCCACATAAACAGCTCAGACTGATTAATGTTAATGCCCGCAGTATTAAACATAAAACTGATGCGTTAGAAATTTTATTACTGAAGCATGATCCTCATATTACTGTCCTAACTGAGACTTGGCTACATGATGAAATAAGCGACGATATATTTCCTCCTTCCTATACAGTGTTTCGAAAAGACAGGCGCACCAGGGGAGGTGGTGTTGCCATCCTGATCAAAAATGGCATTTCTGCCCATCTCTTGGAAGATATCCCTGATATTGAATGTGTGCGCATCAAGATAAGCTCTTGGAGTCACAGCTTTATTGTTTACGCAATATATAGACCACCAGATACTACTCCCGAATACTTACAAAAATTAGAGGACGAAATGATCAGGCACAAACAGAATAAGATTATATTGGCGGGTGACTTTAATTTACCGAGCATCGATTGGGATCGCCTTAATACTGGAAACGCATACAACAAGCACATCAACATTGTCTTCAATATTATGCTACGTTATAACCTAAAGCAGGTGGTATGCGAGCCGACACGCGTGCAGGGCACTTGCAGTTCCATTCTCGACTTGGTATTTCTAAGCCAGGATTTTTCGGAATGTTTTGTTTGTGTTGAAGAGGGACTTTCCGACCACCGCCTGGTGAGCATTAGCTTGCCAGTAGTACAGATGGCGCAAAGTTATTCGTCAGTACTTAGCTACAAAGATTATTCTCATGCCGATGATGTGTCCATCATAGAGCACATGGAAAACTGCCTTGTTGATTGTACCATGACTGATGCCTGCTCCCTGTGGAATCGCTTCAAAGTTATGTGCCACTACTGCATAAACAGATTCATCCCTACTAAAAATAAGAAAGTTCGCAAACATACACCTTGGATGACACGCGATGTTATTCATATTAAACGCAAGGTAAAAAGGTTAAAGAAAAAACATGGGAATCCACTTAAAATAAAAGAGGCGCAAAACTCTCTCGAACAGAAGGTAATTGCTGCAAAGAATTACTATTATAACACCTCACTTCCTAACTTTATCAAAAATGATCCCACTAAATTCTGGAACCATATGAAGGAAAAAAAGAAACCGATTTCACAGATAATAATTGAGGGCACATCAATAACTAATGACGAAGACATAGCACAGCATTTTAATGAGTACTTTCAAAGTGTCTTTGCAGTGTCAGACGTTTGCATTACTATGCTTCCAGTGAAACAGGTATTTGATGAGTATTCTATTTCTTATGCTGGAATTGTCAACATGTTGGTAAACCTGAAAACCAAAGCTTCTTGTGGCCCTGACGAAATCCCAAACGTCTTTTTAAAACGCTATCCTGAACTTATTGCCGGCTTTCTTGTCAAAATTTTTTCTGCTTCTCTGCTGTCGGGACAGCTTCCCGATGAATGGAGGGTGGCCAGAGTTGTCCCAATATTTAAGAAGGGGGATCGATTAAGATTACAAAATTATCGTCCCATTTCTCTGACTTCACAATGTTGCAAGCTCTTGGAGCACATTGTGGCAAACTACATAAAGGAATACTTAGATGAAAACAATGTGCTCACGGAGTTTCAGCACGGCTTCAGGAAGGGTTATTCGACTGTAACCCAATTGGTATCAGTGATTCACTCGTTTGCTTTATCACTCGACAATAATGGTCAAACGGATGCAATATTTTTAGATTTCACAAAAGCCTTCGATAAGGTTCCGCACGACAAATTAATCTTCAAACTTAGAATTATTGGCATACCTGACATTTTCATAAATTGGATTATTGCTTACTTGACAAAACGCACCCAGTACGTTAAAATTGGTGAACATAGCTCGGCCACTCTTCCATTCACGTCAGGGGTGCCCCAAGGTAGTGTCTTGGGGCCCTTACTGTTTCTAGTGTACATAAACGATATCGTTAAAACCATAACTTCCGGTGTGCAAATTAGACTGTTTGCCGATGACTGTATTTTGTACAGTGACATAACTTGTCAGAATGATCAGATTGTCCTCGAAAGGAATTTAGACAACATATTGAAGTGGTGTAATGAATGGGGTATGATTATTAACGCTGATAAATCCGTATTTCTTCGTATTACTCGTAAAAAAAACCACTAACTTTTTCTTATACGCTAGGTTCCTCAGCTTTGCGTGAGACTAACAACTACAAATACTTAGGTGTTACTTTGACTTCCACATTGTCGTGGAACGTGCACATTAATGATATTTGTTCTTCTGCTTTCCGCAAACTCTGTTTCCTAAGACACAAGCTGAAAAACTCCCCTCCTAATGTAAAATTACTCTGTTATTTTTCATTTATTAGACCAAAGTTAGAGTATGCATGTATATCATGGGATCCTTACACTAAGTCAAATATTGCGCGTCTTGAAAAAATACAAAGAAAGGCAGTTAGATTTATATTTCATAAATTCGCAAGACTGGACTCTCCCTCTAAAATTATGACAGAAAATTCCATACCCACTCTTGAATCACGCCGAAAGCAGCTAAGGTTTGAATTCCTTTCCCTCCTTCTTAACAACAGGCTTCAAATGAAACCATCGACCTACATAACGCCTGCAATAACACGACACACAAGACAGCATCATCCGGACTCACTAACACCCTATTATGCTCGAACTGATACGTTCAAATTTTCCTTTTTCCCCAGAACAATATCAGACTGGAACGACAGTTTACAGACACAGTGTGACTAAACATTGTATAATTTCGTACTTGCTTGTTCCTAATTTGTTCTCTTTTTTGTATGTATTCTGTTGCCCCTCTGCTTGGACCGCAAGGTCTGCAGTATGTACTAAATAAATAATAATAATAATAAATAAATTTATATATATTGTGAGTACATTTTGAGCATATCGTCGTCGTCATCTGTACAAACGACTCATCATCTTGTGTGAGCGCTATTTGTGCATATCGTCGTCGTCATCTGTACATACGACTCATCATCATCTTTTGTCTCGCGCGGTGCTTCGTCTCTGCTTCGGGCGGCTGCTCGGAAATGAAGGCATCGCATCGATCGGTCGACGTCTCATAATATATATATATATATATATATATATATATATATATATATATATATATATATAAGGGTGTCCCAATTAAATGTAGCCAACGTTTTAAAAATGAAGGAGTCTGCTAGGAAGCTCAAACAAACTCAGTTGCGTTGAGGTTCGCGTGTCCTAGTCTGTGGTATTTTTTTCGTCTTGAAAACTAAACAAAAATTAGTATAAACTAATTGCCTAACTTCTTAAATATTGCCTTCACTAAGAAGGTGCCAATACGAAAGTTGTAGATCACATTAATAAATGGCCCACTTAAGTGTTTATAACTAAGTACCACTGATGGAGCTTCTTGTAATTGCCTTTAAAGAAGCCCGCGAAATTCAAAAACAAGTGCATGATAGCGCTAAAACCCCTCAATAAAAAAAAGTAGCGACATCTTTTGAAGATTGCCGCTTTCCTCCTCTCCTGCCCGTTCTCTCGGCGCTCGGCGCTCCGATTGGCCGAATGCTGTCACGCGCTCTCGCGCGCTTTTTTTTTTTTCTTGCTTGTTTTTTGCTCCCGCCGCCATCGCGGTGCCAGACGATTGCGAGCGGTGTATGGAGGCACCACGCATCGCGTCTCCTTTGCTCTTTTAAGGCGTAGTGTTCGCGATGCCGTGTTGCTCGGCATTCGGGTGCAGAACACGCGAAACAGACGGCAAGTGACTCTTCCGGATTCCGTCAGCGAAGCGAGACGCGGCGCAGAGGAAGGTCTGGCTTCAAAGAATCAGCCGCGCTGATTTCAACCCAACACAATGGTCCCGGCTGTGTGAGGTAAGCGAGCGATTCTTCAATGATCCCTAATCTCACATGCTGCCACTTGCTGTGTGAGGCTTCGTTAGTTTTTCTCCCTCCTAAGTGCCGCACTGTTCGCGCTGCACGTTCGCGCTGCATTTGCAACTTTCGTGGCCGGATTTCATCTTGTCCTCAAACGCACGTGGTTTTTGTTGACTCTGTTATACAATGCATGGCGTTGTTTGTGTGGCCTGAATGTACGCGAACGGCACGTTTTGAGTGTATCCCAGTATGTTACGAAGCGGTGACGGTACGTAGGAAAAAATGGGCGCTTACCTGCGGAAAGACGATTAGGGCTATTTAGTTATAGTGACTTTGCGCCTTCAGCAAAAACTCAACTCGGTGGTTGGCGAAGATCAATGTTCTTGTCGCTAAAACTTGTCGCTATCGTCCTAGATGCGCGAGGACCGATAGCTATCTCGAAAATGGTAGAAAGTGCTGCGCGTGAAAAGTGTGCTCAGTATTCTAGTCGTGTATCGCGTAGCAGAACAAGAGATAAGGACCTGTGCTGGCGGCGAGCTGAAAAAGAAAAACGGTATACAAGACTTCCCGGCGATATGTAGCAGAACAAGAGATAAGTACCTGTACTGGCGGCGAGCTAAAAAAGGAACACCGTATACAAGACTTCCCGGTGATAATAACTTGTGCCGGGAATGTTGTGTTACGCCTTATACTTGAAGGAGCGAGGTTTTACGGTGACCTTGTTTTCTGATTTCACGTTTGCGCAGGATCACTTCACGGATGATCAATTTGAGCCGGTGATTCTGCAGAGCTGTGGCACAAAAAAATTGAAGCGTCAAGCCATTCCATCGCTCTTCGTTCATCGGAAGCAGCTGAAGCCGAGGAAGCCGCCTGCCAAACGGAAGAATACACCGTGAACTTCAAAGACATTGCTGGAAGCAATGCTATCCACATTGCAATGCCCTTGATTATAGAGTTAACTCATTCCTGCGTGGCTTTGTCAGTGGCCAGGACAAACCTGGATGTTAACTCATCGTTTCTGCTCTGCATTTGATAAGATAGTAGATACAATACGCAGGGTAGAATTTCTCGGACCCGCGCGCAGCACATGCAAGCGGCAATATGATCCGCAAAAGCAGCCTCGCATACACCTGTAAGATGACCGCTGCCGCGCTACTCAAGTGCGCAAAAAAAGAAGAAAAAATGTGTGGAGTAGTGTAAGGCTTCCTGCAAGCGAGCGAAGCCACTAGCCTCATTATCGACGGACCGCTTCCGCCGAATGATCGGTAGCTCACTAGTCAGTGAAACCTGTAAGACAACTGCATATATACAGCTGGTGGATCATTCACTCCCGAAGCGTAGTCATTGTTAGAGGCCCGCTGTGCACGTTAGCCGCTGGCCAACGAGGGACTGGAGCTACTGAAACGCGGCGATGAACCAACGCCGAGGTCGCGCGTGGCATGGCTCAGTTAAAGCCCGACTTAGAGGCTTTAGGCTCACTGTATCACCACTAATAGTATAGCCATCTAAGCGCAACGGCATTTATGCGTCCTCTCGTTGTTTCGGCAGCCAGTCATAACATAACGCGAAAAATTCCGATCAAAATACGAGTTCAAGAGCGCGAGCGACACGTAGCCACAGCGTTTCATTCGGAGAGCGTCTGCTAGTTCGGCACCGCGTAGGGGGAGCCACGGTCGACAGAAGAGAGAGTGAACGCCGGCGCAGGAGGAGGAGAGAGGAGATGGCGCTACTTTTCTTCATTGAGGGGTTTTAGATAGCGCCCTATTTCAGCGCTCCCAGACGACCGATCAAGAAACGAAATCCGCTTATCTCTACAGTGGTTCCTGGACGGGCTTGGCGTTTCCGGGGGCCGCAAAGTACGCGTCAGTAATTCTCGCTAGTAAGATACGATCGGGAACGAATAGAAGAACATGACAATTGCATTTTCCTTCCCGATTACAGTTCTGCGGTCAGCAGTTACTAAAACCCGAGATTTTTTTCTTTTTTTTCCCTTTTTTTTCCTGCGTGTTCGAGCTTCATTCCACAAGTGGAGCGAATGATATGCTTATGCCACGTCACGTTAAAGCGCGACACACCTTCACCACCGACGCTCACTCTGGGGGCCCGCTTGCTTGTCATGACGCGTCAGCAGTTCGTGGCGCATACCTTGCGGCCACTGGAAACGCCGAGCCCGCCCCGGACAGCACTGCAGAGACAAGCGGATTTCGTTTCTTGATCGGTCGTCTGGGAGCGCTGAAATATTAAGGCGCTATCACGCACTTGTTTTTGAATTTCGCGGGCTTTGTTTAAAGGCAGTTACAAGAAGCATCATCAATGGTATTTAGTTGCAAACAATTCAGTGGGCCATTTTGAAATGTGATCTACAACTTTCGTATTGACATTTTCTTAGTGAAGGCAATATTTAAAAAGTTAGGCAATTAGTTTATACTAATTATTTGAGTTTTCAAAACGAAAAAAAAAAATACCACAGACTTGGACACGCGAACCTCAACACCACTGAGTTGGTTTGAGCTTGCGATGACGTTTTGGTGTGGACAACACTACTCCTGCGTGTAGTGTGTGAAAAGTGCACAACCGCGTATTGGACAACGTGTGTAAATAGTAGCTCATTGTGCGATATCATAATCACCTTCCACCTACTTCTCCCTGTATCTCCCACTTCCCCGTACCCCAGTGAGGAGTAGCAGGCTAGAGACATGCTCTCCAGCCCAATCACTCCTCCCTTCTCTTCATTAAAATCTACTCCTCCTCCTTCTAGCACACTCCGTAGTTTTTAAAACATTGGCTACATTTAGCTGGGGCACCCTATATATATATATATATATATATATATATATATATAGGAATAGCCGAAGGACGGGAAAAGGCAGACCACTGTCACCTGCCAGACTTGTAGGCACAACTGTGGCTGCTGTTACGGGATCGATGCTATTCCTAAATAAACGCATCACTGTTTTGATGATCCAAATATAATCTCACTATCAGGGAGGGAGCAGTCGACCTGACTGGAGCAGTATTTTTTATTTGCGGTGTTGCTACGCTGCGCTCCGCAACACCCCAACGACCGCCGCTTCGCCTCAGCGCCCGGCACCACGGCTTCCGCCGTGGCACCGGGGCACAAACAGATCCAAGGCGCCGCCGTGGTTCACGTTCTTGCGTGCGGCGGCGCCACAGTCCGAGGGCCAAGCTGCCCTGGAAAATGAATTGCGCCTCCGGGAACCGCCGCCGTAACGGCAACATGGCGGACACGGCTAGCGCACGGGAGCTAATTTCCCGCGCAAACCGTGTTTCTCCCTCCTCGGGATTGAGTTACCGCGCGAGACCACGTCACCGTGACGCGCCCTGATTGGCCTCCCGACTGGCGGCCCCCGGGCACCCTCTCCACCCGAACTCTCTTCCGCTGAGCGCCTCATCGCCGCGACAGATGCTCACAGGCAGTGATGCCAATTTAGCTATTTTGTAGCTAGATCTAGCTACTTTTGGACTCAACTAGCTACCATAAATTTAATTTAGGTACGAGTACATGTTTTAGCTCTTTTTTTTCAAAATGTAGCTCCTAATCTATTTATTTTAGCTCAGTAAAGTTTTAGTCTATCAACATTTCGGAAATCCTATTCTGGTGTGAAAAAAATACTTGCTATAGTCGGTTACAACTGAAGTCTGCAGTGAAGCCCCGCCCACGCCCTCATAACCGCCAGTCACTCTTCCTCCACGGGGCTGAAAATAGATCGCACTTCATTTCCTTGTTACCCAAATAAGGCGGTAACCACAAAAATAAAATTATAAGCGCGCAGTTTTATACTTTTTCACTCGTCTATTATAGTGAAACGTACAAGTACTACAAGTACAGTCGTATCAAGTACGACGCCGTTTAGAAAAGGTCTCATGACGACGACCTTGTTTGCTTCTGTGATTGGCTGGCGGAATAACACAACCCCACGTGGTCCATGTGCCTTTCTTGCCAACTGCTGTTTTTTTTTAAAAGTTGTATCCTACTATAGCAGGATATCCATAGGCAGCGAGGCCCCGGCCATACGTTTTCAACGTGACCCGAGGAGTTCTTAAGTTTAAAGCAGATCTTCTGTGCACGTCGAATGAGAGATGACACTACGGAGCGCTTGGGGGAAGTAGGGTGCGCAGAATTAAAATTCAAGGATTGTCCATTGTGCGTACATGACTTGAGAGCTGTGTTTAATCTTTTAAGATAACACAGCTGTAAATACATGCGTTATATAGCCAGAATATGTTTAAAAAGCGCTTGAAAGAAATTTGCATTTTTTAAGCTCCTTGCTGGATTTTTAGCTACTTCTAGCTACTTTCACGTTGCCATCTAGCTAATTTTGCTCGCCGACATTTGGCAACACTGCTCACAGGCCCGCAAAGGGTGGGTTACGTGGGACCTTTGCTCTCGCGACTCCTCGTTATCGCGCTTGGTGGACCGCAACCCGGTTAGCCCCAGTGCCCACTGAACACAAGACGTTTTGTAGCCGTCTTGGACCGGCCAAAATGAACTAGAACGTGTACAACTATTCAAGACGGCTACAAAACGTCTTTTTAGGTACGGCTTGAGGACGTCCTGGAAAAGACGCCTAGAGGCGTCTTGTTAAGCTCTTTTAAGCTATCATCCTGCTAAGACGGCTAGAAAAGGTTTTGTAAAAACGTCTTGCAGATATCTGTGCGGTTCCTTATCCAGATATATGTATAAAATATGCATTTCGATTCTTTCCGCTGCTTTATACGGTTGTTAGATATATAGCAGCCATACTGGCCACACAGCCTGTGCTTAAAAAACACGCACATGTACAGCTTTTCCTTTGGTCTGTCATTTTACCATCCTGTAAGGTGTACATTTCCATTTAGCTACATGTGTGTCATTGCGCTGTATGTCCAGGCGTAGCGTCTATACGTATTTCACAAAAGACATGAAGGAAACGTAAAAAATTGTGCTAGATTGAAGTCAGCATACATAACAGACCTAAGGCCTTTAACCACGTTAATTGAGAAAACAGAAAAATTAAAAAATAAATCCAGGGTTGTACACACCATCAACATGGGGCAGGACTCCCAGCCTCAACACGTCCTCTAGTGTAAGCGTCCAAGCAGCTGGATTACAGCAGTTGTACGTGCCTAAACTATGAAGCAGACCGTAGGTGCAGACTCCGGATTAATTTTGACCACCTGGGATCTTTAATTTAAGATACACACCAATTTAAGTACACGATCGTTGTTGCGTTGCGCGCCTATCGTACCTGCGATCTCGAGCTCAGCAGCGTGATGCTATAGCCACTTAGCTACCGTGGCGAGTAACAGAAAACGTGTGCCTACGCTGAGCAGCTGCGTAAATTTAGTGGACGTTAATTTCATATGGATGAATAGGTGAGTCCAATGATATATTCTGTGGCAGAAGATCGCGCGCAGTAACTCGGGTTTCTACTCGTGCGGTTTTCTGCAGGCTGTCACAATTGTCGTTTTTCGCACGGTGCTAGTTCAACCTCCACGCCAGCGCGTTATTTGGCAGTTTTTCGCTCCTACCAAAATCTGCACATTGAGCTGCATCACAGTTGCGCTGTCAGCTCTTCAATCAAGGAGTAAAAAACTATAGTATCGCAAGTTCATCAATTCCTTATAACGCTTTTCACCGTCGCGTACTCCGAAGTTGTGAGACTGAATCGTTCATTTCATCGCTTTTTCAAATTAAATACCTATATACGCTCAAAAGCTATAGCTATAAATAATGATGTGCACTTTGGGGGGAGAGCAGCATATCATGCATTTCATCTAGGCGTGTTCGTCATGCCCATTTATTTATTTATTTATTTATTTATTTATTTATTTATTTATTTATTTATTTATTTATTTATTATTTCATTATTTATTTATTTAGGTTGTCCATATTGTGAGATACAATCTTATAACAAAACAGTGGCATGCGCAAAAATAATTAATCAATAATTATCTGGCTAACATAGCAATTGCATATAGCACGGTGATTTTAGAAGTGCACCACATATTATAGTAAGCGTTTCCAGAAATGTTAATACTGCTACGTTTATTTGCGACGTATTTGAAATGTTTTGAATGACCTTGCTTTGTATATTCACTTGGAATATTTTTCACAATAGAAGCGCGAACGTAACAAACTCGTAACTCTGCACCAAGACCGATATTGCAGTTACCAGCACTGAGCACGGTTGGTCAGCAGCTCAGTACAGCCATATACAGCCGATGCATGACGGGGGGGGGGGGGGGGGGTATTATGCAAGCGTCTACCTAGATTGGAGCGCTTAAAGCAGGCAAATTTGCTTTAGAAATCAGTTTGCAGTCCACGTGCACTTATCGCAACGTTTCCAAGGGCATTGCAAAAAAAAAAAATCACATTCGATAATTAGCGGTATCTTTCAGAGCCGCGTATACTGAATCTATTTTGTCTGCTTTGGATGTGTTATTGGGTACACATGACAAAATTGCGATATCATTTAGTATTGCTATGTCACAGAGCTGTAAACTTCATACTTTGAAAATTTCGAGACTCTTTCGAAAGACAGCGCCGACATTAAATCAACATCTGCTTCTAGCACATACTTGATTTTACATTTTATTTTAAATGCAAAAAACGTCATCTAAATCGGTGTAGTGATTGCCGAGAATGTCGATTTCACCATTCCTATGTATCCGGAACTAACGCTGCAAGCATTGCACATTTCAGTGCGGGCGCTCTACTGGAGCGCGTTTCCGGAGTTTCCTTTCTCCGTGCTAACGAAAGGCCGTGGCTATGCCACACTTCACTAGTTTAGGGTGCGACGACTCGAATGGTAGAAGTTGTTTCTGGGTACGAGGCGCATACATCCAGCAGACGTGACCATTGTCAGAGAAGGTTAGTTTTAAATCTAAAAACCTAATTGTATTGCCTAATGCCAGTTCTTTCGTAAAATTCAGCGCCTTCGTGCACGCTCTGAATGAGGTAAATATATCACTTGAAACCGATTCTAGTTCCAAAGGGTCCTTCAAGTTTAACAAGATCAAAAAATCATCAAGATACCTGAAGACCTTGACTACCCTATCGTCATTTAAAGAGCTGCTCAAAGCATTGCCAAATTTTGAAAGAAAAATGTGACATAAGACGGGTGCCACACTGGACCCTATGCAAATATCATTCTTTTGCACAAACAATTCATCCTGAAATTCAACAATCGTCGACGATAGGTACATGGTTAAAACTTGTTGCTAGCCCCAGCGTGTGTCCGTCTACTTCTCTCCTGATGTTTGCATCTTAAAGGCTGGATTCCATCGTTTCGACAAGTTATGTAACCCGTAAGAATAGCACCCGAGGAAGTGGGTTCGAAACCAACCACAGGACATGTAATTTTTTGTGTTAGATAAATATACCGGGTGTTCAAAATGAAGCTTTACGGAATTTTTAAAAATCGCCTGTGGCAGGTAGCACAATTCTTATCGTTGAGCTGAGTTATTCGAAGAGGCTGACATTAGTAGCACGATAAATCGAAACACATATTCAACTAATTAACAAAATTGTCTAATGAACTTCTTAGTTAATTACTTTACCACATATATTTCAATGTACGAATTGTAGCCGGATTTCAGCCGCCAGAGGCGCCTGCTGCATTCACGGACACCGCGCGCGTTCGGCGCGAACGCGAGGAAACGGGGAAACGCGAACGGCGTCGGCAGCAGCTCTGCGCGTTGCCTCGTTGGTTCTGCTACGATTTCTTTCTCTCTCTCGCTCTCATTTTCTCTTTTCGCTCCCGAGCATAGCGCGCGCCGCGCACATGCTCTCCTTCCCCTTCCTTAACGTTCCATGTAACAACAGTGTACTAGAAGTACTACCCATGTCAAGGTACCATGTGCACGGCACGGAGGGGAGGCGAAGCACACGCCGCTCCGCGAGGTGGTTGCTAGGCAACGCGTAGTGACGTCATCGTTCAGCGAGGTTTTTTCGATCGACGGGTAGAGTTTTACGGATAGCTTAAACAACTTCGCTGTTAAAACGAATCAACTATCATTGCCCTTCTAAAGTTTAAACTTAATAGATCTTGGGTATATCGGTATATCCTTCAAACAAACACAATTGTCCCATCTAACATTGAATCTAGATATACTATGCACTGCAAGATGATCACCTGATAGAAGTATGTTCAGACCTGCAGCATGCTCTAGATCATGAACATATTGGGTACTTGGTGAATAGTTTTTGGTTTGCCTCGAAATTTGGCTGCCGGCGCTCAATTGAAACGTCGCGCTGGCGCCCTCCAGGACATTTCTGTAAGTGCCTTCAGAGTGAAGGACATTGTTCTCTGCCAAATTATTGCTCCTGCGCAAACTGAAACCACAGAGTGCTTTACGGACACGCTCATCACAAAATAAAATGCACGGTTGCCTTGTGCCTGAACCGAACATGAACCGCCGAACCGGCTTCTTGCGCGAAAGAAGTAATCGGCAAGAAAATATACGATGCGAAATATATTCGTGCTGTATGCTGTTTGTACAACCGAAGCCAATGACAATCGAATGCAGCGGTCGCACATATTTGCAGCGAGCATGTACATCAGTGTGCGATCAGCCTTTCTTTCATTCTTTCTTTCTTTTTGACTGAAAGAATGTTTTTTGCAGGATCGCCTGCGAAAGATAAAAGTAGAATAAATGAAAAGGTAGACATTATACTATCACGACAAATAGGAATTTTCACGTAGCTGATCAAGCTTCACTAATAAACTTTTTTTTTAACCGAGAACTATTGAACTTATATCTGCTTAGCAAAAATTCTGAGACTGTAGCATACTTTTAAATATATGTGTCTTCAATATGGGCTAAAATATGCATTGACGCTGCAGTATTATCCCGGTCTCTTAAAGGGAGACATTGAGAAAATTTCAAACATAAACACTAGTATCTTCGTTCCAAATATTAGGAGATGGATAAGCCAAGTGTCGAAAGCCTTAGAATTTCTATAGTGAGCAGACATGACTTTATTGCTGCTCAATTTCACGATTTCAACACGTAATGTTAAGTGAATAATAAAAGGCTTATTAGGTTATCTTTAATTATAGTTAACTGTACATTACTATTTGTCATGTAAATAATATCCTCATCTTCACATAATTTACATCAACGTACTGAGTAGCGCTTTCACAGACGATTAAAAAAAGTGTTCTATTAAAAAAATATGTAAAGCAAGCTGTAGTGAGAAATCGTCGGAATTTGATGTCGTTTGCAAGGCTGCAGGCCGGAAAAACAATGAGAAAAGCGGGAGAATAAGGAGCCGGCATGAGAAAGCACGGTTGTGTCCGGTGTTGTGCTGTTTGCAGCGCATTTTGTTTTCTTCGTGACGAATGCGCGGTATGCGTATGCGTAACGTACGTATTTACAGAGTGCTGGGAGTTTTAGTGACAGCATATGAGCATTTGACAAGCTCATATGTCAAATGCTTCTGGCTGTCTTTCTGCTAAAAAACGGTTTTACTACCACCACTTGAAATAATAGATTCTTCAAGAAATAAAAAGAAAACGTAATGCCCCGAAAACAACAATATTTTTGCTCAATGTATCAATAACTCATAACCTTGACAAAGTGGAATCGAGTACCATAGTCAATATCTTGTATTTTTTCACCGCCATTGTTCTTATCAGCGATATTTGGCAGTTCCCAAGTGAAGCAAAAGTGTTATACCGGCTATGCCAACCAAATGTCATCAAGAATAAAGAAATAATAATGCTGGGCTTTATGCGAACGCCTAATCTACGTTGATGGGCTTTGTTCGTGATAGTCGTAATCATAAGCCTATTTTATGTTCACTGCAGGACGAAGGCCTCCTACCAGCGATCTCCAATTACTCCCGTCTTGCGCCAGGGTGACACCATCCCGCGCATCCAGGTTTCTTAATTTTATCATACTAGGCGAATCACTCTGTCGTCCTCTACTACGCTTCCATTCCCTTGTCACGCGCTCTGTAACCCATAGGCCGCCGGTTACCTGATCTAAGCATTACACGGCCTGCCAATTCAGTTTTTTCGTCATAATCATAATTAACTCATGCCTCATCGAAAAACTGCCCACTAATCAAGAAGGAGAAGAGAAATTTGAGAGAAATGGTGAAGGACGGCTCGTCACGGAAGGAAGCGATAACGATTGTTAAAAGACAACGTTCCCGTGGACGGCGCGCTTCCAAGAAAAAAAAAAAGAGTAATTTTACCTCCAGTGCGTTCCATTATATATACGCCGCCGCCACCGCCACCACCGTCAAGCACCATACGCCTACATGGAGAGAATAATACCGAGGCTCAGAGAAGAGAATCTGACTCTGCTTGGCCTGCACTACCACAGGCACACTTCTCCGCGGAGCGAGAGCATCGACTACTGCCCAAGCGCTACTTCGACAACAGGCAATCAAGCTGCCCAAGATCTCCAGGTCGTTGCTTTACTACAGTTGCTGGTGAGTGTTATCTGCACGCACTCCTGCATAATCTGCAAACACCATTCACTAAATGCGCACTTCAAGTCCTGGACTCCCTTGAACCAGTACTTGCGGGCGTACAGTGACAGTATGGCTTGCCATCCACAACCACCACGGCCTTTCCGGGAGCAAGCGAAGTGCCTTTCCATACTTCAATGAAACGCCAGAGGTCTGCGGTTACGGATATAAGAATTTTGGCACTTTGTTTTTGAGATCAAGTTCCTCATTATCATTTGTGAACCTCATTTTTAAAATATAATTGAACTATCGGGTTGGGAATCACTTGTTTCTCCATGCATTGAACATAGTCCAGTTTTTGTGTGCATCCGCAATGAGCTCACGTATGTTCACCAAGCAGTGCAACCTCACGACGACAATAAATGCCTGTGTCTCCGAGTAAAGAGGAGCAAGGTGTCATCCACACTGATAGGCCCCTACATATCCCCATCACGTATATTTGATCGACAGAGACTAAATAAAAGATATACTCACAGCAACTCCTGGTCCTTGGATAATTATGGGCGACTTGAACGCCCATTGCACACTCTGAGGTAGCTTCTGGACAAATCAAAGAGGCAAGAGCCTAGTCGATCTTGCATCTGAGCACGGACTGAGAGTTTCGAACGATGGCAGCCCGACTTATCTCCGAGGATTGACTTGCAGCAGCTGTTTAGACTTGATAATTAATATAGCAGGGTTAAAGTTTCAAAATTCAATTGTTCACAGATATTGAAGCTCACGGCAGCAACCTTATTCCTACGTACATGACTATCAGAGGCCTTGACAGTTTTTTTCCCTCTGTGCTCTCAAGACATATTGACTGGCAAGCGTACCGAATTTTGATCGAGGGCAAGTGTAGACATGAACCTCCCGAACCCTGTAAAGACATGATCTTACAAGCGATGGAGACTTTTATGCATGCCGATGTTTACAACTACAAGACGCACAAGTTTCGAAAAAGAATTAATGAGGCTTCGGGCAATCCGCCGGGCGAGTCGAGAGCGGCCCAAACAGTCCAGAGCGACCCATGGGAGCGGCCCAACCATCACTTTTTTTTGTGCTCACTAGGGTTTCGACAGGAATTTAGGGCGCCGGCTCCTTTCCCCCGCGTATCTCCCCTGAAGAAAGCCGAGCGCCAGGCCGGGGTACACTTGTGTCCATTTGAATCAGTGGGTGCCCGGCGGCGCACGAAGTTCATTTATGACCTCGGGCAAGCCCGAAGCATTTATAATAAAGTTCTGCCGTAGTTAAAGAAACTTAAGGACCAACGATAGAAGAACTTCTGCGAATCGCTGGACCGTCACAAGCTGATATTAACAGTATGGAGAACTCTTAAGGGTCTTCGCTCATTTCCACAACAACGTCGTCCCTTCACAGAGCTGGCTCTACATCAAAGGCATCCAGAGCTTGAGGTCGCTGGTGATTTTCGTGTGAAGGCTGCTGGCGACGTCGTTCTACTGACCGACCTCTCGCTGCACGATGTTGTTGTCACGCTAGATCAAAATGTGTAAGTGCCCTTTTCTATGGAAAAACTCCAAGCGGCTTTGGCGACGCGCTGTGGGTCGTCATCACCCGGTCCCGACGGGGTGACCTGTGGTGCCTTAAGGCACCTAGGTACAACAGCGCAATGCCCTGTCTTCTGGCTATCTTCAACCAATCTTAACATGACGGCATGGTCCCCGACGATAGGAAGTGTAGCTGGCTGGTGCCTCTACTGAAACCTGAAACGTCTCCGCTGGACCTTACATCTAAACCGATCGATTGCACTTACGAGTTGAATCGGCAACGTCTTGCAGATGATGTTGCTGACACGTATGAATGGTAGCTAGAATATTATAGTATCTACCCTGATGCAATGGCTGGCTTTCGACGAGTACGTTCTACAATTGATAGCGTCATCGATCTTGTGAGCTCCGTGCAGCAACGAAAATCTACGAAGCGTCTCTCTGTGGTACTGTTCTTAAACGTAAAAGGTGCCTATGACAATGTAACCCCCAAAGCTATTCTCAAAGCTCTTGAGGCAGCAGAACTTGGAGGCCACGTCTTTCGATGGATTAGGAGCTATCTCAAGGAAAAAGATGGCCCGACAAATAGGTATTTCTCTAATCGCGGTGTTACACAAGGCGGAGTGTTGAAGTCCGACTCTTCAATATCGTTCTTGTGGAGCTCGCCGATAGGCTGCTACATACAGCTAATGTCTCGTTCAACGCCGATGATATTTGCATCTGGGCGTTTGGCGTGACATGGCCACAAGTGCGCGCAAGAATACAGAAAGCGGCAACCCTGACAGCGGCGTACCTTCGCCACCAAGGTCTGACGATATGCACAGAAAAAAAAAAACAACAACGTATTAATGGTACTTATGCTCAAACCGATGTATTTATACCCGTTGTGCATCAAACGCCAGTCAATTGCGTATAAGAAGACTCGCAGGCTCTTAAGCGTTATTGTGGATCGTGGTCTCACCTGGAGTTCCCACGTCTCCAACCTGAAGAAAAAACTGCTTCGGATTGAGAATATGTTTAATTTCGTAGGTCGAAAATCGCAGGTTCCATCCGTGCGCTCCATGTTACAGGATTTCTGCGATACAGTCTTCCTGTTTTCTCCAACACATACAAGGCTAAGCTCCATGCACTACATAGCGTACAAGCCCAATAACTTCAGACAAGTCTTGGCCTCCCCAGATGTTCTTCGACAACTGTGCAACGCACGCGATCGCCACACATCACCGCGCCGTTGAGACGCTAAGAGCGCACATTTCACTCCTTTTTCGGCTTCCATCCCACCATATAGCCTTTTTGCCAGCGCGAAAAACCGCGGGCTACATTTGCGGCATTGTAACAAGACACCATGACTCAATACTATCTGGCTTCAAGCCTATCAAACGCCCAACATCGGCATTGCGGTTTCTCCGGCAACCGCACATGTATCTCTCAGTTGCTGCTATTGTTAAGAAGACATACTTGTCACCGCTAGTCTTGAAGCAGTTGTCTCTGCTTCACAATCCACAATTACACGGACGGTTCCACGAATTCCAACAGCTTTACCGGAGCGGTGGTTGTTCCATCGGACACCGTCTTTTGCAGCTTAAATTATTTCACATTACGACGGCGATAGCAGCAGAACTAGCATCTCTTCAAGGTGCAATCGTTTACGTGCTCTAGCATCCACCAAAACGTTGAGCCATTTACTGCGATGCGAAAAGCAGCCCCGCAAACTCTGTAATTTGCCCTAAGTCATGTGTTACAGGAGCAGCTAGTGTACGAAATGAGGCACCAAGCGCTCGAGAAAGGACACGACACCCTATTTCAATTGTTGCCGAGTCATTGCGGAATTGTCGACGACAGCACATATGAAGCTGCGCGCTCGGCTCATCAACATCAGGAGGTGCCTATACCATCCTCGAGAACGGATGCTGCGCGGTAACTTCAATACCTTGCTCACGACATCATACTTCTACGATTGAATTCACCGGGTTTCACACACCCACGCTTGTATTCTCTCGATCCCTAACTTGCGACTTCCGACCTACCACCCGAACTCTCCCGTGGCAAAAAAACTTTATTGTGTCGCATGTCGTTCGACGTCGCATTTACGAATGCCTATTCATTCCCAATAGGAATGGTCAAAAATGCGGCGCGCAATATTTGCGGGTGCGACGAGGCACTAGAGCACTTTCTATGCCACTGACCCTTCTTTGATGCTCGACGATGTGCTCTGCAAGCTAGACTCAGCCGACTGTATGACAGACCGCTCTCGGAGGAAAAACATCCTGGTACCATGGCCTAAAAATTAAAAATTAAATTATGGGGTTTTATGTGCCACAACCACAATCTGATTATGAGGCACGCCGTAGTGGGTTGACTTCCGGAAATTTGGTCCACCTGGGGTTCTTTAACGTGCACCTAAATCTAAGTATTCAAGCAGAACTTTTTGTTGGGCTAGTTGGTGCATGTTACTAAATTATTTAAAGCGCCAAACAGACGACACAAGAAGAGACACGGACGAGCGCTCGTCCGTGTCTCTTCTTGTGTCGTCTGTTTGGCGCTTTAAATAATTTAGTAAATCTAAGTACACGGGTGTTTTTGCATTTCGCCCCCATCGAAATGCGGCCGCCGTGGCCGGGATTCGACCCCGCGACCTCGTGCTCAGCAGCTCAACACCATAGCCACTGAGCAACCACGACGGGTAGGGACCATGGCCTATGCAGTCTTGTATGCACAAGGCCACAAAAGCCCTATTGCACTTGTTGAAGGCGACTGGACTGGTCGAACGCTTGTGATAGCTAGCGAACATTCCTTTGCGAGTGCGTTCAGAATGATTGCCTATTTATTCTTTTTTATATATTTGTTTCTTATCTATTGTTCCCCCTTCCCAAGTGAAGGGTAGCCAACCGGGCACGTCCTTGGTTAACCTTCCTACCTTCCCTTCTTCGTTTTTCTCTTTCTCTCTCTCCTAACCTCAACTAGAATATCGGCTACTCCGCTTGCTCTTCAATCCACAACGCTGTCTTCCTGTTTCTTACCGTTCCGCCCATCATCGTTCGTTGCCTGGTATCAACTCCTTCTCAAGCTTTTTAAACCTCCAAGTGTCTGCTCCATATGTTAGTACCGGCGGAATTCAATGACTGTACACTTTTCGTTTCAAGGATAGCGGCAAGCTTCCGGTCAAGGGCTTGGTAATGCGCCTGCCGTACGCGCTCTAACGTAACTTTATTCGGTAGATTTGCCCCTCATGATCCGGATCCCTTGTGACTAAATGGCCTAGATAAACGTACTCTTGCACAGATTCTAGACGATGATTGCCATTAAGGAATTCTTGTTCGTCTTGCTAGGTGATTGTACATTACCATAGACTTCAAACCAACACTTTGGCGTTTTTCAGCTAAGGTCCTCAATCATTTGTTACATGTCATCTTCACCATTGCAGAACACAGAATCATCTACGTACCGCAGATATCTGCCATTTTCCCCGTTCTCAGACTGAGAAGCTGTTAGCTTAATTCTCAGTCTAACAGCTTGAATACATCTAAGCATGCATTGGAGAGTGTCTCTCCTTGCCTTACCCCCTTGCTAATTAGTATTTTTCTGTTTTTTTTTTGTTAAGAATGAGCTATGTAACCTTTATACATATTCGCTAAGATGCATTCACGTGTGCTTCCTCTACAATTTCACTGTATGCCTTGCCTACATTAATGCTGGTATTTCTGCTGCATTGAAAGCCTTTTCGTTAGTCTACGAACGCCATAAATAGGTTGGTTTATACTTCTCTTTTTCTTTTTTGATGAATCCGTACCAACTCGCCCAGCTGTCAACGCTTTTTATGGTTATACCCCGCAGATTTCTTAGCTGTACCTGAATGACATGAATGCGATCCATTGCTTAATATTCCTTCCTAAAGCCAACCTGTTCCCTCATATTCATGACCCGTGGCTATATAATGAATAACGCCATTAAGTATAGTTTTTTTAACCTACACTTGACGTCGGTCGCGTAAAGCCTATCTATCTATGCTATCTATCTATCTATCTATCTATCTATCTATCTATCTATCTATCTATCTATCTATCTATCTATCTATCTATCTATCTATCTATCTATCTATCTATCTATCTATCTATCTATCTATCTATCTATCTATCTATCTATCTATCTATCTATCTATCTATCTATCTATCTATCTATCTATCTATCTATCCGCCTACGACTTTGTGCAGTCATGGTCGTTTCGTTAACTTGGTATGCACCAAAATTGGCATACTATCACAAGAGTATACGACGAACATAAATGATATGTCATGAAATGAATGTCATGACATGCGCGTCGTGTAGGTCATGAAACAGCCGCCTACGTCTTGGTGCTCTCATGGTCGTTTCGTTAACTAGGTAGGTACTAAAATTGGTATACTATGACAGGAGTGCGTGACGAACATAAGTGATAGATCATGACATAAATGTCATGACTTGCGTGTCATGTAGTTCCTTCCTGACAATGACCCAGTGAAAACGATTAACACTCAAAAACCACTGAAATGGGTTCGGACGTGGGTACTATGTGAAGGAAACACCACAGGGTGCTGCTAGAAGCTATAGTCATGAGCATGACCCAGCAAAAATGACAATGACTCAGCGAAAAAAGATTACACTAAAAAACCACTGGAACGGGTTTGGACGTGGACACTAAGTGAAAGAAACACTCAATGATGATGGTAGAAATCATAGTCATGAGCATGACTGAGCAAAAATGACAATGACTGAGCGAAAAAAATATTAACACTCAAAAACGACTGGAATGGGTTCGGATGGGATACTAGGTGAAGGAAAAGGCCAAGATTGTTGGTCGAAGTCATAGTCATGACCGTGAGTGAGCAAAAATGACAGTGACTCAGCGACAAAAGATTGACACTCAAAAACCACTGAAATGGGTTCGGACGTCGGTACTAAGTGAAGGAAACACTAAAGGATGGTGGTAGAAGTCATAGTCATGAATGCGACTCCGAAAAAACGTCAATGACTTAGCAAAAAAATATCAACACTCAAAAACACTGAAATGGGTTCGGACATGGGTACTAAGTGTTAAACACTAAAGGATGGTACAAGTCATAGTCACGAGTATGACTAAGACTTTCGCCTTTAGGTCTCTTAGGTGTAGCTAAAGGGACTCCTGGGGACTCATGACATGAATGTCATGACATGCGTGTCATGTAGGTCATGAAACAGCCGCCTACGTCTTGGTGCTCTCATGGTCGTTTCGTTAACTTGGTAGGCGGGGACACACTGCTTCGCATAACATCGATTCCCACAGGGCGTGGGATCTGCCATATTTGTTTTTTTTTTTCATTTTCGGCGGTATTTAGTTGGAAAAGCCAGCGTAAAAATATGGCCGAGTAAGATACAGATCTACTTTTTTAAATAATAATAATAGTAATAATAATAATAATAATAATAGCGGCAGTATATTTGCTCTAGTATTGACATTTACATTTAATAACTCTTTGACTAATTCCACTTTCTCTCACATGTGGAAAACTGCTCGTGTTTTTCCTGTATTTAAGTCTGGCTGTAAATCCCACGTCTCGAATTATCACCCAATTTCTCTTCTCTATGCCACGTCTAAGATTTTTGAGCTTACTATTCACAACATATTGTCTTTCACTGTTAAGCAGTCGCTCATTCCGAATCAGCATGGATTTCTCACCGGCCGCTCCACTATCACAAATCTCGTAAGTTTCATGACGCAGATCTCCGCGCCGGTAGTTCAAAGGGCGCAACTTGACAACATTTATTGTGACCTCAGCAAGGCTTTTGATGTAGTCAGCCCCTCACTGCTTCTGATCAAGCTTACGCACTTTGATATTGACTCGTCAGTTGTCAATCTCTTGCGCAGTTATCTTCTTGATAGATCGTGTTATGTTAACGTCAATGGCCAAACGCCTTCTTTTTACATGGCAACTAGCGACGTCCCTGAAGGATCAGTATTAGGACCACTCCTTTTAAATTTTTTTATTAATGACGTTCTTTCTGCTATTCGGAACTCTTCTTTCCTTCTATATGCCGATAACATCAATATTTTAAAGAAAATTCACACTGTTGATGACTGTCGCTCCTTGCAGTCTGACCTGTTTTTTTTTCTTTCTAAATGGTGCAAGGATAATAACCTCACCTTGAATGCTGCTAAGACCAAAGTCAAGACTTTCACACGCAAAACAGCAAGTATTTCTTTTTTTATTCTGTAGATTCTGTGCCGTTGTGTAAGGTCTGCGAGATCAATGATCTCGGTGTACTTTTTGATGCAGCCTTACACTTTTCTGCTCACACTAAACGCGTTGCAATGCGGGGTATGCGCTCTCTTGGCTCTGTCCGCAGACTATCGAGAGAATTCGTCTCCTACACCGTTCCGCAAATTGTACACAACCATCTGTCTTCCTCAACTCGAATATGCGTCGGTCGTCTGGAATGGCTCTTCTAGATCCAACAGTGGCATTATAGATCGTGTCCGGAAAAAAGTTTCTAAGCATATATAATCACCGCTTTAAAAACCTGGACATTGCACCCTGTACTAGCACTGTTGGATTGTTGTCATTGCCCTCACTTTGCGACCGACGTAATCGCGCTGACCTTCTCTGTTTGTCTTCAAAGTCCTTCACGGTAACCTCACGTGTCCCGAACTTCTCAGCTGTGTCATGTTTCGTATCCCACGCAAGATCACCAGAGAAAATAGACCTTTCCATGTGCCTGCCTGTCATCACGAACACTCAACTGTCCACAGAATACAGAGTCTTTATAACGCTTACTTTCGTGATCTTGATATCTTTCATAACTCCTTGTCATCGTTCTTTTCCGAGCTTTGCCTTGTGTTATAATTTCATGCATTGTTCAAGTGCCCTTCTCCCCCTTTTTCTTTTGTATTTACTTTGCGCTTTGTTGTCGGTACACTCTCTTCTTTTCACAATTTTTATTTTTATTCGCTTATTCTTTAATCATATTCCCCTGCAGTGTTTTGTTTTTGGTTTGTAATGTATGCGTGCGCCAGCACTCAGACCTTAGGGTTGTTCCTGGGCACGTTCAGTAAACATGATTGATTGATTGATCGATCGATCGATCGATCGATCGATAATCATCATCATCATCATCATCATCATCAGCAGCAGCAGCAGCAGCAGCAGCAGCAGCTGCTGCTGCTGCTGCTGCTGCTGCTTTAGCTTTAGCTGCTGCTTTAGCTTTAGCTGCTGCTTTAGCTGCTGCTTTAGCTTTAGCTGCTTTAGCTTTAGCTTTAGCTGCTTTAGCTTTAGCTTTAGCTTTAGCTGCTGCTTTAGCTTTAGCTTTAGCTGCTTTAGCTTTAGCTGCTTTAGCTTTAGCTGCTGCTTTAGCTGCTTTAGCTGCTGCTTTAGCTTTAGCTGCTGCTTTAGCTTTAGCTGCTGCTTTAGCTTTAGCTGCTGCTTTAGCTGCTTTAGCTGCTGCTTTAGCTTTAGCTGCTGCTTTAGCTGCTTTAGCTGCTGCTTTAGCTTTAGCTGCTGCTTTAGCTTTAGCTGCTGCTTTAGCTTTAGCTGCTGCTTTAGCTTTAGCTGCTGCTTTAGCTTTAGCTGCTTTAGCTTTAGCTGCTTTAGCTTTAGCTGCTTTAGCTTTAGCTGCAGCTTTAGCAGCTGCAGCTTTAGCTTTAGCAGCAGCTTTAGCTTTAGCAGCTTTAGCTTTAGCAGCAGCTTTAGCTTTAGCAGCTTTAGCTTTAGCAGCTTTAGCTTTAGCAGCAGCTTTAGCAGCTGCTTTAGCAGCAGCTGCTTTAGCTGCAGCAGCTTTAGCAGCAGCAGCTTTAGCAGCAGCAGCAGCAGCAGCTTTAGCAGCAGCAGCTTTAGCAGCAGCAGCTGCAGCAGCTTTAGCAGCAGCAGCAGCAGCAGCTTTAGCAGCAGCAGCAGCAGCAGCAGCAGCAGCTTTAGCAGCAGCAGCAGCAGCAGCAGCAGCAGCAGCAGCAGCAGCAGCAGCAGCAGCAGCAGCAGCAGCAGCAGCAGCAGCAGCAGCAGCAGCAGCAGCAGCAGCAGCAGCAGCAGCAGCAGCTTTAGCAGCAGCTTTAGCAGCAGCAGCAGCAGCAGCAGCAGCAGCAGCTTTAGCAGCAGCAGCAGCAGCAGCAGCAGCAGCAGCAGCAGCAGCAGCAGCAGCAGCAGCAGCAGCAGCAGCAGCAGCAGCAGCAGCAGCAGCAGCAGCAGCAGCAGCAGCAGCAGCAGCAGCAGCAGCAGCAGCAGCAGCAGCAGCAGCAGCAGCAGCAGCAGCAGCAGCAGCAGCAGCAGCAGCAGCAGCAGCAGCAGCAGCAGCAGCAGCAGCAGCAGCAGCAGCAGCAGCAGCAGCAGCAGCAGCAGCAGCAGCAGCAGCAGCAGCAGCAGCAGCAGCAGCAGCAGCAGCAGCAGCAAGCAGCAGCAGCAGCAGCAGCAGCAGCAGCAGCAGCAGCAGCAGCAGCAGCAGCAGCAGCAGCAGCAGCAGCAGCAGCAGCAGCAGCAGCAGCAGCAGCAGCAGCAGCAGCAGCAGCAGCAGCAGCAGCAGCAGCAGCAGCAGCAGCAGCAGCAGCGCAGCAGCAGCAGCAGCAGCAGCAGCAGCAGCAGCAGCAGCAGCAGCAGCAGCAGCAGCAGCAGCAGCAGCAGCAGCAGCAGCAGCAGCAGCAGCAGCAGCAGCAGCAGCAGCAGCAGCAGCAGCAGCAGCAGCAGCAGCAGCAGCAGCAGCATCAGCAGCAGCAGCAGCAGCAGCAGCAGCAGCAGCAGCAGCAGCAGCAGCAGCAGCAGCAGCAGCAGCAGCAGCAGCAGCAGCAGCAGCAGCAGCAGCAGCAGCAGCAGCAGCAGCAGCAGCAGCAGCAGCAGCAGCAGCAGCAGCAGCAGCAGCAGCAGCAGCAGCAGCAGCAGCGCAGCAGCAGCAGCAGCAGAAGCAGCAGCAGCAGCAGCGCAGCAGCAGCGCAGCAGCAGCAGCAAGCAGCTAGCAGCCGCAGTAGCGTATTAGTAGTGTAGTAGCAGTAGCAGTAGCGTAGTAGTAGTAGTAGTAGTAGTAGTAGTAGTAGTAGTATAGTAGTAGTAGTGTAGTTACTACACGCCGTTCGTTCCAGAAGTGTAAGCGCCACTGCTCTTGTCGCCGAGGGGTGCCGGTTACTGTATGCCGAAGCTGCAGTCGTCAGCATCTGTTCACTATCAGGCTTGAACTCCATTCTAGCTTCAAACTAGTGCTGTAGTAGAGCAGAACGCCAATTCACAGGCGCCGACGCGTTCTGACGACGTGAGCAGTGATCTTTATGCGGCGGATTGTACCTGCGCATTCCGACGATGCCCAACGATATACGAGTACCTGTGCACATATGCATAGCAGATCGAACTTACCTAGAACACACGGGTGTGTGGCTCACGCTACGCACAGCACCAGACACGGGTACTAGAAGTCACATTCATCGTGGAAGCACTGTGCATGTGCAGAGAGCGAAGAGAATAACGCGACGCACGCTGCCTCATTTATTGCTTAAACAGTAAGCGCGAAAACAAGTTATCTAGTTCGAATTAAAAAATATATATATTCCGCACACTTTTTAGTTTCAATCCTTGTGAAACATATTTCTGGTTAGTCAAGCTTGCTCACGGTGATTGGCCCGCAACGGATAAGTTGCAAGCGCTCTCCTGACGCAGCGTGGATGAACGAATCGAAATCTCTGCACAGCAAGTCGGCGTCTGCGGCACCATAGTGTAGGCGATTTGGCGGAGGAAGCCGACACAGTCGACATGCGATAATTCGGACTAGTCGGGGTGGACTTCAATTTATGCGAAGTACGAATTAAACGATAAGCCCAAAGGGGGGCGTAGCGAAATAAACTTTTTTTACGCACGTTTTCACTGATTGACAAACAAAAATAAAAGTGAGGGCGATACAACCTACAGTTGAAGTCGATCAAAGATAATGTCTTCTTGAGCGAGATTGCGGTGAGAATGGGGCGGAGTCACTGCGCGCGGAACTAGCGCACGGAACTGCTTCGGACTGCTTCAGTTTTTTTTTTTTTTTTTTTTTTACTGCACAATTTTCGAGATCGGCTCACATTTTTAGACTGCATGATCTTCAGTATCGGCCCATGTCTTAAATAATTTTAAATAATTTCTGGGGTTTTACATGCCAAAACTACGATCTCACTCTGAACGTTATGATTATGGGACGTGGGCCCGAATTCACAAAACCTCCTTACGCTAGATTTCTTCGTAAGATAAATTTTCAGCCAATCCTGACGCTGGACGTATCATTATCAAAGGCGGCCGGCCAATGGCAAGGAGCACTTACGAAAGAAAATCCTCGTGGATTCGGCCCCTGATTACGGACAAGAAGCAAGCTGTCAGTGCCGCTGAGTGAGTGTAATACATACTACGTGTACTGCGAGGAGGAATGACACCTCTCTTGTTTTATTTGAGCATACGATGTTGTATAGGGCACGTGCAGATGGCTTAATATACCCAACATCACCGTGGCGATCCGCCGATGAGGCATACATGCTAGAAGTCCTGTAGAAACAGCGGACGACGATACGAGAGGCGCTGCTAGATGTGCATGATGATGAATACGCCACAGATAAAGCACAGATTGCAGACACAGCTGAGCGCCGGGACTAGAATCCAGCAGGAAATCGTTATTTGGCTGCAGTTTTCTTCACCGTTTTTCCACACACTTCTGAGCTCTGGAGCGCTTTGGTGGTCAGGATTACGACGATTCGCCTTAACGCAGCCGTTCTTGTACCCAGATATATGGCGCTTCAAGCAGTAATACGGGGCAACGCGCAGGGAACTTGTGCGGTCACAGGTGGTTCAGTGTATTTATGCGCGGTAGCAAATGAAAACGCTCTCGCAAGGTAGATTATTTTCTTTTTTACGAAGGAGCATCTTGCGCAGTGTTCGCCCAGAAAAGCACGTGCAGAGTATGCATGCTCCCACTGAAGCAGAAAAACAGTGGGGCGCCTGAAGCAGCGCCTCCTTCATGAGCCTTTTTTCCACACGTCCACGACATAAGTCCTTATGTCCAAGACGTGTCATGAATGCGGCGCCAAGCATGTGAACGTACTCCACAATACAGTACAAGGATACCGGGCAATAGTGGCCTCCTTCGTCTTCAGCGATGCAGCAGAAAACATCGTGGTGCAACAGAAGTGACAAAAAGGTCGCGAGAGGTTGATTCGCGGGACGTGTCCGGCAAGAGCGTCTCAAGGCCTATTTTAGGCGAATAGTAGAGGGGGAAGGGGGGGGGGGGGCACCACGTTCGGCCTCATATGATGTCGGCCTGGGAGGCCACGAGGCCGAGGTCCTACATGCTTGTCATTTCGAAGCGATGGCGCGCCTAGAACAGCGCAGAAGGAAGGGGCGTGAGCAGGCCCCGTCCATCATGTCCAAGACTGTCCACTGCCGTTATCAATTGCGGCGGCGGCGGCTCGGGTTCAGGCTGCGTCCGGCCAGCGGCGGGAACTTGACGTAGCAGACGCAGCACGACGGGAAGGGAAAGTTCTCGGCGTACGCCTTCTTCTCGGTCGGGTGCATGGCGAGCATCTTGCGGTAAGCGTAGTTCTGTCGGCACGCGGACGAGTAGCCCGGCGGGAGGCCTCTGGACACGAAGTCACACGCCGACTCCGGGTCCCTGCGAAAAAACAACAACAACAACAAAAACGGTGTGCTCATGTACATGCGTTTCTTAGTGTAAAAAGAGACCTATACACTAGGATACTTGAACACACTCTACTGCGAGATCATTTTCTACAGTTCGAAAGCCAAACTGCGAGATTACAAAAGATAAGAAGATGATATGAGTATGGCGGAAAAGGAAGAAAAGGGTTAAGAATAAAAAAAAAAAAACAGCAGAAGGGAGACATCCATACGGACACATCAAGTAATCAATAAGTGATAAAATGATAATCCAGCGTAAGCACTTATGCTATACTTACGATTTAGCGAACGTGGCTGCCGTGAAAACTTGTCATATGCAGAATGTTTACTATACGAAGACGTGCAGGCGCTGCCGCGTACGGTGATCTTCATAGTATCACTACACTTGTATAAGTATAAGCAACTTTACCACGTTGTCTGAAAATTGTGCCTTCCGAATACCGCATTAAAAATACTGATTGCGCCCCATCCCTGAAGCTGCAGATGTGGAAGCAGGACTCTGAATGCTCTAAATGTATCTGATTTCGAGCGCCGCTACAGGCCGAATCTTAAGCTTAAGAAGTCTTCCAAATACTTCGCAGAGGACCACAAACGACAGCGCACGGCCCTGCGGGTCAGTTCAGAAAAAATATGAGCGCCCCGACGAAATCGCACACCTTCTCCTTTCTTCGGCTCACTGCGTAGTCAATTTGAATGGGTGCTTACACACAGGTCACACTGCCGCGTTCGTGATTATGCGAGTCCAACTGCACCTCGCTCATCAACAAAGCGTCATTGATCTTCAAGTATATAGCTGTGCTTCGTGGCGAAGATCATGAAGTGAAGGAAAAGAAACGAAGCTATGTGCTCCGAGAGGCTATTTAGACCAGTCAATAGTCTCCCTGTGGCTCTCGTGCCTACCAATGGGGGATCAATACAGATGAAGAACCCGAAAGCGATTCAGGTGGAGCTTCCAAAGGCCAATTTCCAATTCTAGAAGATCACCGAGGCCCGTCAATTTGGTCGCGGTGGTACTTTCGCGACCTACAGAACTGTGCAGAGTTTGCATCGAATCCGGTGAGCCCATTTGTTCCAGCGCACCTTGCTTGCTCTAAAGTATTAGTTCGCGGGGTAGACGCGTGCCTGAACCCCTAAAAAGTACTAGACTTGTTTTCAGTTGGAGGTGATTCCACCCCCCCCCCCCCCCCCCACCCCCAATGGCTCCATTTAAGTCAAAAACTGAAAAGTGTGTAAAAGAGAACCTCTCCAAGAAAGACTTTTTGAATGAGCTAGTTTTTGCTACCGTTCTAGCTTCAACATAGGCTCTCTGAAAATTTTAAGTGGAATTACCGTTCGGTGGTCTCTGCTACTACAGATTTATCACACATTTCTTCTCAGTTTTCCCCAGACATAACTGTTTTGCAAGAAACACGGCTTTCAAATGGTCAAACGTTTTTTCCTAAAACATTATCGATTATTTCGTTTGGATCGACCTGCCAAAGGTGGTGGTGTTTCTTTCTTGGTTTCAACTAAATTCAGTCACGAGGCCATGATACGGTGATATGGTATGGTTCCCTTCGATTTCTTTCAGAAGCAAAATTGGCACATTTGTCAATTAGGACAAATTCAAAAGGACTTGAAGTCGACCATGCTTTCACGTATGAATATGCAAAATAATATTAGGTATATGAGCCTCTGTGAAGTTTTAAAACGTTCCTTGAAGAATGAAGCTTTGAATTTAACCTTCCGATACAGGTGGATCTATCAGTTCTTGGTGGAATTAAGAATGCACGAGGGTTCATCAAAAACGAAAAACTGCTTGGAAGCAACTTTTTCGTAATATATATATATATATATATATATATATATATATATAAATTGGAGTGATTACAAATTTGCTGCTCGATCTTATAAGCGTACGGTATCAAAAGCCAACCACGAGTGTGATATGAACAAGCTCAATTATCATTCTAAATGTAGAAAGAAAAAAAGCTCTTTTCAGGTTTTTCTGGACGCTCTCGAAAGATGATTGCGGTTCCAGCAAACATTGATTCTTTTGTGCTTTCGCAACGTGAATTGTCTGAATTATTAGAAAATATTGAAAAGGTACTACAAGACAAATTTCCTACTCCAATCGTTCCACCGTACCTACTGAATCTGCTGCCACTTGAGGAGTTTAGGAAAGCCACATTACCTGAACTGGCGGGTGTTGTTCGCTCTCTGTCTTCTTCAACGCCAGGTCGAAATGGAGTTACCGCAGCCGTGATTGTCCCCGCAAGAAATTTCGAATATGGTCAATTACTCTTTAAAAAATGCCTGGATACCTTTATAACGTAAACTTTCTAAGGTAATTCCGATACTGAAACAACAGGGAGGTGGATATGATTTATATAATATCAGACTAATCTCTCTCACATACAATCTGGTTAAACTTATACAAAGGATTTTGAATTGCCAAATGATGACCCATATTTGTGACAATTTAACACTTAGCCCCAGTCAAAATGGCTTTAGATCTGGATGCTCGATATGGTGTGCACACGTTGAGTTAGAGAGTCGCATACAACTTGCTCGGCGGCGAAGAGAACATTCGGCATTATTGGCTCTAGACCTAGCTAAAACTTATGGTTCTGTGGAGCACAGCATAATAATAACGCAACAAGAAACTTACATGTTTCCAAAATGCATTACGGCATGGGTTGCAAAATTTTCAAGAAAAAAAAAAGAATTATATTTTTTTTCAAAGCGGATGCTCATCGTCTAGGTATAAGCAGTAACGCGGGGTACCACAAGAAACAGATGCTATCTCCTGTTTTATTTAATATATTTTTAAGCTCCATTCCTCTTCACCAGGACATTCATGTACGCGTATACGTTTATGCAGATGAAATCGCTTATGAAATCACTTCTTTCGCGTCGAATAATGATCGACATTCACTTTATCAATCGTTACAAAATTATTCATGTACTTCTGAATCATGGCTCGAGAACATACATACGTGGCTGAACATCAATAAAAGTGCACTTCTCGCCTTTCCTTTAGATTTTCCCGGTTACATTTCACTAATGTACCACCAAGAGTTCATTACCTAGGTGGGATCTCTTAAATACCTGGGAATAACGTATTATGGGACGCTAAACTGGAGAAGCCATATGGAACTAGTCGATTCTAAGGCAACTCATGCTGTGTAACGGTTGCGTAAGAAAATGAACCGATGATATGGATTGCGAAGACATACATTAATTATAATATATAAAATGTTTGTGCGTCCGATCATGAAATTTGGAAGCGTCTTGTTTTCCGGCAGCCCAGCTTATAATATTCAGCCTCTGATACTATTAGCAAGAGAGGCTCGGGGCTTGTGCCTTGGAGTCCCTAAGTTTGTTGCAATCAATGCTCTGCATATGGAATACCGTGTTTAAAAAATAGATTTCGGATTCTCAAAATCCAAACGTACCTAAAGATTTACGATTTTCCTTAAAGACGATCGGTATGTTTTCATTAATTAACCAAGTATAGTTTTTTAAATAATCATTGGTCGCGACTACAAACCCCTCAGATCGTATTTGTACTGGCAGAGCTAACACCATTGAATGTAAAGATTCAACGTATTCACCCAACAAGTCAATCTAATATAAGCCCTCAGATTGAATTTGGCGATATAATCCTCGCCCCCCTCCAAATTTAAACTAATGGCATTCCAATATTTAAATGGCCAATTACAAGATTAATTTTCTCACCTGGAAACGAGACACCTGGAATCAAGCAAGATGCTTCCCTGTCAGGAAGAGAAGGCCGCCAGCCTTCTTTACGCCAGCGGCGTAGGCATTTTCTCTCCTTCTCTTTTCTAGTCCTTTTTTATTCGCTTTCCGGATTACAAGCCTATTTTCATAGCAGAACTATTGGCGATTGTTGTTGGCTACGCAAACTTCCCGCGAATCAATATTCAGCTGTCGTAGAGACAGATTCTTGACAGATGGTATGTTCTTCGCTTTCCACGACAACAAATAAGCTCTCTTAAGTGAGTTCCAAAATTTAGTCGCTACAAATTTACGAAAAATTAATGAACTAAGGGTATCAGGCCACCACGGCTTACACTTAAACGAAATGGCAGATTTATTAGCCAGCATGTCTCTAAGCAGACCGTTGATTTCTATTTTATCGGATACAGCTTACGTCACTGCATCGAGATACAGAAAAGTTTTCTACAAAATGATTTAAACAAGTTATCGCTGGTAACATCTCGAGACTTCCAACATCTCCGTTTCTTGCTGGAATAAGCAGTGTTGTCCCTTCGCCAATTGGAACACCAGATTACCCTGTAGAATCCCACAACTGAATATTTATTTACATAGAGCCATTCTGATGATGTCCCATCAATAAACGACGTCCTTTTGTCCTGCCGACGATATTCAAACCAGAGAAAGATATTACTCGAAGCTTTACTCTGCAAGATTTAGTTAGGATTAAATATTCCGGTAATACTATGATTTAGGGCCTTGACACTAGGATATAGTCGCAAGAATTTTTGTTGCCCAGTGTTTGGTTTTTAACTGAAACGAAAACCATTACCCTGCTAACTGTTGTAGCTATACTATGTTCTAACTATTTCGGTATTTCCTCTTGTTCTTCCTGTTAAAATTTGCGTTTCTTCTCTTCTGATAAAAATTATTTTAAGCTTCCTCCTGCCGCCCGATTCTTGGTCTATCCCCCCTAGTGGGTACGCGCCATAAAAGAGGAAAATCATCATCATCATCATCATCATCATCATCATCACGAACCAGAGTCAGTTGCGCGTAAGCGGTAATATATGGCTGAGAAACCATTCGTCAAGATCTTTACGCCTTATTTGTTGACGCAGCAGCAGCCATTCGTTTTTCATGTGTCTGAAAAAAAAGGAATGCTAGGGAAGGCGCAATATTTTTGGATAAAGATAATGAAAAAGACGACGGAGGAAAAAGGTTACAGAGCGAATGGAAAGAAAGCGGGCCCGTCACTTTCTCGCACCTAAACTCGCGTGACAGCAATAAACAGTAAAACCTAAAGCTCTTCTTCCGCCCGTACAGCGAAGCAGGGTTACGGCCCCGCTAAACCTAAGCGGTTTCCCAGACAACGAGAAAACTCAGGTGATTGGAATGAATGCGTCGTCTTTATGGCCAAGGGCTGAATGCCCTTCGCTGAAAAAAAAAAGTGCTGCTCATGTTCTGGACCGCTAGATGAAATATTAAAGGAAACACAGAGCTCCCACAAATTTTCGCGAAACATTTTGTTTTGTGTGTGTGTTAGTGTGAGCTTGTTCCCCAAAGAAATGAATAATAGGTTCATCCGAGAGAGATGCGCAGTCGTACTCGCCTGGTCATGCCTCGACTCCAAATAATCAAAATAACGAAAGCCAGCTTCTTGAGTCGAGGCACGACCGGCTTTTGTGTGCACAGAGGAATGGTGCTGATTTTGAACAAATACCCATAGCCCCATGTTTAAAACTGAATATAGCTGACATTTTGTTTTCTATATATGCTGGTATCTTTTATCAGTTTTACATTTTAATGGGTAACAAATTTATCGAGGGGTGAATATTTAAACATCTCTTATCCGATGAACTCTGTTAGAAATGATAGACAAAAATTTAAACAAAATTCCGGTTGCGGATTTCTCTATGTAAAACAAATAGGCTGAAATGCGATAGCACTACAGAACAGAAGGCAGCTATGCGGAGTATTAGAAATAGCTACTTGAGGGTAGGCTCTTACTAAAGCTCCTTTATAAGTGCTTTGACGCCCATGTTTTCGCATCTATAATCGTGTGCTAAAAGGAGTCAAGCGGCAACGTTGTTGCGACTTTATATTATCACAGGTATTCGTTCTGTGTTCACAATGAGGTGACTGAGCTGAGCCAACGCCTCCTAGATAGCGTAAGGCCTGTGCACTTCGATCCATGACGTCATGCTACCTCGCCCGACTGCCAAAGAATCTAATGCGAATGCTCCCGAGTAAGCCGCGGTGATTTCGACGTCACCGCTTTCGTCACGCCGGGCTTGACGGTGGAAATTTCGGTGCAAGTAGCATGACGTCATAAAGCAGAGTGCACAGGCCTGCTATCTAGGAGGCGTTGGCTGAGCCCGCTTCATGCGCTTCGCGCAAAATCCAGACATAAACGACAGGGTACCATACATGTCGCCTCTGTGTACGTCGGTGTTCGCACGCACCGTGCTCGTACACTCATGCACCGCTCAAAGGCCACCAGAGCCCCCCCCCTCGACGTTCGATCGTAATGATAATGAGGAATCTTACGACTAGTGCGAAACGTGCGTAGGCCGATTTGGTTGGCGGATCATGGTTGGCGAGATGGAGCATAGTCACAGAATTGGTACTAAGTGGAATTTCCTTTACGACCGAGAAGCTTCGATTCCGCACATGAAACGTATTCGCTGAAATGATTACCTTCAGATGAGTTTGTAGATATTTAGTAAATTCGAGAGGTCATTGGTGATTATCGCACAGTTTGCGATATCCTGCACAGCCATGACTCCACCTCGCCACGGCGGCTCAGTTACTATTGCGCTTGTTCTGCCTAGCACGAGCTATTCGCGCACGAACACCAGCAGGTACTGGAGGCGCCCGTGTGAATTAAGGCCGGCTGCATTCTCATGCGCGGCAGAGGAATGCAAAAGAGCTCGCGCATACCGCCTGTCTGCATTGGGTGCACCTTAAAGAACCCCAGGTGGTCGAAATTAATTACTTTCGACCGTTCCGAAAGAGCTTAAGACCTTGAAAATATACCGCCTTAACACGTTCTTAAAGAAACGAGCTCCTGCTGCAAAGTAGTTATTAATCTGAAGCTGCGCGTCGTTAAGCTGAAACAATAGATGGTACCTGGCTGTCGAAATTACGTATGCGACACAAGGTTCGTTTTCTTTGTTTATGCTTGTCATCAGATACTTTCAAAATTTTTTGTTAGCTTTTCGCTCCGAGGGCCCTCACTCAGTGTACTTCTTGTGGAAGTAAACTTCTGCATAAAATAAATAAATAAATAAATAAATAAATAAATAAATAAATAAATAAATAAATAAATAAATAAATAAATAAATAAATAAATAAATAAACAAAGGCTGTATATCAAGAGCCGATGAAACTCGAAGCCTGATTCACCTGCGATAAATGCAAGCATTGCGGCCCACCATTGTCTTTAGGCTCATCACCGTGACATTCTTTTTCATTTTCTTTTCATTCGTGAACTTGTGCAGCTACACAGTATTTTAACAAAAGTTGGGATAGCATCTGGAACACACGCACGGCGGGGAGAAAAGCTCCTCACGTATATATATATATATATATATATATATATATATATATATATATATATATATATATATATATATATTGTGTACAGCCTCGAATTGTACGTAGGCGCACAAAGCGAGGCTGTACATCATGTGTCGTTAATCTTCTTTTGGCACTTGGTGTGGCACTCGGGACGAACGTGCAACGCACCGGCCTAGAGGCTTGAGCCTGCAACAGGGCGCACACCTAATGCTGTTCGACAGCGAGCGTTAGCCGTCAGCGCTGCGGCGCATTTCAGCGTAAGTGGGACGAAATTTAAAGTACTTTGCTAGGCGTGCGGGTGCATTAGGGCGAACGCCCGCCTCTCTCTCTACTCCGCTATCAATGCTCGATTAACGTCTCTGAGAAGGTCCGAAAAAAGATTACCGGGGAGAAACGTAACCTGGCGCATTCTTCTCAAAAACTTGAACCGCCGTTGGGTGCGGGGTTTTATTCCGGTGGTCGTGAGTGCTGCGCGGCAGAGCTTTTGAGCCTATATCTGATCGCAGTACTTGATTAAACTTGACGGAAAACAAAAGAAAGAGAGAAAAGAAAACCTTTGCGAGCGCCGCAAGCTGCGAGGCGCGAAAAGGTTATCAAAACTTGTAGGTTTTGGCAACCTTTTAGAAGGAAAAGCCAACAAGAAGGAAAAGTACCATATGCATCCCCCTGATCATGCTTCTCTGTAGGGCTGCGAGGCAGTTTGGCAATTTCGTGGCTTCCGTACTTCTAAAGCTTATGCATGCGGTCGTACGTGCATAATCGCCAGGCTTTGCAAGTATAGCAGTATCACTTCGCGCAGTCTTTGTCTTGGTTGTTTGTTTGTTGCCACCTTGAATGGCTACGTATTGACACTCACGCGCAGAGTTCGATGGTGACGGCCTGGGCGTACTCGACGTCGTTGACCACGTACAGCCATTCGTGGTCGGCACTGCGCGCGGTCTTGGGGTAGATGGTCTTGCGCTTGGTCGGGCACACGCGCTGGTCAATGCTGTCCTCGTGGTTCAGGGGCTGCCGCGCCAGGATCTCCTTGTCGCTCAGATCCACATTCAGGCTCTGCAGCACGTTCCGTATGATCTCCCTGCAATGGAGGCGTGCGTCAGTGTGAGAAAGGGCCTTTGGCGTAACGGAGTTGTCCGTGCACGCGGCTCGGCGTTTGTGAGAAGGCAGCGCACACACGAGCCTGCGCAAGCGAGTCAACTTTCTTTCCTTTTAGAGAGGGAACGGGGGGCGGGGGGGTGTTGCCCCATGTGGGAAGATTTCTTAGGCGGATAGTTCCGGGGACGTTTAAACAAAGCCACCTCCCGCTTCCTCCCTCCCCCTTCACTTCTTCACTGTGTCGCGCAATAGACACGTTGTCCTGCAGCGGGATTATCACAACTATATAGCGTGCCAGCCAGCAATAGCGCACGTGATAGACTATCACTAAGCGATCGCCAAAGTACGGAGAGCTGTACTTTGTGCCATAACCTTGCATTCTGCATAGATAAATGTTCTCTGTCTCTCCGGCTGCGAAAATGCAAACACTAATGTGCCCGTATTTACAAGAAAGTACTTACGCTAGAACTTTTCGTAAAAGCGGATGCCAGACAACCGTGGTGAGCGGACGCGGCCGGCCAATGGGAAACAGCACTTACAAGCTAAACGCTTTGTGAATTCGACTCCTGAAGTGCAAGAACTTGACATTCGTAACCGGGTAACTAATGTCGAAAACGTTTCAACAGCGGAGCTGTTTAAGTCGGCCGTTAGTCCGTCCGTCGCGAACAAAAAATGTGGGCCGATCCTGGCGGCAGTGCAGAAAGGGTCCAAGCGCAATGGCACGTACCCCTGCGAACTAGCGAAGTTGAGCCTGGCTAAGTCTAGCTAAGCATGGCTGGGACTACTTAAGCTTACTCAGTCATCGATAGTCAATCTATAGCCAATCAATAGCTAATCGACAATCGATCAATAATAAATAAATTCCGGAAAATGTTAGGGATGACTTGGCAGTGCTTAGCCTAGCCCAAATACGTGGCCAATACCTTGCGATAGCCAATGGATAACCAATCAAAGCTAATAAATAATCGATCAATAATGAATAAATTTCGGAAAATACTGGGGATGACTTGGTAGTGCTTAGCCTAGCCCAAAAGCCAGGACTAGCTAGGTGCCCATCAGCTCCGCTGTCTCTTTAGCATTGCGCCTCCAGTGCAAGCTACGTAATTTTTTTTCCTGGAAGTGACTCTTGTTTACGTCTGATGTAAGGACAGGAGAAGACAAACGGTCGCACCGATTTCTTCATGACTCTATAGCGGCATAGCTCTAGTGACTGTAGTCACGAAGTCCCCATATGCGACTTAGCATATGGTTGCTATTATGGCACAAGAAAAAATCCACAGAAGTGCCCCGTTAGCAGGGGGTCGTCGGGGCGCACATGGACTTGCGATGGCCTCCATGACCACGCGTCTGCAGCGAGCACGAATGATCGAAAGAAAGGGCTGCCCAGACGGTTAGGCGTCAACAGCAAGCAGTCGCCGCTGAAGCCAAACCTTCGAGCAGCCATAGCGAGAAAAGTCAGCAGTCGTGGTTCACAGCATAAAGTTGGGCGCTCGTATCTCGTTCCTCTGTCCAGAGAGACATTTTAGTGGTACACTAGTCGCCCCGTCACGGTTAACGCGAAAGCCAGGCATATGGACCGATGGATACCAAAGACGCCAGAGTAGGGAGCTTTTTATCTCTTCTCTCAGCCACAAGAAATTTATTATATAGGAACTCTGCCTTCAGCGAAGACATATCTACCACCATAACCATAGTCCCTGAAGCATAAGCAATCCAACACCATTGATACGTATACCATCCGCGAAGACACATGCCACAGCAGAACCCATAATGCTACAGCAGCACACCGCCGACTTCATTACAATTCGCACCGATAGCCAAGACACTATCAGAAACTCGGAGAACGCTATACCGACATAAATCAAGCATGACCTTACGTACTACAGGCAGCCCATCCCCATGTTCACGTCTCTTTCGAGTAGCCTCTCCGTGGACACCCATATATTATAATAGAAAATTAAAGGACAAGCCATGGCTCACGAAAATCAGTACCTCAGCGAGGCTGAAACCTAGTGGGTAATGCGCCATCCATTGTAAGGCTCGACGAAAACACCTAAAGGACCAGACTGCTTATCCTGCTGCATTCCCTCACTTCCCACCGACATGACACGCCGCAAAGGAACAACTTCCGTCGCGAACAAATACACCGCATTACACCGCCGTACTAGTAGGACAACTCCTAGCCTCGTCCTTGCGTCTCACAACCTTCATTTCAAACTTCTTCGTACCACAATACCTTCGCTACCCACGATCCCCTTTTTCACGGGGGATCTCGGTCGCCGGACCTTCAGGCCGTCTTCCAGTTGCGCGTCGCGACACACGTCGGCTATGAGTGCGAGCCTGCGTACTAACGGCGTCCTGCGCAACCCGAGGCCGTCAAATTAGCCTCTAAATTTTCACATTCCAGGCGTGGGTTGTGGTAATAAAATGTTTCCCTTACTCACACGCGCAAAAGGCACGCGCGGTCCCCTGCCGTCCGACACACGCTGCGCGACCTCGGCTCTGCTTTCAATCGCCGCTGGTGCAACTCGACGAGTTGAAAGCGTCGTCGTCTGCTCTGAATGTCTGGTGTACGCGGTCGATCAATAATCGTTGTCGGAGTGTCACTGGCGTCAATCAAGCTGGTCATCGATATGCGTGTCCCTAACGAACTTTAACGACGTCGTAATTGTTACGGCTACAGGGCGATTACATGCAAACGCGTATACTTGAAAGGCAGTCTTGCAATATCACCAAACACGCCAACTTCCTTCAGCGCGCCCCCTGTACGGTAATTATACTGCGGGCATGAAACCTGATTGACAATGTGCACGCGGTGCGAAATAGATATCACGCAAGAATGAAGCGAAGAACTAATTGCGCGTCGAACAGCGGCCGCGGCATCAGACGTAACCTTTCCACAACAATCAGTTGAAAACAAAACAGAGAGTGTCCACCTGGCACAAGCGCTCCGACTTCGACGCGCGCGCAGTTTCTTGTAGCGATGGTTACAAATTCTTACATAATCATGATTTGAATATTGCTACCACTTCTTTTAAACATTTACATTATACATTTTTTTTGTGATTTCCTGTCTCAGACCTCATTACAGGTTTACCGTATTTGTTCCCGCAATGCTGATTCGGACGGCTTTATTATTATTATGTAGTTACAGCACATTATACAGTGACCGCGTTTTCCTCCATCCTCTTTGTACGTACACAAACATGTCGCTCTTCCTTTAATGCGAATCATTCTTTGCGTCTCACCATGCACTTTGCGGTGCTTAGGTAAGTAGGTAGGTTTTCCTCTCATCGTTTGGGGCTTGTTCAATAAGAAATTAACTGTCTTATGTCGTATACAATGTCGTATACAATGGATTCCAGGCCATCAACGATTGCGAGGAAATTTAAGGCCACACGAGCTCTCCCGCACAGAACCTGCGGGTCCTTCTATCCTTTGGCCTGTCGAAGACACTTATACAACCCCAGAAAAGAGTGGAAGGTGCAGCGGAACGAAGGCCTACACATTTTTAGTTCCGCAAGGAAGCATCAACACTTCTCAACGCACCATCCTACACGCATTCGAGAGAGGACGCCACAATTGTACGAAAAGCACAAACACACACATTACACACACCGCACCATAATCATTATATAAACAGCGAGTCAGGCTCTCTCCCCACCCCCACCACCACCACTTGCAAACACTAGCTACGTACGCGGCCTATTCCTCAAATAAACACACCTTGTGGGATTGCCCCGCCAGATCGACCTTCGGAAATACAATTTTTTTTTTAAACGACCACCCAACGAGCGTCCCGGCACCTGGCAGGAGCGGACCGCTGCCTCACGAAATTTTGAAAAAAGAATGGTGGTCGCTTTTGGTGCAGCCCGTCAAGAATGTGCTCGGCCACGAGGCATGAGCCTATCAGGAGGCCCGGACTGGGGGCATAGTTCCTTTGGGACTAATTAATGTTATTTCTCTCTCTCTCTCTCTCTTTAATGCGAATAATTCTTTGCCTTTTACCAGGTATTTTGCGGTGGATAGCAAAGTAGGTAGGTAGGTTTCCTCTGATTGTTTGGGGTTTCTTCAATTACAATGTCTATACAATGTCTTATGGTGGTGTCTTCTGTCTTATGATGGGATTGAACCAGGGTCCCCCAGAGCAGCAGCCCGACGCACTAGCAATTAGGGGACAGACGCATGCATGGTACCCGAGAATAACAACGTTAGCACTCTTTTTTCCGTGTGCAAGCTAGCGCTTTGATATCGTTGGCCGCGTGCGTCACGTCACATCACAACAATGTGCTTACATCGTGACATCGCGAGCCAGTTGCATGCCCCCTCCCTTCCCTATTTTCCTTGCGGCAGCCAGCGCATTGAGACGCTGTGACATCACACCGCATTCAGGATCGGCTCAGGTCGTAACGGAACAGGTTGTAACGTTTCTTCGACCAAGTACAATAATTCAGTCGTCATGCCATCGCCATGCCGCCACCTTGCCGTTGTCGTCACACCCGCTCACTGACCTTACAAAGATTTCTTGCGCCTTCTGGTAACGCCCTGCGGAACTCCCCCCCCCCCCCCCCCCCCCCCCCAAGCGATGCTAGATATCAGTTATCAGCAAAATTCCTTGCATAATATTGATTCCCACAGTGCGTCGGATGTGTAATTTCTCTTTAAAATGATCAAATTTTCTCCGCGCTGTAATCGTATGGTTGTTCGCTCGGCGAACTGACGGTGTCTTCACGCTTTTCTACGTGCTTGAGGGTTTTCTAAGCTCACCGCATTAGGCTGCTTCACGTCGCGAAGGGACAATCAACGATTTATAGCTGCAACGACTAGTTGGCATGAGGAAACACGTTCCTGAACAGAAAATAGCAGGTCTAATAGCTCGCTGTCTCCTCGAGTTCCGGCTGTAGAAGACGCTTAATGATGATCGCGCTCGTTCTCTCGGCTGAACGTATACGCAATCCTCGAGGTGCGTTGCAAAAAGTAGTCTGCTGTACACTATCGTACTCCGCAACACTAAATCAGTGGTAAAGCGTTAGCTTCACACCAAACTCACTGAGGACTAAAGTATCCTCTGCTCGCATTCACCGGTGCGCGTTAAGCAAGTCAAGATTAGCACCTTAGTTTTAAACCTATTTCTTCCAAGCTTCGCTTCTTCTCATTATAGATTATAATAAAGTATTCTTTCACGTTGATTCGTTTTAAATATTTTGTATGCGTTTGATACAGCACCAGGAGTCTTCACTAAGAAACAGAGAAAGGAGACAATGTTTGAGTATAGTTCGCTCCAATGCAGACCATGCATGTTGAAGCGGTCTCAAGGTAATACCTTGCCACTGTCCCTTGTTTTTCATCCATAGTTAACAAAACGGATCAGCCAGTGTCGTATGGATGGCTTATGGATGTCTTATGGCTGCGGATGTCGTGTGGATGGCGTGTGGAAAGGGGGGGGGGGGGGGAGTTGACTGCGTTTACGGCGTCCAACGCACATACACGTTGCTGCACGTGAACGACGTCTAGGCAATTTTTAAAAATTTAAGTCATAAAATTACCAACACTAGAGCAACGCGCAAAAGACGGCTTATAACTCGGAGCGAAAGAACTTGAAATGAGCCAATGCGCAATGAGGACTCACAGTCCTAGTTTCTGTGAATAGTTCCTTCCAGCACGGGCCGTCGTAAACGTAACACTTTAAGGGGGTGTGAGCAATTATATATAGTTACTCATGAGACGTCGGCCGATGCGATGTTTCTATTTCAGAGCAGCTGCGCGAGACTGGGCCGAAGAACAAGGCGAAAAAAAGGATTATGATGGGCATATGCAGATTACGACAAATAAGTGTACACATACATCACTCACAATATACCGTATATATATATATATATATATATATATATATATATATATATATATATATATATATATATATATATATATATATATATATATATATATATATATATATGCGTAGGATGGATAACCGGTGGACCATTAGAGTTACAGAAAGGGTACCAAGAGAAGGGAAGCGCAGTCGTGGACGGCAGAAAACTAGGTGGGGTGATGAAGTTAGGAAATTTGCAGGCGCAAGTTGGAATCAGCTAGCGCTGCTGCAGTGGACCTTCGTGCTGCAGTGGACATGAATATAGGCTGCTGACGATGATAATATATGCTTTACTGGGAGTTGCAACAACCTCGTTTTCGGCTCCCACCACCGGAAAATTTGTCATACATGTGTGCGTCGCAGGCACTTTGCTTCATTTGGACCACCGATCACCCTTCACACGCATTCACTTGAGCTCCAGTCGTCAGAGAAAAAATACGCATGTCGACAATAAGTCGGTCCAGTTTCGCGAGCTTTCCTGCTTTGAGTTCCTACGTACCAGTCTCAGCTTGAATACTGTGTGCAGTGATGTTGTGCTTCGGGTACAAAAGAAAGGAATAACTTCCTTGAAGTGGCGAGAAGGCTTACACGCGGTGAAGCTACTGGTCATTGTTGCCGCAAAAAGAGTGCTTTCCTTTTTTCTTTCTTTTGTCGCCGCTTTGATCAACGTGCAGCCCGCCATTTTTACAACATGTCGAGGAACTACTACGTGATGCCACTTTCTATCTCCCTTTTTCCTTTGCCACACTGTGGAGTAGAAAACTGCGCACTCTGTTCGGACTGACCGAACTGCTTTTCCTCATATTTTATGTCTCTGTGTGGATTACTTTCCTCGGATTGAGAGCCCAAAGAAATGAAGAAAGAGTTTATGTTGCATATGTAATAACACGATGGAAGAAAAGTGAAAAAAAAAAAGCAAGCAGACGTCGAGGTTCGTTCACAGCGTGGAGACGCTGGAATGAGTGCTCAAATCCTGCCCCACTGGCGAAACGGGGGTACTATTTGCATCGATTTCGTTCCGCTGTCGAGGTGCCCTCGCAATACTCGCTGGGTATACATCCAGTTGCGATACTAGAGGATCTGTACAGAATAAAATGATTTAGACCCTTAAACGTAAATAAGAAGCTAAATCTGCCTATAACTAACAGTGTTACACGCTTTTATGTGTAAGGGTGTGAGTTATAGATCTATTTGCACCCTTATTAACTTTGAAGGGTGTAAATGTTTTTTAGAGTGTAGAAGCGCTCGCTTTCTGCTTATTGCAGAATCGAAGACACCGGGTGCAAGACATGCAGGTTTGTTGGAAGGCCACACCCCGAGAGACGTAACTACCTTACACATGAAGTTTGTCGTTGCGAAACTTAGTGCCCACATTTTCATCCTACGGCCATCCTCGCAACTAAAGTCTTAAATACGCTCGAAGGAGGTGCATGCGGGCGGGCCAATGCGGTTCAAGAAGATTTAATTTCGCCGCACAGAAGTTGCTGCCCGCAGAGCGCTTTTGCCCTCGTACACATTCGCAGAGGCGCGTGCTTTGTTTGTAAGAAAGAGCATCAAACAAAAATGAAGCAGACTCTTCATGGAAACTTAATCACGCAGTTGAATAACCGTGAGAACCTTGCGACACGCTGAACAGGTAATCAAGGATTCGTGCCAACGAACTCCACATTTCGTGGTCTGCGATAATTTATTTAGACGTGCAGACGAGTGACCTCGTGGGAGCACCTGTGTTCTATCAACCCCTCCTCTACATCTCCCCAAAAGGAGAGAAGGAGACAAATGATGGATAATAGTCCAGAAACACCATGCATGCCACGAAATTCCACCGAACAAAAACAAACGCGCTTTGGTGAAGGCTAAGTAGCCAACCACAGAGAATTAGATGTGAAACTAGAATAGCGCTTGGTCGTTGGTCACTAATGATGACAGATCTCCACATTGTACAAAAAAGATCCACACCGTACTTGCGCATTAAACCGTTGTTCAACACAAAGTCACTGCCGTGTCTGTATACGTTCGAAAATATTTGTCTCTCATGCAACGTTAACAACTTTTGAATCATGTCTGTGCTGCACATGTGACGTATATGAAAGTGAAGAAAATGCAACCTATAGGAATGCTCTTCTAACGATACTTAAAAAAAAAACAATTACGGTTTCCTCTGTATCTTCAGTGACGATATGCTCGACCTTCACTATTATTTTAATTCGGACAGGTTGCCGCGCGATGTGTGAGGACATCTAAATGAAGGAGTGCTTGCTCTTACGTAAAAACTCTAGAAGTTACCTGGGGCATATTTTGCCTGAAGAAGTCAAGACATTATTAAATTAAGCTGTATTAGCAAATTTGCACTTGGCTATACACATATGGGCGTCAAATTTACGGAACGATTGGGCAGAGAGCGCGCAGAAAGGAAGCAGCGAGCAAGTTATTAAATTATTAAAATTGTGCGGTATAAACGCCCTGAAAATGCACAGTGAGTTATGAGGGCTGTCGAAGGGTTCCGGATTAATTTTGACTTTTGAGTGGAACAAACCACACCGAACGAATATAGACAACGAATCCTCCACTTGCTGCGAAAGCCGTGTGCCGGCGACTGTATCTACACAACCACAGGAAGCCAACAGACAATGAAGCCAAGGAAAGCAGAAGGAAAACGAATTATTCTTTAACTGTAGTCCTAATTTTGGATGATGGTTAAATTTGTGATAAGCTTTGTATTCTTCGCCTGCGATTGAGTTGATGTTTCCTATCCATCGCCATTGTCGTAAGTGGCGCTGGTTAACACTGCCAGGACTATAGGGTATAAGTACGTGGGCACAAATAACCCGAGAAAATGGATGGAGGGAATGCCGTCGCCGTAGCTTCGTTCGTATAAAGCACCGCACGCCTCATGCTGAGGTAGTGGGTTCCAACAATGGCAAGTTGTCTTTCCTACCTCCTTTATTTTCATTTTGCTTTATTACAGGAATAAGAACTTCATGGCAAATTTAATCCTCATCAGTAACAAATTCTAAAATTCAAATAGAAACATCTTAATTTCCCCTATGCTTTCCCTGGCGGCTTCATTGTTTGTTCACTTCATATGGCTTTTACTAAAGATCGAGCTGATCGCATCCCATATATTGGTTATCCCTTACTGTGTCTATATACTGAAGACCGAAATCAACGAAAAGAAACGCTGGTTGGAAGTGCTCCTGTACTCGGTTCTTTGCGCCCACCATACATTTGAACAATGCTTTTGGACTAAGGGAGGCACCGGTCGTTGACGGGAAGATAACCTCTGCAGGCATTCCGGCTTGGGGAAAAAAAAAAAAAAGAAAACAGTCGTGAACTTCCTCCGATCTTTACCGCCAAGCGCTCAAGATGCCCCTGCATTTTAGTAAGCCCAGGACCGGAGTGGAGCAGTGACCCAGTAACACCAACTAACAAAGCAATACACACTTTTGAGCTTTTCAACGACCTTTTTCGTTGCAGAAGCTTCATCCGAGGCGGAGGGCGGGCGCCTCTCGCGCACTACTCACGTCGGGTAAGAGGCGTCCTCGACGCAGTATGCGCTCTCGCCCAGCCCGCGGGCGGTGCAGGCCGGCATGCCGTGCGCGTCGAGCCGCGGCCTCAGCTCTCCGGACGTCGGGTAGACGACGGGCCGGCCCGTGGTCGGCGGCGTGCGACCGCCTGGCGGGGGTCCTCGCGCGCTGCGCATCGTCTTGAAGCCGTGCGGTCGCGTCGGCGATGGCCGGGTCGCCCCGCAGCAGCAGAAGCAGCACGCCAGCGCTGTCAGCCACAGAGCCTGCGCAGACAGTCGACCGGGGGGGCATGGTGCATTGTGCCGTGCCCCATGCATCATTTATACCCCGAGCGGTGCGACCAGCGCGACGGCAGACACTTCCATGACGCGTGTCACACCAGTTAAGCATGCGAGTTTGTTATGAGGCGGCGTTCTTCTTAAGCAGGCGTGCCTTCTTTCGGGCTGACCTTTTTTTTGTTTCCTGGGCACCTTGGTTCACAGTACAAAGTAGGATGCACCAGCATACTTAAACGAAGCACAAAATAGAAATGGACAGGACAAAGACTGGACAAACGATTGACGTTTCTTCATCAGTAGAAATCCAGGGAAAACACGGGGAATACGGGAGATGGAAATTCAAGACGACGAGCAACACGAGAACCAGGTGAGAGCTGGAGCCAACGTTTCGACGAGTGGACTTGTCTTCCTCAAGGCTACATGTGCTCTCCTCGGCACAGTATACATAGGTAGGGTTCTTCTAAAGGGGAGAGAAGGTAAGGCGGGTGGGTGAGGTAACGAGCGAGAGTGTGTTGGCCGCGAGGGTGTAGAATTGAAAAGAAAGTTAATGCTTTACTGATAGATCGGTGGAGGAATTTGAGGCAGCGCCGTGTGTTAGCCGGTTGAGGTGTCATTTCAAATTCCTCCACCGACTATCAGTAATGCATTATCTTTCTTTTCAATACTATACACCCTCGCGGCCAACACACTCTCGCTGGTTACCTCACCCACCCGCCTTACCTTCTCTCCCCTTTAGCAGAACCCTACCTATATATACTGTGCCGAGGAGAGCATATGTCGCCTTGAAGAAGACAAGTCCACTTCTCGAAACGTTGGCTCCTGCTCTCACCTTGTTCTCGTGTTACTCTTCATCAGCAGAAGTAACATAACACAGGAGCGCATGACATCAAACACGAGAATCAGCGTTCCCTCTGAACGGTGCTCGTCAATACGCAAAACGGATTCGCACACTGTTGACACCTCCCACCGTTGCAAAAGGGTTAAAGAGGCCGTGTACACGGCTTCGTGAAGTCTTTAAGCTCCATAAAAAAAGAAAAAAAGAAAGAAAGAAACACAAGACAAATTCACGCAGAAACTCCTCTGGGAATTGTCTAAGTATGCGTAAGCATTCTGCTACTTGCTCATCTCCACGCAGCCCGGTGTCGTTATCAATAGAGAGTTTTAGATTAGGGGGACGCAAGCGTAGGGGCCCCCTAGCGCATGCGGCCGCGGTGCTGCGCACGCGCAGGCCGGTCTACGCGTGCGCAGTACCGCGGCCCCAAGTGCTAGCGGGCCCCTACGCTTGCGTCCCCCCCCCCTCCCCCCCTAATCTAAAACTGTCTAATGTTATGAAACTTGAACTGACCAGTATAAAAGACAGCGCTGCGGCGACACGAACTGCTGCGGACGGCGGCGCAAGGTGAATCGGTGACGCATGCAAACTACTGAAGGTGGCGGAGCCATGTGCGCTGATGACGTTCCGATCATTATAAGCCGTTATCGCTCTTTAGCACCTTATCCATCTGTGTAGAACCATTATGAACGGTGATCAATCGTATACTCCGGCGGCGGCAGCGCAGGCCCTATCTTGAAAGCGATCTGCTATGGGGACAGAGTGCACCGAGTGCTGATCATCTTTGTGTGCGCAGTGTTCTCGCCACTTTGTTCGCGCTGAAGCGAGAGGCAGCACGCGAAGGTGAAATCGCTCGCTGCTGCGGGCCCTATCTTGAAAGCGATTGTCTTACATGACGGACGGACGGACGGACGGACGGACGGAAGGGTTTCCTCGTTGGGTAGGCATAGAAATGCTTACGCATTTAAAACCAACCAGACGACTTGAAAATGATTGCAGTCATTGATTCAGTGACCTTAATATTTCCGACGCCGGGGGTGCGTCAGGTAACGGTACGGATCAGCCGACGAGTCGAGCATGCGTATACGGCAGCGCGTTGACGATGTCCAGAAATTAAACTGCGCCGACGCAAAAGCTCCTCCGGCTAGCACCAACACGCCTGAAGTACAGGAGAACATCAAGCGGAGCACCCCTGTAGAAACGGAGAACATCACCTGTTTAACAAAGCTTCGGTGACACTCTGCAACGTATCTCGAGCCACGGTGAACACGCGCCTCCGTGCGCATGTTCACCGTGGCTCGTGTTGGATATGTGCGCGGAAGGCTTACGGCGGAGATTAGCTAGAGAAAAGGTCTTGAACCGTTTCATCGCAAAGAAGGAGGCACGGCGCGGCCGTACAAACAGCGCATATAGCAACTATAGCGCTGCAGCTGCCGGGCGCTTGGCGTGCTTCCGATTTACATTTATATCGAGAAAGTGATCGGCGACTAGATGGCCCTTTCATCGACTTTTCCTTCGTGATAGCCTCGCCAGTTGACGATTCGGCGACACGCCAGGATCTGGCACTTGTATATACCGCTTCACCGTTGTGCGCCGCACGCGAAGGCGGCGCAAAGAGAAGCAACACAATTGGGAAAGAAGGGAGAAAAAAAAAAAAAGAAGGTCGCACGTGCTAGACGGGCTTGCGATAAGTTGCCGCCAAGTCGCGATGCCATCATTTCTCTCATTCTTTTTTTTTTTTCTCTCCCGATCCACGTGCGGAGTGACGACGACGAATGGAAAGACTTCCAGAGGCTGCTGCCCGAGGCACGCTATACCCGGAGGGCGCCGCCCATAAAGGACCTGCCGCGTGTGAGGATGAGTTGAGGAACGCATTCCGTCGCGCACATGGTGGCGTTCTGCAGGAATGCTGCCGTTCGTCAGTATACCCGCACGCGGCTTGCTTCTTTTAGACAGCTTTGCTCCGCCAATGCAGCCGCCGCTGGCACTGCCGGGGCCGATGACACGCGTATCATTTGAAGCGCGCGTGGAGCTCCGCGCCGTTTTTGCGCAGGTTCCTCGAGTAGAAGCGCAAAATGTGGTACGTTTCGCGCACCGAGGCTCACGAAAGAAGGTGTCAACTGGTAGCGAGTGTGTCGCAACCGCGCCCACTTTTTTTTCTTTAATTTTTTTTTTTAAATCGAAGCTTTCTTTGCTATCATTCCATGGTTTGGCCCGAGTCGGTCGGTCGGTGGTAGGGTTCTCGCCGAGTAGATGCGCAACCTCTAGAAAACAGTAAAAAAAATTAAATGAAAAAGATGAATCGCGTCTGGCGGCGGGACTAGAACCTCGGACTCCAGCTCTGCAGGCCGATGCTCTAACCATTCGGCCACAACCTCTTTTTTTCTTCTTCTTTGTTGCCTGCTTTGGCATTCAAACGCAACATTTCACAAGAACGATAAATAACGCAACAGCCACACTTCGGCTATCACGACAGGTTTAAAATTTCTTCAGATTCACCAGCTCCTCATCCGATAAGGTAATCCAGTCGGGTAGGCCTGGAAGAGCCCCATGAGATTCTCTGAGGAGCACCACACCAGGCGCGTAGCCAGGGGGGGGGGGGGGGGGGGGGGCTGATGGGGCTTCAGCTCCCCCCCCCCCCCCCGAAATTTTTTCGTGCTGGCATGCACCGCCGACCAAAACTACCACCGACGACGGCAATCATGCTGGATTTTGTCTACAATGTCCTTTTCACGCTCGAAAGTACATTTTGGCACGAACATTGCGAACTCGGGCTGGATTTCATGGCAACGCCCTTGCACCTGGAGTCACGTAACGCAAGGAGCCCCATCCGAGCACAACCTTTCAACGGCTTTTCGATAGCGAGCGCGCGCGTTGCGGCATCTCGCAGCGGCCGCGGAATAAACGGAGCGCATGGATTTCAATTACGAAAGTTTATGGGTATAAAGTTCTCATAAACTTTTGACGCGAAAGGTGCGCTGACATTTCCAAAGGCATGCTTTAAAAGATTTTCAATTCTAGGACTTTATGGTGTTAATGTTTTTATAAACTTGGGCCAACATGCGCGCACTGGAACGCTCGTGTCCAAGCCGTTCCATAAATGGAAGCGCACGCTCGCAATCTCCCACACACACTAAAATACTAAATATCACCGTGACTGTCAGCTAGCAGCTGATAATTTTCTCCAAACATTTTAAGGAAGCGTGCCCAATGTGATTGATCAGCAGGACCAGGGCAGGCAAAGTAAAATATGAGAAAACAGAAGAAAGTGAACGGCCTATTATTGAGTTTTTTTTTTTTTTTTTTTTTTTTTTGCGGGCGACAAGGTCTGACTCTCCGTAGCCACAGGGACAGGGGCCCTATGGATTTAAGCAATGCCCCTGCTGAAAATACAGGCATTTTCAGAGTGCTTCTTCGCATGCGAGCTGATTGTGGAGATACATATCTGAATAACCACTTGTAAAGTTGCCCCAGTATTGCCTCGTATTTAAGCCCAGACGCACAAAACCAAATTAAAGAAATTTGTGGTGACATTATCAAAGAAAGCTTAGATTCAAAAGCAGGCTGCTTCTCCATACTTCCTGACAAAACGACGGACATCGCTGGAATCGAACAGCCTACTGCTTCTGCAAGGTACCTAAACAAGTATGCCAACGACATTAAGGGAGTGTTTTAGGTTTTAGCACCGGAATAGATGCCCATCTCTCACTGCGACAGCAGGTTCTATGTAAATGTGTAAATACTGCTGCAGCCTCTAGTCACCCTTCCAGTGACCACTGCCAGCAAAGAGAGAATATTTTGTTAACAATAGTTAACTAAAAAACTACTCGCGCTCTACAATGTCTGTGGAACGCATGGTTAGGCTGGCGCTTCTATACACACACAGAGACGTCGGCATCAGCGTGTCCGAAGTGATTGACCGCTTCGCTCAACTTTCCCACCCTGAGAAGTTTGTCCTTTAGATAGCGAAGCAGCAAAAATCAATGCAAGTAAAAAGCACTGTTCCTTCTGGTCCATAACTTCTTAATTATGAAAACGTATGACCGTTCATTAGCTTTTAAAACAGCAGAAATTTTCGCCGTTTATTCTAGACGTTAACATCATGATCACAATTATCACGCGAATACAAAAATTACGATGATACCAATAACCAATTTTGACCGACCTTGCTCATTGAAAGCCCGGCCCACGCGCCGTTCGCCAAAAACACACTCGGATATTGGGTAGTTCAACTTACCGCATCATCTGTGGCCTTCGTTTGTCCTTTTCTTCCCTTTTCAGCTACCTGCTTTTATTTCTTTTTTGAAACGAAGGAATACCCTCCTTTAATTTTGGGTGCAGAATAATTGTTGGCGTTGTGCAGGCAGTTAAATTACACATTTTCGTACTGATTTATGCATTATTCCTCTATTATTCTACCCACATGGCACTGTCGCGACCGCTACATGGCCCGAGTACATATCACGATTTCTGTGATCATAGCTATGTTCTTGCCTAGATCATCTGTCTTTCTGTGCGCAAAGTTTACTATCTGTGACTGAGCAACATGTTTATTTGTCTTATTTGACGCATTATATACACTGACGTTTGCTTAAATACGTAGATTTATTGGAGACTCATACGTATTCTTAAATATCTTATTGCGAGGTTTTGTGTATACAAGCAGTGAACTTTGTTTCCAGCGACTCTTTTTTTGCCCTTTAGCGAGTTGTATCTTCGCATTTGTATATTCCATTCTATCTTCGCGTTTCTAATATATATTTTGCAGAACTCCCACTTTTTATTTGTACTCACTGCTGCGAGTATTATCTCGGTGTAATTACAATACACGACGAATTACAGCTGCTCCTGCGCATTCGACGGCAACGAGGGATAGCATCATATGAGGTTTCTTCCTGGCCGTTGCATATGTAGAAAAATGTAAACAAGGTTCTTGAATGACAAAGATTCATCAAAATATTTGTCCTCAACTTATTCATTTCATGGCCTTTACGTTTTTCATATAAGCTGCATGCAGTGCTTTGCTGGTTTCGAACTGATATTGGCCCTTTTCGCGGCGATCCCGTGGGCGCTGCCATATTTGATCACGTGATGACGCGTCCATTGCATGCCTCAACTGCCTCCGTTGCCTCCTTGTTTACAATGGAAGTGTATGACGCCGGCGCGGCTTAGAAAACCTATTTTTTCGGAGATATCGTAGACGGTGACTAGGTGGACGACACGAAGCTTTGATCACCTGCAGCTTCAGAGAACATGCAAAAGCGCTTTCGGAGCTGATTAAGCTATGTCCAAACGGCGCAAGCAGTGTATATGGTGCTTCTTCTAAAAGCGGGGCTAAATATGCATTTCAAGCTTTGCGATTATGAATTCAGTCAGGATTAGTGTGTTTTGCTCTTTGTTCTTTATTCGGCAAATATTTTGAAGCAGTGGCTTGTCAGTTTCCGACTCAGCGAAGTTCCTCGGTGCGGCCACTATCTGATTATTTTCTGCCTAATCGCTCGCGGGTGTGCTCAGTTCTGAATCCGATAGATTTGTTCTTGCTGCGCACAAGGCTTGCAACGTAGCTGTTTTGTACATTGTAATACCTTGTAGCAAATATATATTACAGCTAGTAACTTGCTTACTCTTGTGGACCGTCACGAAACATTCAGCTTCGACCATTGGTGCGCCATAGGTGTAGTCCGTCATTTATTGTGTGTATACAGTGCGCATATATTCAAGTGTGCGTCCATTCACTTATTCTTGATACGTCGGCGATAGAGTGGGCGTAAGTTTCCCTGCCATTTTGGACAGATGTGTATAGATAACGTGCGCGAAACTTACTATGACAGGAAGCGGCGCTACTCCCTTTGTCATTGTTTAACGAGTGGTACTCACTCTTGCCGACGTTCTGGGGATGAAGCCCTTTCTTTGAAGGTTAGCGATAGAAGGCTGGCGGATGAGTAAATTTCTGTAACCTCGAGGAAAGCCGTACATCACGAAGTGCCGGTAACACGTTCGGACAATTGCAGCAGCGGTCCGCGAACTTCGCCACACAGATTCATTCTATTCCTTAACATGCCAGTCACTATTTTTGCAGCCAACTACTGCTCACGCCTTCAATCCACATTATTCAATCTAGCATGATTGGAGCACAGTGTGTTACCGAAAACTCAGTTGCATTTCCGACAGCTGATCGCACAGAAGCAAGGTAGAAGCGGTAATGGTTTCGTATTCGTGCGCGGTCGCTGAGGAGAGGTATGGCGCGCCGCCGTGAGCGCCATCTCGTTTCTCTAAAACAAACTGCTCCGCGAAAAGGGTCAATAGTTCTAAAGTTCATGTGATGTTTTCTTTACTAATTAATTAGGCAAAAAACGCGGAAGCATTGATAGCAGTTATTTCTGCCACAATTTTTGGGGCATACGAATATATTATTTTATGAAAACATACATATTTCAATGGACAGTGCATAGCGTTTAATAATTCGTGTGCACCATCTAATATACAATGAAATTGGCAATGCAGTTATTATTCATGGATTTGATCCCACGACAAATTCTATAAGGAGGAGGCCGCGCTGAAACCTGAGCCCCCCCCCCCCGAACAAAATTTCTGGCTACGCCACTGCACCACAGCCTCAATAAGGATTCCACCTACAGTACCATAAATTCACATCAGCATGCCGGACTTGCATCCTCCTTTTCCACAAGCTGTGGAGGTCCAGGAGCGTGATTACATCGAAAGGAATGCCTTCACTTTCCACTGGTAGGAATCGTATGCCGTATGGGTCTAAAGGAAGTTCTTTTTTTAGCGTTCTCTGGAGGTCATCCCAATGAAAGATTGGGTTCCAACAGTGCAAAAAGGGCATGCTCTATTGTTTCGGGCTTCTTGCAAAGGAGGCAGTTTGTTGTCCAGGGAACGAATACACCTTTTTCGTGTAACCAAATTTTAACAGGTAAGGTTAAATTTTTAACATGAATGTTAAAATTCGGCCACAACCGGCATTTCCTTCTTTTTTTCCGGCACGTGCACTTCTCTCGCGCCAACGTCAACGAGCTCTTTGAGATGATTGCTGCGTGTCGATGAGTCCCATACTATATGACACATACCAACAACGAGGGATCGGCCAGTAAGCGTGTCGGCGTGTTGATTACGATGATGATTTCTATACTACGGTACATATACGCAAGAAGCGACCAGCAAATTTAAAATAGATTAAGAAGAAATTGCGAAATACAAGCCTGTATATTCTTTGTCCCATTGATTAGCACGGTATACTCGAGAGCACTTATGCGCGCGCCAGTTTCCTTTTACGCCGAAGACGTAGGAATGAAAAGGGCAAACTTAGAGCATTTTATTAACCGCCTCACAAAAGCTTCGCTTCACATAGATTCCAACATGTATACGTTGGATGTGCATATTCTTTCTCTTCTTTTCATCTACATTACAGCCCCCACGTTTCGAAAATTATTTAACAGCAGGCAAAAAAAAAAAAAAAAAAAAAGCAAGAAAAGTTGAACATTTCTGGTCGTCTCTGCACAGCCAACTGTGAAGTCATGTCTGCTTATAGAAGAAATCCTGCACCCCTTTGGAGATATGAGGCCTTGGAATGTGCCGCAAAATACATTGGCCTTCGAGTTATCCAGGACCCGAATTCACAAAACGCTCTGAGTACGCTAGAATTGTCCGTAAGATCCCATTCCAGCCAATTCTGTTGCTGGGCATATTATTAGCGAAGGCGGCGGATGAATGGCACTTGCGAATGAAATGCTTTGTGAATTCGGCCCCAGTTTCCCCAAATCCTGCCTCTAACAGATCGAAACTATAGTATAACTGGAACGAAGAGGCATTTTTTAAAACAGATTCCGGAGACGGATATCTCGAAAGTGGTGCTATAGCCTTATGATTTCTGACGCAATTACAACATGTGCGCTAGAATTAGCAATGAAAAAATTAATTTTCACCTTTTAGACAACTAACGAAATTATTGTTTAAAAACTCCTTGATGCTAAAGTCCGGCTAGCCGCGTAGTCCATGTGCAAAAATGGCGGGGGTCTAGATGCTGCAGTTAGTTAAAAAAAAGTGTTCCGCATTTACAACCAACTTTCTCTCTCTCTCTATTACACACACATATATATATATATATATATATATATATACAGGGTGTTTCAGCGAACACTTTCAAAAATTCCTAAAGGTTGCCTGTGGCAGACAGCACCATTCTAGTTCGTGAGCTGGTCTACTCGAAGAGGCGGACATTACTTGCACACGAAATTGAAATGCATAATCGAATAATTAACAGAAATTCACTAATTAAGTTTTTAACTAATTATCTGATGGCCCATATTGCAATTTACAAATTGTAGCCGTGGAGTTCGCAAGGCGGATCCACTTGGAACGAATTCTCGCGATGGCACCAGTTTCAAGATATTAATTCCCGAACTTTGCGGAGAAATGCACTGGCGTTCCAGTTAAGTTCTTAACAAAACGTCGCTTTCTGTATTGAAGCACAAAATTAACTGGAACGCCAATGCATTTCTCCGCAAACTTCGGGAATTAATATCTCGAAACTGGTGTCATCCTGCGAATTAATTCTAAGTGGATTCGCCTTGCCAACTCCACGGCTACAATTTGTAAATTGTAATATGGGCCATCGGCTAATTAGTTAAAACGTAATTAGTGACTTTTTGTTAATTAGTCGATTATGCATTTCAGTATTTTGTGCAAGTAATGTCCGCCTCTTCGAGTAGACCAGCTCATTAACTATAATTGGGCTATCTGCCACAGGCAACCTTAAATAAATTTTGAAAGTGTTCGCTGAAACACCCTGTATATATATATATATATATATATATATATATATATATATATATATATATATATATATATATATATGCCACGCAAGGCACACGAGCATGTGGCAATGATGGAGGCTCCTTTAATTGTCAGGAAGTAGTTACGCGAACATTTTCCCTTATCTCGGCTGATTTATTTATTTGAAGCGTGTCCATAACGATTAGCTTCTTTATTTATATCTTAATCAGATGATAGAGTACCTACAGCAACCAGAAAAGTAGAACGCAATAGGACAGGACAGACCAGGATACATAGAATAAATTACACAAAAAGAGGAAAATAAAATATAGACACTTGAAACTAAAGACACGGAAGAAAATATACAAACGGCAGAAGAGAGAGCAAGAAGCCGTCCTGATTTAGCTTGGAGGCGACGTTATCGGTGAGGTAATTGCACAAGCAGCTGGCTGGAAAAAGCGACGATGAACAGAATGTATACGTACGTGCCCAGCTGTATAGTAATGGCGTAATCACCGCGGCATATGTAAGCTGAGACTTGAAAGTATACATAGGCAACGCATAACCGGGAAAAGCCCGACCACATGGCGTTGAAGATAAAGCGGGTGTAAAAAAGAACGATGATCAGGTTCGATACGCAACGCGTGTAGCAAATGGTGGATGTTCGGGAAATTTTTGTCCTGTAACACGAGTGAGTGAGTGAGTGAAATAACGTTTATTAGAGGTCCGGCGAGGACGCGAACTCGTCGCGCACCCGGCTAGTCCCACGTCGGGACCGGCAGGTCTAGCCCACCGGCCCTGTCGCGGGCACGCCGGACAGCCAGGATTCGCTTGTCTAGAGCGGGGCTACGCAGAAGCGAGTCCCACTCATCCTTGCTGAACTTGGGGTATCTCGACCCGCACTCCCAGAGCATGTGTGCTAGAGTGGTATACCACGAGCCTCGTAAAATTAGCCGGTTGGCTTTACTGTCAACTAATCGCGCTGATTAAACACTTGCGATAAGCGGGACAGATAAAAAAGGTAAATGACTGGAAAGGCTTATAAGACAACCTTTATAACGTAGCAGAGCAACCGAGCTTTTTTTTTTTTTTTCTACTGTGTAGCCAGCGTAGTTGAGAATGCCATTTCTGGCAGACTCGCAAAGTTGCGCGACTGTCTTCCGCATGTGAGCTTGCCCAGGTAGCATCCAGGTACGAAATGTCGCAACCCCGATTTGAGGCTATGCGAGTTCTCAGTGTACTATACCCCTGTCAAGCGGGCAAGTTAAGTGCACTTACGGAGAGTGTCACTCGGTTTAAGTGCACTTCGCGCAATCTAAACGTCGCAAGTGGAGTGTCACTCGCTGCAGAGTGTACTCCGGTCGAAGTGCGTTCACGGAACGCACTTTGCTGGCCGAGTGCGTAGCCTCGTCGCCAGCGGTTTCAATGGTATAAAATGTAATGCATAAAAAAAAGGACACAGACGTTCATTTTAGTGGTTGAACAGCTCTTGCGCACAAATAATAGCCTAAAACGCGTTCGTATTCTGTGCGAGCAGGATCAAATGCCGCCTCGTCGCACGCCGCTATGTCGTTCTGGATTGGCTAGGCATTTTTCTTGGCCAGCATTGACTTTCCACTCTTAATAAAAAATATTTTCGTTTTTTGTTGAAAAAACAGATTAAGGGTACTATAACGTAAAATGATTCCAAACTGTTTCGATTCCAATTTCTGCAATCAGCCTCCACGATTGGTCAAAACATTTTCGGCCCACTCCTAACTTCGCCTGTCTGTCACGCGACGTCACGAAAACTACGATAGCTCCCCATCTGATATAACGTGTACACACTGATTATGCATGATTAAACTGCACAAAATAAAAATAATCATTCCTGATTCGACGCCTTTTCACCATTAGGCCTTTGCTATTGGTCCAATGTTTTCTGGCTACGTTCACATCGCCTGTCTGTCACGCGACGTCAAAAAACAGCGAAAACTCACCACGTCAAAGTGACGTGTAAGAGAAAAAAATGCATTAATATGCCGAACAAAACTGACAATTTTTCTGAATAGCCACAGACTGCCCCGTTCCGAAAGGAATAGAAGATGGCTGCCCGCCGATCGCTCAGGCCCTCGCTACTCGCACCTGCCGGTGAGCATGTATTTATTTGCGCCTGATAGACCTTTTCGTGTGGCAGTAAAACGTTATCGAGCCCTTTCGGAATGCATACGACATCGCTCTGCCAACTCTTCCTTGCTGAGGATCCGTTTTAGCGGCATTCTTATCCTTCCGTTGCACGCCGCCGCGATTTTCGACCAGCCATCGCAAGCTAAGTAAGGCGAAGCGGACCAATCGGAGAATCCCGCACCCCCCTCTTCATGCAGTTATCTATTTTCACTGTGCTGGCTCGGCCCCATCAAAACACTCTCCACTAGAGCGTGCTCCTCGCCTCTTGTCAGCCAATTAAATAAGAAAAACCGCCGAGTGTAGACCATGTTATTGGTTTTGAAAGCGAACAAAGGTGACCTCCTGCAAACGAGGAGAGTGTTTGATTGGGCTGTTCAGACAACGCTGCGGGTCACCGCCCGATGCTTGCCTCGGTGGTTACGTAAATTTCACGTCAGGAGTTTGGAATCAAGATAGTTTGGAATCATTTTACGTTATAGCGCCCTAAGTTTTTTTTAATTAATAATACAACGTAAGACAATTACTTTTTAGAAGTACTTTTCTTTTTAATCTACGTTTTCACAAAACGCGCTCGTAGTCTGTCGCCATTTTCTTCTTTTACTGCGAGTGCACTGTTTTCCCGTTTAGAACCGCGTAGCCTAAAGTGTCACTCAAGGTCCCGAAGTGCACTCCCCGTAAGTGCACTTAACTTGCCCGCTTGACAGGTGTATAAGAAAGGAACAAGTTCTCTCTCTCTTTTTATGCAGCGACAATATGTTTGCGGTCTACACAGTACTCGGAAATCTTGATGCTGCTCATCCGTAACTGAATCGACCAGAAATTGGATATTCATCGACCTGCGATCGGGTCACAGATTTCCGGATCACACTGATCGACGTTGTGACACATTCGGTCGCGTACCACGATGTCCCCGTTCATCCTATAGAGCGAGTGGCTGGCAGCGAACAGCGAGCGTTTGCGCTTGGCTTAGTCTAAAATATATTCTGGTGGAGAGAAAACCCGAGGCTCGGTGGCTAAGACGTGCACTGCTGCGAGGTGCACGAGGTCGCGGGTTGGACTCCCGAGCGCGGCAGCCACATGCCTGATACGGAAGCGGAATGCGGAAAATCGCGTTGAAGAACCCCAGATGGTAAAAATTAACCCGGAGCCATCCACTTTATAGCTTCTGCTACGAGTGAAAAATTCTGGCCTTGGCGCTTTTGTAGGATGTATTCCAGATGTACCGACCACACGGCGCATATATATATATATATATATATATATATATATATATATATATATATATATATAGCATATTGTTACACAGTTATCTTTGCAACAATTATGTACGATACGGCGTCCGGTAGGCGGTAGACGCCGCCACACGGAAGCAAACAGGGCCACTATTTTTTTTTTTTGCAGTTCTTTCGCAATTCGCAGTTTCTTTGAAATTTGCAATTTGGAGGAAAAACTGCGAATTTTCAAAATTGAATCTATGTTTAACAGATGTTGCCATCTTGGTGCCAGCTGCTCATTTTCTTTCAGTCATTTTACGAAGATTATCGAACCAAGCAGCAGAAAGCAGGATCACCTGGAGGCAGGGTTCGGATATCTACTCACTATACCGTTCGAGCGCAGTTTCTATGGAGGTCCGCGGATGCTATATTCAGATGCTCGCGCAAACATAACGCTGCGCCTTTTGCGTAATCATTAGACGGCGTAGATATTCTCCTTCTTCGCTGTGTAAAATAAAAGCAGTTTACTCGAAGTCGAGTAAGGATTTTATAATTCATTGGAAATTTAACACAAGAGACTGATCTTCTGGGCACCCTATATATCCACTAACAGAACGACAAGGAAAGAAAGCTTGCTGCCTGTAGGTGGAACCTGTCTTGAAGAAGCAAGAAGACGGCCGGCAACTTCACAGGATGTCTCGTTCTCGGTATTGCACCGTGCGACTGGGTTTCGAAGAGAAGGTAACCCAACAGGACGCAACATTATACTTGGCAACTCAGAGGCTTCATGGAGACAAAAAAAAAAAAAGTGATATACGTGTGGTCACTAAAAACGATCAGCGACGGGGAGTGCCAGGATGAGGAAGAGAAACGTTTACGTCTTTTTATCCATGCATACACCATGCCTGGCGATGGAAAGAACATTGTCATGAATTGCGGACTCTTTTGCAATGTGTTGACCCCGAGGATAACTTAGATGCTCGTCACAGTAACCCCCCCCTCCGGGAACAAGCCGCAACTATAGATCGTATCTCAACCGTGCCCGCTTTTCTATTTCTCGCTCTACGCGCCCGATCAAAGGTCCGATTACATTTGACTACACACACACACACACCGCCAAAGACTGCCTAAAACAGGTTTTACAACACACCCCCACACACGCTTATGGGAGAGAAAGGGTGCAATATTTTTGTGCGCTCCCTTTTATTTTCATTTTTTTTTTTACAGCTCTAAACACGAGATGCGCGCCGAGAAGAGGCAAGTATACCGCCGCTGTTGTGGCTGGGCTGCGGCTGTCCTTGAGCATTGAGGACAGAAACGTGTAGACGGCCGATCGGGAGACGGGCTGTCAGTGACCGTAAACCGGCAGCGGGTCGATCGAATCGCGCGCAAGCCAACAGGGCAAAGGGTCAAGCGTTGCGACCAGCGCGTGCAATTTGTGACGACGGTGCTCTAAAACCAGTCCCGGACGCTCGCGCTCAAGCAGCACGCCGATCACGACGAAGACACGTGGTTCCGTCCGACGGCGCGCTCGCGCTGACCACGCACGCAAGGCAAAAGAAGGTTGAGGGAGGTCAGCGCGGTGGCGTAAGGCGCGTGCTTGCTACGTGGCCGGTCAGAGGTGTTAAAAACGAAAAGAAAGAAAAAAAAAACAAAAAACAAAGAAGAAAGAAAGTGATGTGGGGATAGGGAAGCAGAGTTTCACCAAAGGGCAGGGCTCACGGCAAGGTCGCCTCACAATTGCGTCGACCGTCTATCTCCCTCTGACTCTTTCCTCGTAATGTGGAAGGACGAAATAATGAGCTTGCAAGCTTATTATGAGACCGGATCAATTTCACGCTCGTCCGCCGAGATCCTGGCCAGCTACCACCATGTATACTGGGCAGAAAAATAAAGAAGGCGCTATTCGGAGAGGATACGAAAAGAAATAAATATACATCGACGGCATCTCGATATTGCCGTATATGCCTGTGCGAATCCTCACTGTACTCGGCACGCAATGATGCGCTGTATTTCAATATTACCTCTTGGCGAAACGCGGCCGTGAAAACTCGCGCAGTTACACAACGGGCGTAAACAAACAGGTCTGACGCGCGGCTCTTGCTCGTTTGGCTTTTTTTTTTTTTTTTTTCTTGTAGGCGGAGTCTATTACGCGCGAGAATTCAGTTTATCGTTGTCGCCGTCACCGGGTAAGAACCACCACAAGAGTTCAGTTTTTTTTTTCTTTCTGGTATTATATTCAAGTGGGTTCCGTAAGATACGCTTGCTATCTATATTGTGACTGTATTATACTTTCTCATTGGGGCAACCATTATGCGCACTATGCCGAAGAGTGGATTTAAGTGAGGGACACCGGCGCAGACTTCAGGTGTATTAAGAAAGTCCCGGTTTGTGGTGGTGAGTGTGTGCACCGCATTTCTTTGGAACAAAATTCAAATCCAATGGATTATTCGAAAATGCGAAAGGTATAGTATAAGCCCTTCGTGAAAGGATAATTGGTCATCCAGTTGGTTGTAGAGGAACGCTGTAAGGAAATCCAATATGGGTTCCTCGGAAAGCAAACTTGGTATTTTACAAAAGCATTCGTCGAAATATGCTGGTGAAACCCGGGTCTATTATTATCTTTTTATTGGCTCTGGAAACGGATAGAAAGGAAAAATGCAGGAATGATGATGATGATGAATTTGTTGTGTTGTGGTGCAAGGGCCAAATAGCGCCAACCTATTGTTATTACAGGAAGGAAAAAAAAAAGGAAGCAGCAACAAGACGACTCATCGCAAAGACTATATAAAGTAAAACAACGACGAAGAACAGAGCACACCAGTAGGAAGGAAAAAAAATGTCACAGTAGACCGCATTAATTCAAGAACCAAAGAAATGGAACGTTCGAGGAAAAAGAAAGTAGTCCGATGTTTCGTCATTCACTGCACAAACCGAGTGCGAAAATAAAGAAAAAAAAAACAAAAACAAGTCGATGTCCTTTAGGAAAGGGGAGGACGCGATGAGCCAAAGCGCGTGGAGATGGACGACATCAAGGTTTGTACACAGCAGACCATGCAAGAAGGCGATAGCCTCCCGGAGCGACGTGCGCTGTGCACGTCGTTCCAATATCAAGTGCTCCAACTTTGAGGACACTCCAGTATAGCACTTGATATTGGAGTGAAGACACTCCAATATCGAGTGCTCAAGTGTCTCGCAGGCACCACAGGAAGCGCACGACGAACTGTCCACAAGTCTTTGTCGGTGTACACGCTCGGACACCAGGACACAGCCGACTCTAGTATTAGAGGCCCGAGGCAGGTAAGCCTCGACCACGAAAATGAGGAGGAAACGACACATGTGAGACATGCTGGTATGGGGTCTGCCTAAACAGATAACGACGAATCAGAAGACGAGCATGCATCGTCAAGCAGACACAAACTCACGTCTCAAGGAAAAAAAATGAAATGGGGGAAAAATTAAATTATGGGGTTTTACGTGCCAACAGCACGATATGATTATGAGGCAGGCCCTAGTGGAGGGCTCCGGATTAATTTTGACCACCTGGGGTTCTTTAAGGTGCACCCAATGCACGGCACACGGGCGTTTTTCCATTTCACCCCCATCGAAATGCGGCCGCCGAGGCCGGGATTTGATCCCGCGACCTCGTACTCGTAGCAGCGCAACGCCATAGCCATTAACCAACCACGGCGGGTAAAATTTTTGGGGATTGATTCAAAGACTTTCTATTGTAATAACTGTCTTTCATAGTGCGGTGCGTTCGCTATCGCCTCTTTTGCTACGACGACTGTAGCCGGCACCTCGTTCTATGAGTTTACGGCTGAGTTCGGGTCCTGATGTCGGAAGGAACCGCAGATAAAACCCGTTTCTTACCTCAGAGAATAAAGGGAGTCAACTGCTACCTCGAAGAACATTTGTTGGCGCTCCACGTCCTAAGGAAAACGCGTAATATGCGGCTCCGGCCGTGATGAGCCAGCGCACTCGATAAGAAGGGGATGGTGATGAAAGCTTCAGGCGCAAGATGCATTGGGCGATGCTGCACGACCACAGACAAAACGTGAATACGCAATCGCAACCATATCGTCACGAGGTGAAGCTGACGTTGGGAGTAGCCACGCCTAGTTGTAAAGCACAACGTTCGCGTGCTCCTCATAGCTTTAAACAGCATGTTCCTGCTTCGCTCTTCGGCCCCATCGACGTACTCTTGTGGAACAAAATGCAACAATATCTTCCACGTGAACGTTGTAGAAAGTTTTGAAAAACCATCCCACGCAGCTATCCAAGAATCCGTTTACCATGCTTTGGGAGGCTGTAATTTGTGTCACTATGTTGCATTATGTGTTATGGGTGGCGTTCTCCTTACCACGGTGTCTTACCCGTAGGCGGGATTCAACCGGTACTTCAAGCGCCACTTCCTCAAGGACCATTTTGGAACCCCCGTGCAGCGTCTGCGACCACAAGTGGTCGCAGACGCTTAAGAAGTAGGCGCTGTCGTTTGAGACGCTGCGCCCATATCTGGTGGCCGTGTCTAAAACGACAGCCCCAGCTTCTTCGACCAGAGGCGCGGCGTCTTAACAACAGCATCGCAAAACGCTAACTGTCACGAAGAAAGAATGTGAGAACGCTCCCATTACCATACCACCAAGCCACCGTGCGGTAAATTCGTATACCACCGTCTCGTATACCACCGGTCCCCCCGGTACCACCGTGCGGTTTTTACCGCAGTGTTAGACTGCACAATCTTCGAGATCGGCCCACGAAAACGGTTAGACAGTCACAAGATATCGTGGTTAATTCCCAAATAACGATTGAAGGTACAATGGAAAGGGTGAGTCACTCCAAATGGACCCAGGATCAATAGCAGATAGATCAAATCGGTGTCTGACCTCTTCGAAATTGTCCCGTGCTCACAGATTCAGAAATTAAAACGTCGTACCAAGACATCGATGTCAAAAACCTATGACCTATCGCACAGTGACCCAGTGGCAAAGTACTATACGGTACTATACCTTCAGCAGTACATCAGGTGCTACTTCCGAGTTTAGAGAGAAGGGACGCTGCCGGCTCTTCGAGAGCTGGCACCGCGGGCGTGCTTATCAACAGCTTGAGTGACACGCAAGTTCAATTGCTGCGCGTCGCGTATATAGAGTGGGGCCGCTCTCGAGTGGAGTGATACGGCTATGTTCGGCTTCCTGCCTTCCAGACAGGAGCCGAGTTGTTTCGTGCCGATTCAGGCCTGCTCGCCGATAACTCTTTGACCCGTCTCGCCTATACCGATGAATGCTGCGGCGAGCCTCAATGTACTTCTACTTCCACCGAGGAGTCTTGTGTACGTTCGGGTGGCAGTGCGTGTGAAGAGGAGACTCCTGTCCACCGCGACCGTATAGCTCCGTAAGAAGTCGAGCGCGCGAAATTATTATTCTACAAACCACGCGCAGAGAAAGAGTAGCGGGCTATATAACGATTGTCTCCTGCAAAGGACGCCACGATCACCCGCTTGAAGAGCAGAGAAAAGAAAGATAAAAAAAGGGAGAGAAAGAGACGAGGAAGGGGATAAAAAAAAAAGAGAAAAAGAGGAGGAAGGCGCACCACAACGCATCACATTAGACGCATATTACGAGCATATCACAGACGATAGTGTAGTCCCGTACAGGAAACACGCAGCAAGGCGTGCGAGAAAGTGTCTCGCCCCCTCCCCCCCCCCCCCCTTTTTTTCCAGAAAATAAAAATAAAAAGTCAGTTCTGTAAGTTTCCCGGCGCCGCTTCCCGTTTACCACGCCAACTACGGGAAAAAAGACTCTGCTCGGCTGAAATAAACGCTACAGAACCACACGGCGATTCGGCGCCGACTACCTTCCGCGGTATATGCATATGCGGTCTGTCTGGACTTCTAAGGCGTCCCCCTCTACGCCACCTAGCACAATATCCATTCCACGTGGCCGTTGCATTGGTCTGCATCAGCTTCGCGCAGAGGTAGTGTTTAGCATACGGAACTACGCATACTATGCCGCTACCAGCTGCTACTATGCGCATCGTCAGTGACTATACAAAGCACAGATTAGAGTGCCTTCCAGCTCTGTCCGTGTGTGCTTCTCGGCCACCCCTGTCTTTCTTGACCTTAAAAAAATTTTTTTTTCAAAATGACACACCTGAGTGGGTAAAAAGAGGCATTGAGCTGCTTGCTCACCACAGCAGAGCAGTAGCAGCAGAACACCTTACCGTGCTGCGTCAAAGTTCGATTATGCAAAACGCCGACTCGACCTCCTTGGCGTAGGCAGTGTGTACGGATGGAGGCGGTATGTCACGAAAAAAAAATATTATAAAAGAAGCAGGAGGAGGAAAAAAAAGAATGGAAGTCCACGCGCAGAGGATTTAGGAGCCGCATACAAAATCGCGGTGTAGTGGAAATTTACGTCCAAAAATATACAATCCGCATCCTTCGCAGCCCGTTTGCAGTGCGAAAAACCGTATTGCTGCTATCCAGGGTCTGCCGACCCACACCGGAACTGAACCGAAAACTGGAGCTGAACCAATATTTTCAGATGAACCGGACCCCCACCAAACCGTTACTTTTACCGCCATCTTGGAAGTGAACCCGAACCGGAACTTTTTGGAGGAACCGTTCCGAACCGGTTCGACCACAGGTTCAGCCTAAGGTTGTATTTCTTGGAATTCCACGACAGCAGACTCTCCCGTTATACACTCTCGTCTCTCTCGTCCCAGCAATTTTTTTCCTTAGAAAGTATATCACACATGATGCATTGAAGCATACATTATCAGAATATGTATGCCACTTTAATTTATGCGCAATTCTAACAGCCCGGTTCTTGAATGAGTGAGTACGAACTTTATTTAGGTACCGAGGAGAAAGAATCTTGAAAGCATCTACTGTCAACAAGGTGTGATATCATTTTCATTTTTATAAATGTGGGTAATTGTTACCTTGGAGTAATTTATTTCCATTCCCCAAGTTTGACACCGCAAGTGTAACGCCTGTTAATTTTCACCTGATCATTCCCACTAGCTATTTGGGCGTAAATAGAACATGTATCGTTATGGAATGCCAAAAAAAGAGTTGTATTAGTCCGAGATCTTCACTCATCGACGTTAAACGATGAGTTATGCCGTAATTTCTTTTGGTCAACGCTAAAGAGTTTAAGTGGTTTTCGCACAAATTATTGTTTATTGTATGTATTTATACAATGGCTGTGCACCTAATGTAAATACTATGATGATGCAGGAAGTATTTGCAAAATTGTGTTAGTTATGACTGCTCTCCTTGGTGAAATGTGCTTACGTGTTAGAAGTGAGCGCCTTCTTTACAAAAATGAACACGAAATCCGTTAAATGATGTATATTATACTGCGCTTCCTGTAGGACAATGTGGACAACGAGCGCTCGCAACTATAGATGAGCACTAACACAAAATTTTAGTGTCTTGCTTATTTTGCTCCATTGGATATATGTTGACCTCGCAACTACCGTAAGGTGCCAGAATTTCTCGAATGCGCAAGAAATCACTCATTGTACCCCATTTTAATGTGACCTGTTCAAAACTCGCGATAAATGCAGTGCGGCTTCTTGGCGTAGAGATTGTTTACAAGGGCTTCTCTATATACATGCCACGAAAATCGCAGGTAGTGGTCACGTGGTATCACAAACCACTGAAGCATGCATCAGTAATCCTGGTGTATAGCGGCTGCAAGCCACACGATGAACGTGTATCGCCGAAAGCTGGACGCACGCAGCGTAGGGTCATTCCCTTTCTATTTCACTCCGCGCTTCTATATTCCACACGGAATAATAATTAAGCTTGGTCCTCTGAAGTCGCTCCTCTCAGAACGCGCCGCTCCCCACCCTTCTCATCTTCTCTCCCTTATATCCTGTCATCTATCGATCTTTCAATGCGGCTTTGAACACACCGACCCGTGCATTGCTGATACGACGTTACCACCACGCCACGATTTGCATGACGTCTATAGAGAAACCCTTGCAAGCAAACCGTTGACCAAGAAGCCGCACTCTATGTGGCGTTCTTTGAAGTTCTATACGGTTGGTTGAACGTTCGAGGAATTTAGGTCTCGTAACCATGATCACGGAGCCGGTAGCTCACAAAGCACACACAAAAGAAAGCGGCACGAAGATTTCATATCAGTACTCCTTTAAAGGAACAATAAAGAGAAAACGAATATTTAAGCTGCAGTGGTAAAACACCCTTTTACTATACCAAGGACAACCCACTCTTACCCCGAGAAGGTACTTGGTAAGCCAAGAGACACGCAAAAACCAAAGGCGTTAATGACGTCACAGCGACCAGCTTGCTGTGACGTCATTAATTTTAACGACGTCTGTTCGACTCTAGGTAATTTTGTTATCGGTAGAGATCAAATACAATGCATTAAAAAGAGCACAAGAGTGAACTAAGTTTTAAAAACACTTACTGAGACACAGCGGCCCAAATGTGGAAAAACGTTATTGAAACTTGTGGCGTCACACTAGTGTGCCGGTGCTTTAAAATCACCGTGCGAAATTCAATCTGTGGAACTTTGATCTTTATTGTATTTTTTGTTATTATTCACCCGATTACCACGAAATTAACGAAAATACGGTTTTGAAAGAATACTTTGTCAGTCCAAACTGATTTACTGTTTCTCGTTAGTGTCGCTTTCCGAAAGCAAAGTCGGATGAAATTTGGGGGAGGGTGTACGGGTGTATAGCCACATTAGATAGCCGCACAGGGCGCCAAAAAGTCCATTTATTATTAATTTTTGTTCAAATTAATGCCTGTACAAAAGAAACCGGTTCGCAGTAGTTCTACACAATACCGAAACGAACTTGTCTCTCCAAATATAACGCCCCTTTTCCCAATACACGGAGACACGCCAATGCTTTTTTTCTTTCTTTCTTCGAACCGTTATAATTTTTCGCTCCGGAGTAGAACCTGAGCCGAACCAAAAAGTGTGAACCCAAACCCGAACCGAACCCGAAAAAGTTTCGGTTCCCCTGCTCGTTATCGCTGCTCCCCCTCACAGCAAAGTTCGTCCCAACTGGCAAGCTGCGTCGAGTTTGTTCAGCCATGATTTCGTGCATGTTGTTATAGAACTGTACGGGGGCGCAAGCAGCACCGCATCTGCTGCCAGTGCATTGCGCTTGGCAGAGTACTTCGCACGGAAGATCAATGCGACCCGAACGCTTGTTGCTGGATGGCTGACTGGCTCGCCCCTTCTTTATCCGCCAAAAACACAGCGGGGACCGATCGCAATATACGAGGGATAAAAGCGCGACGTTCAAAGGAAAACGTCAAGCGGCATTTCATTTGCACGAAAGGACATCTGCGCGCGCGGTAATATGCAAAGCAGCGCGAGGGGATTAAGGTCTAAAACTAACTTGGCGGAGTGGCGTATACGCAGAATTCCGTACGCAGTAGTCACGCCGACATGCGTGTTTTTTGTGTGCGCTGTGACTCGGATACATTGTCCCGCGTTGCATAGCTTAATCCGACGTGTTTTCGTTAAACAGACGGGGGATTTCCGACTCGTCTGACTTTAGGCGTGCATCCCGCACCGATGTGCGAAGTGACAAATATGTAACAATTTTTTTTCCGCGTGTACAGATGCCACGGTATGGATTAGCGATGAATAAATTCCGTGCAGGGGGAAGGGGGGAGGGGAGGGGGAGCTTACAGGAGGATTGGGAGAATCGTACAGAGGGTCTGTAGGACGTTTGTTGTAGCTGGCAGCCTGCAACGCATAAATGTGCCCGCTAATAAGTGTTTTCCGGAATTGGGAAGTCGAGCTATACAGGAACAGGTGCGTGCCAGCTTTTGCACCCACATAGGTGACAGAAACTGGCACGACATTAAACTCTATATATAAACCGATAAAAGAAGGGTAAAAAATGCATCGCTTCCCCATTTATAGGTAGAGACTGCAAAGACGAGAATAGCGTGGAAGTTAATTCCTGTCAATCATGATTACACAGACATCTAGCTATCGCTTTGGAGAGGGAGAGTGAAAAAACTTATATTGTCCAAAAGGATTTTGTTGGAGAAGAACATCAATAAGCTGCTTTGTAAACATGCCTACACACGGGCGTTGTCGTAGCGAACAGCCAAGCGTAATTTAGTGACATTTCGTTATCGCTGGTACAACGCTCCGCGCCCTCGAGTTCGGAAGTTGGAAGCAGGTGTTCATTTATTTTTTTTTTCGTGCTTCTTTTTCTGTAATTATGAATATATAAAATAAAATAAAAGAATAAGTATGTTGCGTCAGAGTTTAAAAAATATGTGCACACACGACCTGCATGGATTCCCGCATGTAAGCGTGTAGTTGAATACGGCAGTGAACACTATGCTTTCGTTAAGTACAATATCACAGCCATGTGCGCCACGCTCTGCGGAACGGCGCAGCCAACCGCTATTAAGCTGAAACTGTTGCGTCCCGAATCGGCCGGGCGCATTCTTTGATTGTTTCCCATCGAGGCAGGACCTTTCATGAGCGTCGCGCAGACGGCGACAGTGCCAGACACCGACGAGACGGGCAAACAAGCGCCCCAACTCGGCAGTGCCCATTCTTTGGGTGCTTCCCCCGATGCCACCCCCGTCATCAGCGGCCGCCTACCTGGCGACGCGGCCAGACACCGGCAGTGACGTTCGGACAAAGAAGCTCACTTTGAAGCAACCGATCACAACCGCCACCCCTCGTTAGAAGCGAGGATTAGTGCAAAGGCCATTCTCCCGACCCTGGCAAAATGACCGTCGGAGGGCAAGAAGCTAAGTCCCCGACTTTCGTGGAAGGAGTGTGAACCCCCTGTTTCCGGATTGCCTCGTTCTTGCTTCGAAGGTGCAACAGTAGAGGCGGAGTTCAGCGAGCAAGACGGCCCGTCTGATTGGCCGCATCAAGGTCATCTGATTCCCTAGTCGGGTCAACTAGGGAAGACAAATGTTTTATAAGGAGACACTTTGAGTGCAGTGGTGTGTCCTGACGTGTTCTGATATGTGCTCAGACATGTAGTGAGCTGAGACTTTCAAAGTGCTCCCCCATGGAGTGGGCTTCCATATCTGAAGCCACTGTAAATATGCAGAAGCAACCGTTTTGCCTCTCGCTCTTATTCCCGGACGTACTCATCCCTATGGCTGAAGGATCACCGGCCTAAATGCTACCCGAGTCTCAACAAAACTGAGGTGGGGATCGTGGTCGTAGCGATGAGGAAGCAGCTAATTTCACCGATTGAGCTAACGTAACAAAAAAAAGGTTAACAAAAATTTGCACCCTTTGGTGCTTGTCTTGTCCCCCCCCCCCCCCCCCCCAAAAAAAAAAAATAATAATCATCGTCATCCATTATCCTTTTCTTTCTCTAACGCTACCCGCCGTGGTTGCTTAGTGGTTTTGGCATTCTGCTGCTGAGCACGAGGTCGCGGGATCAAATCCCGGCCGCAGCGGCTAACGTCGGCAGGGGCCGCATTTCGATAGGCGTGAAATGCAAACGCGCCCGTGTACCGTGCATTGGGTGCTCGTTAAGGAACCCCAGGTGGTTAAAATTACTGCGGAGCCCTCCCCACTACGGCGTGCCTCATAATGAGATTGTGGTTTGGGCCCGTAAAACCTCATAGTTCAGTTTATATTCTCTAACGCTGTATGCCCGGTACACTTCAGGTCCCGAACGGTATGCGCGTATCGGCGTGACATGGAGTTCTTGATAGGAAAGTTGCGAGCGCAGATAAGTGCCCACGAGAAATATGGCAATTATTTTCGGGGACATAAGGCCCAACAGGTGTAATTATTATTACTATTTTTTTAGAGTGATCACGCGGCCTATGAGAGACGTCGTGGGGGAGGCCTTCATCTTATCTTTTATGCCCTGCAGGGGTTCTTGAACGTGCACCTAAATTTCGGCGCACGAACGTTCCTCCCATCGCCTCCCATCGGAGTCTGCGGTTGCTGCACTCGAGCATCGAATCGCGGCTTACTCTCGTAAGCAGGTTGTCTAGCGTCTTGGAAAACAAAGTGTCGGAAGCGATGCCGAAACTAGGTCGTAAAAAGGGTTTCAAAGCGAATTTTTAGGTCGAGAAAGAAATTGAAGCCCATACCAAAATAATCTAGAAAGCGAGGGGCGGAGGCAACGTATTAAAATGCCATCACAATGGGTATATCCCCTTTGGACTAAAAGCCCTTTGCGTTGGACAACTTCAATACTACAGCTTTTTGTTATTTTTTATAGACCCCCTCTCGCGCACCGCGTCGTCTAATGACGATTGAATTTATCCATTTTTTTTGGCCACTCAAATGGGAACAAAAACGCAGTATGACGAGCGCTTCTCGCAGTGAAGAAGAAATACGGGGCAATGTGGTTCGATGAAATCATACTGAATGGCGCGTCAACGGAGGATGTGTACCCTATGGAATGTCTTATGCGCCACATTTACTACAATTTATTCTCCAATAGGGGTCTGAACGCTATTTATTCCATCTTATTTTGCTCGTAACGTTTTTGTTTTAGGAAAGCCGAAAATACGACTTCAATAATGCATCCGCGGACAAATTTTCAGCGTTGTTATGGCTCTCCCGCAATAATTGCTTTCTTTGTTAAACTAATAACTTTATTCGACTCCCGCCCTCACTTTGCGGTTTGTATGTTTCTGGCCTTGAGGCATTGAGAGTGACCTTGACACGTGTCTATTTTCCTCCAGCACGGAAGCCACATGCTCTATAAGCATTAGGCCACGGAAAAGAGAGGAACACACACACACCATCATCATCATATTATATCATATAAATGTACATAACGTAAATACATGAATTCATTAGCATCATTCTCTGCTTCTCTGCCAACAACCGCGCTCGTCGCTCGTCCGCACAGTCTCTTATCTCTCCCACGCGCAAGCAAGGAAGCGGGAAGCCAGCGCCGGAGGGAGCGGGGGGGGGGGGGGGCACTGCCAACAACCGCGCTCGTCGCTCGACCGAACCGTCTCTTATCTCCACACGGCTCTGACCTTTATGCACTGTGCATTCGCCGCTAAGTTTCTGTTGAAGCGATAGACCGCACGTACCTTCGCCCGCTGCAGCGTATGGGCTTGCTGCCAGCGTTTTGACAGTCGTTGTCTGCAGTCATTCAGTGTGATCTATTCATGTTTGTTTGTGCGCGCTCACACCACGCTTGTTCATTCAGTTAGTAATAGTCGGGCCACATTTTCCAACGCACGCTACACATGTAATGCTGCCCGGATCGGCAGTGCAGCGCTACAGGTGTGTCCCTTCGCACGGGCTGCCCACGGGAAGCGCTTCTCATCAACACCACCGTTTCACACGCGCCTTCTCGTGGTCATCGAGTCTCTCTTCATGTCGGTCTACTTACGCCGCAGCACACCTGCTTACTTAATCAGCTCATGTTTACTACAATTTATATTGCTACCACAGCCGCTCACCTTACATCGTATGACATCGTTGTGTTGCTATCGCATTCATTGCTTCGCCCTTAGGGCGAAACTGTGACATTTTTTAACGTGCACTACAACGCAAGCACACGGGGATAACGACACTAATTGGAGTATGTACAAGAAGAAATACCCATGTTTGAAGAATCTGTTACGAATGATTCTGTTGTAGGAGAGCGCCGGCTGCTGCGCGGAAGTACCATTTCCTGAGCGAAAGCATAGTACAGCTGACTTTTGTACAATGATTTGCAGTCATTCATTGAGGATGCCTCGCCTTTAGGCAGCCTGTACGAATGTGTTGTCTCGATTTAAGTGAAGTAATTTTTTTTTAATTTGTTGAATATCCCCTACCACGTTTGCATCCCTTTTAACCAATATCCGCGGTGTCTGAAGTTCTTACTATTAAACTTAGCGCCTTCCACAAACAAACAGTCCACGTGCATCTTGTAACGTGTTGTTCCTGGGTTTCATTACTGTCATTCGTAATGATGCAGAAGGAATGATCACATTTCGATTGCTTCTCATTTACGACTTTTTAGTTGAAAGGACGTCCAGTTGCGAATGACACTGGACATATCAAATAATGTGAATAAGGCTTTTTTTCTTTCTCATTTTCTTTATTCCTTTTTTAAATTATTATTAGCGGGATGAATTGACGCAACCTTTCTATTTGTCTGTGTTTAGAAATGAGAAACTATTCGACGTCTGATTCGACTGGGAAATCACGCTATTCGCAGAAAGCACAAACATAATGCGCTCCGCTTCTCTTCGCGTCCTGCTTTGTGCCCAGTGAGAAGCGCATGTCAAGCACCATTACGCCTCTTCATGGTCTATATATAGCATTTCGCTCTTTATCTCGACTGTCTGGAACACATTGTTACGAATCATTTATGCGCACTAACGGCGTTGCAAATCCGGGCCCCGATCATTGCAAACATCAACTAACATCGGGGGGAGAAGAAGAAAAAAAAAGAAATAAAAGCGCAGAAACGACTCGACACATCGTAATGGAACGCCAAGACGCAGCGAGACCCATGGGGAGGGTCTACCTTCCAGAAGCGTTGGGATTCAGAGAAGATGGAATGATTACCTGGTCAGCAGTCAAGATGATTAAGAGACAATTAGAGTATTAGTGAAAAAAAAAGTCGCAGTTTCGCCCGAAAGGCAAAGCGTCGATTGCGATAGCAAATTAGTAGACAGCTATACGAAGTAAGGATAATAGTTTTGTCGGCCGTATAAAGTTGTGAACATTCGCTTACTAACTAAATAAACAGGCATGTGTCACGCGCGCACAGGTAAACATGAACACATCTCGCTCGATGAGCGCGGAAACTCGTCAAAACGCTGGAGTGAGAATGCGCGCCAGCGGCAGCGAGCAAATTGACCTTCACGCTGGCTCTCGCTTTAACGCGAACTAAACGTCGAACGCACAGTGCATACGAAGCTACCGGCACTCGGCGCATGCACTTTGTACCAATCGCAGATCGCTTTGAAGATGAGGCCCCCGCAGGCGCACACTTCCCACTGTCTCCGTCGCCTTCTCCCCGTGCCTAGCGCGCGAACGAAGACCGCGCGCGCTTCCGGCCGCCTTCCTCTCTTGCGTGCGCGAGATTAAGCTGCGGTTGCCGGCTCACCCTCGCACGACATGTCGCCGCGGAAGCACGACATGTCAGCCAGTTACAGACGAGCCGCGCTTTCGCCTAGCCTTTATTGACACATGTGATATCCCTTATAACGAGCAGGAAACGCGACTTGCTATTAGCGGATAAACATACACCATACGGCCCATTTCTTTTAAAAAAATCGGTTTGTACGTGTTAGCGCTTTATTCAGGCTGTCATTTTGCGCTTTTTACGTTTGCTGGTATAGCATAGTTTTGTTCGCACTGTTGTATCGAGAGTTTCCTTGTAATGTTGTGACGTTTGTACTGTTATGTAGAAGAGTGCACGTTCAGCACATATGCAGTGTATATACGCGCGTGATATATATATATATATATATATATATATATATATATATATATATATACAGTGTGTTATATGTATAAGTGCACGGCCGCTGGACCTTTTTTTTTTATCCAGCAACCCAAGACTGCGTACGAGAGCGGGCGTCGCACGCCCTGCGAATGGCCACTACTGAGACAGAGGTAAGAGCTGATGCACCGGCGCCGGACATACACATGCTAAACCTTTGGGATGCGCGCAAGCGAGTACAGTTGACGTACGTAGAGAATGGTCGACGACATCGCGACCGTGTGCGACTTCGACGTCGCACTGCCGTCGCTAGAAGATACGTCAAGCGCCTCTATCGGGAACGTTGGAGCCAGCACTGCTCATCATTCAATGAAAGAACTAGCCTCCATAAGGTGTGGTACACGTTCAAGTCTATGGCAGGTCACCGCAAAACACGCAGTGCTATCTCAAACGTCTTGCTCAAAACTGGCCAGTCAGTCATCCAGCTCCAAGATGATGCCGCGAAGACGTTCTTTCCCCACCCATCGAGGTCCCCGAACGCCGACATTTACCGGAAAACGCAGCCAGTGACCGAAGGGGGCCTCCAGGCCCCATTCTCGCTCTTCGAGCTCGAACAGGCACTTTCTTCTATAAACGCGCGCAGCGCACCAGGCCATGACGGTGTGACGTGGGCGGCTCTGCGGAATCTTGAAGAATACGCAAAGAAGCAACTTCTCGATGAGATTAATGCAGTGTGGGTAAACGGTGAAATCCCAGCAGGATAGAAGCATTCGATCGTCACACCCATACCGAAACCAAACAAACAGCCAGATGTACTGTCGAACATGCGCCCGGTATCGCTCACACTTACAACGTGTAAGCTGGCGGAGCGAATGGCCCTGACGCGCATATCTCACTTTGTAGAAACAGAGGGTCGCTTCCATCCAGCACAGACAGGGTTTCGACCAAACCTTGGCACCCATGACAGTCTCCTGCTTTGTGAAGGAAGGTGTACTGCGTCGAAAGACGGTCGGTCGAGGAAACCGTCATCCGAGCATCCTCGTGGCGGTGGACCTCCGAAAAGCTATTGAAACTGTGACGCATGAGGTCGTCATCGAAGCAGCAGAGAGGCACGGAATCGCAGGCCGCCCACTCAACTTTGTGCGCTCTTTCCTTCAAGATCGCACCTTTTCCGTACGGGTAGACGGAGACGTCGGGAAGGTTTACCCAAACAAGGTGGGAGTCCCGCAAGGCTCCATACTGTCACCCCTGCTCTTTAATTTCACCATGATAGGCCTGGCTCAGCGACTAGAGGCTATTTCCGAACTGGGCTTCACCATTTACGCAGATGACATCACGTTGTGGACTGCGTCACGACCGATTCACAATCAGCAAGAGACCCTGCAGGCGGCACTTGACGTTATGGACCACTACCTTCCACAAACTGGTATGCGGCCATCTCCAGAGAAGACAACGTACGTGGTGATCCGAAGTTCTGCGCAAGATGAAGCTGCCCTCACGCTCGGAGGCGAAACACTGCAGCGATCGGAAAAACCAGTGCGCGTTCTCGGGATACCTATTGACCACACAGGCACAGCGGATGCGTGGCTCGCTGACCTTCGCAGGACGTGGCACAAGACTGTGCACCTCATAAAACGGATCTGCTTCCGCATGGGTGGTGCTGGTACCGACGTATGCCGAAAACTTATGAGTGCTTTGCTGACATCCCGAGCGATATACGGAGCACGCTGTTATGACCTGCTTGCTCGGCACTGGACACAGCTAGAGGTACTCCACAGAGCAGCTCTCCGCATCATCACAGGGCTCCCGAAGCACACACGTGTTGAGGAGCTGCATCTATATGCGTAGTTGCCTACCCTCCGCGCAACCATCGAAGCATCGAAGGCAGGCTACGAGGAGCGCCTGAAGCACACCAGACAAGGCAGGGCACTACTGGTCTACATGAGAAAGGACATATCCACTTTACCCCAACTGCCATCGGAAATTCCACCTTGGGATGACATTGCTGTCGTCGACACTACACCAACGCCTCGAAACATGGGCGCACAACATACGCACCGTCGGGCAGCATTTGCTGCGCGTCATGCGCAGAGTCTGGCAGACGCTCCACCAAGCCAAGAACAAGTGTACACTGACGCAGCTTTCGACCCACGCACCAGTGAGGGAGCAGTCGCCTACCACGTAGTCGGTTCTTGTGCGACACATTCTACGTTCATAACTGCTGATGCCGACGACCCAACAGAACTTGAACTCCGGGCGATAGGCTGGGCAGTAGACCAGGTCTCAAGCAACACGCATGCAAAACACACAGACTCCCAATATGCGCTGCATGCTTGCAAGTCTCGCCACACAGCCTCATCAGAAGTTATTCTCGTCAAGCAGGCCTTCAGGCGTGCAGAGGTCCGCGGGGTCACTGCAACACTTCATTGGATCCCTGGTCACCAGGGCATCGAGGGAAATGAGAGAGCCCATGAGGCGGCGCGCGCCCTTCTTTCCAACCGCGTCATCTCCTGGGATCCTTCACAGACCCTCAGCGCCAGCACAACTAGCACGACAAAGGGACCACCGTATGACCCAGACAGAGCTCTGAGAGTAGCAGCCAACCGACGCAAGAGGGAACTCCGTGCGACTGTCCCGCCAGACCCAAAAACACTTCCCGCGGGTCTTCCCAGGTCGGGGCAGGTGCTGCTGCATAGGCTCCGTTCCGACTTCGTCCTCACACCGGACGTGCTGGAGCGGTGGCGGCGGTACCGACCACGCCGGGAGAGACGCCCTCCTTTCCCTTCTCCTGACTCCCTTCCGTCGCAGGAACCTGGCCCCTCGACAGCCTCTGAGGACGAAGAAGCACCCCAGGAGCCGCACAGGTGTCCTGACTGCGGCGTGGCCACGCGACCATCCGCAGCCCATTTGTTTTGGGAGTGTCAGCGCTACGCTAAGCAGCGGGACCACCACCTGAGGGCGGTGCAAGTGTCGTCCTACGAGGAGTGGATTAGGCCGGCAACTGGATTGGCGGATTCCGACAGGGCCATTCTGGACTCGCTCTTGGGTTTCACCAAGGACACGCAGTTTCTAGGGCGGCTCTAATTTCTCCTTCCCTCTCCCCTTCCTATTACACATAATAGGCCTCCTATTCAACACTAGAACGCCTTCGCAGACTGACAATGCCCACAGAAACAGTTCTGTTGTGTGTGTGTGTGTGTGTGATTTTTTTTCTTTCCTTTTTTTCCCCTTTTTTGTACTTATTTTTTTCTCTCTCTCTCCTGTCGAATCCCTTTACCCCTCCCCCGGTACAGGGTAGCCAACCGGAGATAATGTCTGGTTAACCTCCCTGTCTTTCCTTCACCTTTTTTTCTCTTTCTTTTTTCTTTTTTTCGAGCCATCCTACAATAAATAGATTTTTATCACCATCCTCCAGCGGCCGTGATATGTGTATGTCATGTACTAAGTTGCATGTAAAAAAAGTATAACACAGCGTATACCACTAAATACGAAAAACGCTAAATGTTCATGAGACAACGTCGCAGTTGTGCGCCAAGCATTAATTTTTATCACGGCCACATAGAAACAAAAAGCACGACGCAAGCACCGCCGTTGCATGTATACGGCATTCGCGCCTGCCACTGCCATGGAAGTGCTCCGTCTCCGTCTACCTTGTGCAAGACAGTCATGCCTTGCAATCGAGGTTGAAAGCGCTTGTCGTTGCTGCTCGTATATATATATATATATATATATATATATATATATATATATATATATATATATATATATATATATATATATATATATATATAAAGCGGTGACGCAATGCTTACGGCGAACGCTATACATAGTGAGACAGCGGCTATATCACGCTTGACGGGCGCCACTTGGCCATCACGCGACCAAGATGGGTGTCACGCGTACACGGCTTTCCGCCGAGCGGTGCTGACAGACGTCAAAATAAAGTGAGACTGATGAGAATATATTTGAAAGAAGATAAAAGGCTCCCAATGACAAATTTTGGGACATTTTGCTGGTACAAGCCCTGGTGGCGCAGCGTTCATTATGCTGAGCAACAGTTTCCCGAACTAAGCTTTGAAGGCGTACCGACATGGGCGTATACTGACGCAATATCTTCGACCATTCATTTTTTACGTTACCCGAAGGTCCGGGACCTCTAAACCACCGAAAAAAAGTATTTGCAAGAGCTCAGAGTTATCTAAATAATTTAATACAACAGCTTTCCTGCAGCCAGTTTCGGTTCCATCCGAGCTGTGTTGTGACGTCAGAACGCCGTACGTGGTTACATGGAAGCAGGGCATTGCGACGTTTATAGACAATCGCTTTTTCTAGATCCGGCTGTAGTCTCCGAAATGCATGCACAAACGCCACCGCCTTTTGGCGTCTGTGTCACTGCGTGGCGCACATAATCCTGCTAAAAAATAAAGTAAAATAAAAGAAAATCTTGGGTGTTGCATGCTAAAATCACTATCTGATTACCAAGCACGCTGTAGTGAGGGCCTCCGGATTAATTTTGATCACCCGGGATTGTTTAATGTTTATCCAATGCATGGTACACGGCCGTTTTTGCAGTTGGCCCCCATCGAAATGCCGCCGCGCTGCTTAGAACCCAACCCAGGACCTCGTGCTCAGCAGCAGAACGCAAATTGAGTTTGAAAAGAGGCCAAACTTGTCTCTCAGTTTTAAGAGAGGATAAAGCGAGAGGGACCGCGAACAGAGTGCCTTACTGTCGGATGGGATCATCAAGATGTTGTTTTGCTTTGTACACTGTGATTGCATGTAGAAATGAAATGACGAAAGTGGTCATGACAACTTGCTTCCAGAACTGCTGCAGCCATCAAGTTCAAGACAGTATGCTGACAAAAAAGTCCCTACCACGACGGATAGCACAGTGGACAGAAAATAAAGAAATATAAACAGAACTAAGTGACGGAATTCCAAATCTCACGCCGGCATGCTGCCCAAGTTTAGGACCACAGCAGGCAGGAGGACTGGGGAAATGCTTGAATGCAGAACAGGACTGTTCCAGATTGTTTATCAAACCTCAAGGGAAAAAAAAAGGTACAACTGGACGTTTCTTGCCTTAAGATCAGCATCATTTATTAATTTATTTATACATACTGCAGCCCAATTGGGCTATCGCAGGATTGGGTGCGTACATTGGGTACAACTTCAAAACATTTTTTTGCACAACTCAACTTCAACACCTTGAAAATCAGGATCGTTTCAAAATCAAGGATACATCAAGTAATAATAAATATAGCATGCATCAATTTAACTGATATAAAAATTCCTCTAAAGGCAACGACCTAGTTTCACCTGGTAGTAAGTTCCATTTTGCAATTGTACGAGCAAAGAAGTTGTACTTAAATAAGTTAGTAAGCGTTTGAAATGGTGCAAGGTTAAGTTTGTGGATATTCCTATAGTAGGTTTCAATTTAGCAGGAGACAGATAGTTGTTAGTTAATGAGTAGCGTGTGGTGTTAATGAGATTACGCAACAATTTAAGTCATTCACGATCGCGCCGCTCGGACAGAGGTTGTAGACCTAGTGCAACAAGATGAGGGTGAGAAGTTCCACTCATAACGGCGGTATACGGAACGGATTGCTTGGTTTTGAACTGATTCGAGAGTGTAATGTCAGATACCTTATAAGGGTTCCAGATGGGGCAGCCATATTCGAGAATGGGTCGGATGAGCGATTTATATGTTAGCATGTTTTGTTTCACGAGGAGCTTTTCGCAATGTGCGATTTAAATAGCCTATTTTCTTTAATGCTTTATTTATGTGCATTCAATATGCCTTGACCACGACATGTTAGGTGTGAAGATGAGGCCAAGGTGCTTGTATTCGGACACCCGTGCAAGGCAAGAGCCATTAAACGAATAATTAAACAAAGAAATAGAAGTACGCTTACTGAAAGATAAAGTGACTGTTTTTAAAAAGTTTATATTCATTTGCCATTTGTCGCACCACCTGCAAAATTGGGCAAAAGAATCGTTAAGTGAAATGTGATCAACATTCGTGTTAATTACGTTGTACAGCATGCAGTCGTCAGCATAAAGGCGGATTTTTGCTGACACACAATTTGTCAAATCATTTATATACAATAAGAACAAAAGGGGCCCCAGGACTGAACCCTGGGGAACTCCGGACGACACATTTACTATAGACGAGTTTGAGGAATTAAACAAAACATACTGGGAACGGTTATGTAAAAATCTTGCGATCCGGTCAGCTAAGGATGAGTTATTAAGCATAGCGCGGAGTTTATGGAGAAGCTTTGAGTGTGTAACGGAGTCACAGCCCAAGTTCATGGTAAGTTCGAAGTAAGTTCGTCATCATCGAGTACAGAAATCAACGGATTTCTATAATACACATGTGTGCAATGAGTTTTCAAGATTATTCTTGCACTTGGAGAACATGAAGACTGAACATGTACTGGACTCGGGGGAAAAATCCGGCTTGATGCATTCTGAGAAGTGTGTCGAAATGTAATGAGCATTTAGCGGCTGTTCCATCACTTGTGTTGCGATGGAACGAACGTTGAAACCCCGGAAACCTCGCTAATAAAGCGACTTGCCTATTTTTAATTGTCTCCGCACGCTTTCACGATTAGTCTGTGCCGACGGTTGGTCGATGGCCTCGTTACGAGAGCCGCCGAACTGACGCGGTGGCAATGTCCTTAAAAAATCCGCGATGGGATCCGGGAGCGTGGGAGGAAAGAGTGTTTGAGACGTTAATAAGCTTGTAGCGAGATCGGGCACATTGCGACATCGTGAACTGTGCGTCTTATGGCGTGATATGTTCACTCTCGCCATAAATCAAGTCGGATGCGCTTGGCCTCTGTGAGGTAGGCACTTTCCGCTCCTCAAGGCCCTTGAGGACATTAATAGGCAACGACTCAATGAACTCAGCTTGCCATGGGTGCCTGACGATTTTGCATATTCATATGTAGAAGGTAGGTATCTCTAAATACAGTGGCAAATAGAACACGGCCGAAGTTCAGCTGAGGTGATGTGCAGCTTGCGCAGGGCCAATCTGTAAGCTGTCGAAGAAGGGTTTAAACTTTGAATCATTTCACAAATACAATATTCCTCCAGATCCTGCAGTTGCCAAATGAGATAGATAGATAGATAGATAGATAGATAGATACATAGATAGATAGATAGATAGAAACATAGAAGATAGAAACATAGATAGATAGATAGACAGAAACATAGAAAGATAGATCAGATAGATAGATAGATAGATAGATAGATAGATAGATAGATAGATAGATAGATAGATAGATAGATAGATAGATAGATAGATAGATAGACAGATAGATGAATTTATTGAGGAAACACAGAGAGGGTAGCCTGAGGCAATATCATTTAACCTGCTGCTCTGTTCAGGGGAAAGGAAGGGGAACAGGAGAGAAAGAGGGGCACGAGGAGTGACGCTGAGGTTAGGCAGTAGGATGCGATTATACGAATAGACACGTTCGTGTCCAAAGGGCCCGTTCACAGCCCTAAATCTCGGCCTGTGTTAATTAAAAATTTTAAGAGAGTCTTGATGACGAGATCCGGCGTAACTGCGAGAGCCATTCCTGTAATTACACGCATTGAGATACAACTGCCAGCGGCAGAATTTAGAATTGCGCATCCTGAGATCTGTTCTTTCGACGAGAAGTGAGCAACCGGTTCAAGAGTAAACTTCGGCCTTTGAAAAAGAGGTGCGCGGGCTGGACTGCGGAAACGGCGCGACAGGGTATACCCTTAACCAGCAGGAGTCACTACGCTAATTATATTCTCTCTCTTTGAGTTCTAAACAGCCCGGGTAACCTGCTCTGCTCGCCCTCCACGCACATATGCACGGCGCATTAAAAATAGCTGGAAGGCCTTCGGCACCGCGCGGCAAGAACTGTCCGCAAACCAAGCGTGACACGAACGCAACACCTTAAAGGCGAGTCGGTTCCCGTCGGCAGCCTCAGCGGCGCGGTAATTATCGTCCTCAGTCAAGTCATGCGCGAGTTACAGCCGATGACCAGATCCGGCGTAACGACGAGAATTACTACTATAGGCTGCCAGGCAGGCTGAGCCCCCACAGCTAAACGCGCCGGACCGTCGTGGGCTTCGTGCAGCGCCTGTGTAATAATGTGCGCGGCTATATGTAGGCACATTTTGGGGGTGCCCGGCCGGACAGTGGCCCCCACTACGAGCCGGGAGTGACCGTTTCTCCATACGGAGATCAATGCGACCATGGGCCCGCCGTTCACGGTCGCGGTGCTTGACGGCGCGAAACAAATCCGGGAAGCACTGACGTGGCAGCGCAGCATGCATGAATGCGCCCGGATTCTCGCCCTTCTTCTTCCTCCTCCTCCTCCTCCCCAGCGGGAAACAAAAATAAATAAATAATAGGTAGGCACGCTGCGTGCACCACAAGGGCGCTCGCCCTAGGCGCACACGATATGGCGTTGGCAGCGCCAACGAGGAAGCGGCCGTTTCAAAGAGCGCCCGCGACGGCGGGGCGGCCCAGAACGGGCGAATCGGACGCCACTCGCGCGCCTGTCAAGGCTCAGGGCGCGCGATGGGCTGACACAATGCGCTCGTTTAGACACGGAGCTTGCGCCATCGCCTCGCGTGCGCGAGAAAATTGCCGCGCGGAAGTTGGCACGAGCACTTCGTCGCCGTTCCGCGCTCGCGCGCCCACCCAACCTGCATGTGCACCCCTTTTGTTGTCTCGCTCACGCCATTGACGTCGCGCACGCGTTTCCCAGAACTTCACTGTAATCCCGGTATCGCTCTACGACGGTGAACGCATTTAGGAGTTATTAGAGAGTTTTAGATTAGGGGGACGCAAGCGTAGGGGCCCGCTAGCGCTTGCGTCCCCCTAATCTAAAACTCTCTATTGACTAATTACACGAACGCGGTGCAAGGGCTCAGACTTATAGCTGGCCATCCACGCGCGATTTCATGTTGCGCGCTATTGCCATGGCTCCTTCACCGTTGTTAATGGTCGGGAAACTTGTATACTGAGGTTTCATGCATGAAAAGAAGCTACCACTACCGCAGGGACTACGCCCACAGGAGCGCCTAACCGTTGAACCGCTTAACGGAAACAAATGACAAAAAAGAAGTAAAAAAAGAATGCATGCGGCCTTTGCTAAGTACGGCTCCTATCTGGCATTGGATAACATTACTCACCTGGGTTAAGTAAAGGCGACCCTTTGTACTATCTGGAACAGTACTACTTAACTAGAAGACTTCCTGTAAAACATGAGCAGAACCTATAACTTTATTTTCCTTGGTAGGCGCGTTTTATAATTTATATATATTGCTGTCAATGCGATGCCACCGTATAATGGTGGTCGATCATTCATAGTTACATGTAAAACGTTCACACTGAACAAAAGCCCTTCTCTACCCGCTTTCAATTAAATATACTCCGTAGCATAGAAACAAACTTATATGACCAAAAAAATTTAAAAATAAATATAAAAAATATATAGAATGACTGTTACTGTTTCTGTAAAAATTTCTGCTACATGGAGATTGTAACAAGGCGCGCGGGCCGCGCTATAGCGCTGTCAGTGATTGTCATGCCTTAGCAAAATCAGGTGGCCGAGAAATACTCATTGTATAGTTCAGACACACAGTCAATCGCACCCGCACGTCCACTCATCCACACCGGCACTCGCTCGTATACACATCCCACATTCCACTGACACTCAGCGTCCGTTGTATCAAGTCAAGCGTGGGCTTCGAGTTAAGATGCATTTCTGAATACGGGGGTTATGCATTTACAAGCAAACTCAAAGCTAACCTTCTTCTCTATTAACAGCGAAATACGGAAGCACAAGCTAACCTTTCCAGGGGCCGTAAGAAGCAAACGCTTCGAGAGCATCGGAACAAAGACCAGCGGAGCACAAATAGACGCGAATAGGGGTCTCAGGGTTGTGACGCGATGAAAAAAAATAACAAAAAAAATAATAAACAAGAGACAAAAAATTGGTGTGGTTTAGCTTTGGCTAACCCTGGTTGATAGCGAAAGCTTCACTGCCCTGGCTAGGCAAATTGTCGAGCTGCGGCCGAGGTGTGGATTCGCAATGATATACATACATGTCTTGCAATGAATACAGTGTTTATTGATCATTTTTTATGCCTATGAAGAGACTGCGGTGATCAGTAAAGTAGTGAGACTTGGTTGCAATTCGCAGCCGGGCCCAACTCCACTCGGGCAACGGCGGCAATGTCTCCTTTCAGGGCCCCGTAAAGGCCTAACTATAGTCCAACGTAGCATGAACGCACGCACACGTTCTGTCACGTTGGTGAGAACAACAGCGGCTATAGTTCGACCGATGGTTTGACGTACTGGCGCCGCCAACGTAACCGAACGCGCGGCCAATGCGCTCCGACGCGCCCGGCGTCTGATGACGCTCGCTCGCGTGCCGATAACGTCGGACTATAAACGCGCCTTGGTGGTCCCACTCCGGCGGCACGAGCCCCCCGTTTTCAGTACTTTCGGACTAACCGTGGCGGCTCTTCTACTTAGGATATAAAGTTGTGGTATATACCATAAAAAGCTTAATTCTTGTAGATTCCAACTATATATAATATAAGGAAATTGATAATTGTTATTTAGAAATAAATGTTCAAGAACAAGCATGAGATACATGGTTTTTGCGAACTGTGTCTCAGTTGTGACCATATTTAGAATAAACTACCGCACTTACTGCATTGCGGCTTGCTCTGTAGCTTTAGGACATATTTATCTAGTTCCTAGACGTAGCAAAATAATTTTGAATTTTTATTTTTTGGGTAATTTGTTTTTGAAAATTGCCAAATATCGCAATCTTCTGTTGTAAACAGCCCGGCAACTACATGCTCAAGGAAGCTAAATTTTGGAGAAAGTAGAGTTCAAGGAATTTCCATTTAGGACGCAAAACTTCATTCATGTACCTTTATTAGTTTTAAACCGCAGCTTCGTAGCTTTAGTACCTTCCCGCAAAAATGGGCAAAAATAAAACCAGAGTTCCAAATATTGCTTAATTTCGGCCGAATTATTAGGAAAACTAATAAAGATACACGAATTAAATTTTGAGTTCTAAATGTAAATTCTTTGAACTCTACTTTATCCAAAATTTAGTTTCTTTGAGCATGTAGTTGTCGGGCTCTTTACAACAGAAGATAGCGATATTTGGCAATTTTCAAAAGCAAATTATCCAAAAAGTAAAAATTCTAAATTATTTTGCTACGTCTAGGAACTAGATAAATATGTCCTAAAGCTACAGAGCAATACGCAATGCAGTAAGTGCAGTAGTTTCTTCTAAATATGGTCACAACTGAGACACAGTGCGCAAAAAACATGTATTTCATGCTTGTTCTTGAACATTTATTTCCAAATCACATCAATCAATTTTTTTATATTATATATAGTTAGAATCTACAAGAATTAAGCTTTTTATGGTTTATACGACAACTTCATATCCTAAGTAGAAGAGCCGCCACGGTTGCTCCAAAGGTACTGAAAACGGGGGGCTCGTGCCGCCGGAGTGGGACCGCCACCTTAATGCTCTCTTGTGATTTGACCTCTAGCTCTCAATGTCAAAACTGTTGAGTCGCCGACGGATACCCGAGGTAGCATAATGAAGCTTTCGCTTCAAAACAAACACCGAAAGGTTAATACCGGCACGAGTAACAGGAAAGCAGAAACGGACGTAGCATCGCAACAGAATGAGAAAGCACGTATATAGAAAAGCTTCTAAACTCTTCCAAAAGGCGAACCTCGAGCTATATACTATATAAGCTTCGGATTGCGTGTGTTTGGGTGCGTTGCCTTATGAGAGTTTCCTTCGCCTGACAAGGAGTTGCGTCTGCGTGATCGGTGACTCCCAGTGGCTTTATATGGCTACAGTGACGGGACCTCCGTTTGAACGTAAACGTATACGCAGCGATAAAAACAAAAATTAATGCGCCGAAATGCACAGTTGCACGGTGATGCAACACGAACCTGTCGTACAATCAAATGTTACCATATACTTCAAATGACGAGGTGGGTGATGTAGCTTCCTCCTCGCAATTCGTGATCAGTGGCGCTATCAGACGAAACCAGCTTACCCGAACTTGATATCTTGGAGCACATGCTTATCCATCACATCCACTGCTCAGACAGCCCGAGCTGGTACGACCCCTTTTGCCACATAATGACGAAATGAATAGAAGGAAAATTGATTCGCTACCGCGAAAACGTGGTCGATATGTATGCAGCGCAGCGTTGATGGCGTGATTGCAAGTGCTTGCGATCCTGCAGCCCATGCATACGCGCGTTGTTAGACCTCACCCCCCCCCCCCCCCCCCCTTTATTTTTCTCTAGTGGGCTGAAGGCAAACAACGTTTGGTTGTGTATATTCCGACTACCAATCCAGAAGGGACATCGATATGCGGTAAAATCAAAATTAAAAAAAAAACACGCTTAAGTCAACAGACGAAAGTGCAGCACCGTTGATGAAGATGAAAGAGAATGTGCTATGCGCGCTGAGTACATGTGCTAGGGTGCGGTCAGCTAGGGAAATAAGTAATGCATGAATCACTTTGAGTGAGGCTCATTGCGCTCATCGTTTCCTCGAATCTATGCTCGTTTATAGCTTAGCCTCAGGTAAAGTTCGACATGGCCTCCAGAGAGTCGAAATCTAGCGATTTGTATCGAACGTTGGTGTTTACTGTGCGGCTTCCGTTAAACATTTACTTTTCTGGCAACGGAGCGCGGTGTGTGTACATTCGCAAACTCGGGAACACAGGTACACGTCATTAAGAATTTTTGCGGCCTTGGCATGCAGTCTGGGTTTAAGAATTCACGCAGAAACTCCTCTGGGAGTTGTCTAAGTATGCGTAAGCATTGTGCCACTTGCTCATCTTCACGCAGCCCGGTGTCATTATCAATGTTATGAAACTTGTTCCGACCCGTATTAGCGACAGCGCTGCGGCGACACGAACTGCTGCGTACGGCGGCGCAAAGTGAACTGATGACACAAGCAAGTTACTGCAGGTGGCGGCACCAGGTGCGCTGATGACGTTCCGATCATTATAAGCTGTTATCACTCTTTAGCGCCTTATCCATCCGCGTCGAACCATTATGAACCGTGGACCCGCCGCGGTGGCTTAGCGGCTATCGTGTTGCGCTGCTAAGCACAAGGTCACGGCATCAAATCCCGGCCGCGGTGGCCGCATTACGATGGGGGTTAAATGCGAAAAACGCCCGTGTACCGCGCATTGGGGCCTGTTAAAGATCTTCCTGGTGGTCAAAATTAATTCTGACTCCCCCCCTACAGCGTGTCTCATAATCAAATCGTGGTTTTGGCACGTAAAACCCCAGAATTCATTCATTCATTCATTATGAACTGTGATCAACCGTACTCCGGCGTCGGCTGCGTGTGGCGCGGCCGCGCGGGCCCTATATCTTGAAAGCGATCTGCGATGGGGACAGAGTGCGCATAGTGATAGCATCCTGTGTGCTGTTGCATACGGACCCTTTCCCGAAATCACTCAAGTTTCCCCACCACCTCAAACGGTCACCGAATTCCAATTATGGTGCGCCGAGGCGCATCAACCACGCTACCGGACCCGTCAGAAAGGTTGGAGACCCCCCCCTGACGCGCCTCACGTCAAGCTATTGCCTCTCATCCTGCTTGACTCTTCCTGAAAGTGCAACGGGAGACGGGCACGGTTCCAGGTAGGAGGCCTTGGTCGAGAGCAATGTGGTTTTGCAGCACTGGAGGGCCGTTCCGAGAACATCCCGCCTCCTTCAGCTGAGCGCTTCCAGGCGGGGAGGCAACGCCGGAGGCAAATCAACCATCGGACAATGGAGCCCTCGGAGCGTCCCCATCGGCCGAATATGACGGCACTTGCACGGGCCAATACCAGGGGAGGAAAATGACGACACCTGAGCTGGCTCGACCATTGGCCGAAAATGACGGGACCCCGAGGGATCTCAACAGACTTCGAGGAATTACGAGAGACCCCCGACAGACCAAAGGGGTTAAAAGAGCGACAAATCGAGGAGAGGGAGATTCCTCTTCTTGCCACGGGCCGCAGCGTCTGATTTGCTGCCGGCCGTCGATCACTGTATGACTGTTCAGTACTTTGTATATTAGAACTGTAAATAATGTTAATAAACCTCCATTTCCCAAAGTCCGTCCTCGACGTCCCGCAACTCCCGCACTCAACGGCGAGATATAATAGTGCTGGGTTCTCGCCGCTTAGTTCGTGTTCGAGACGCGCTGGCCTTATCTAGAAAGCGATCTGCGATGGGGACGTCGCTTAGTTCGCGCTGAAGCGAAAGGCAGCATGAAGGTCAATTCGCTCGCTTCTGCGGGCCGTATATCTTGAAAGCAATCGTATTACGTGACGGACAGACGGACGGGTTTACTCGTTCGGTAGGCATAGAAATGCTTACACATTTAAAAGTGGAGTATGAACTTGGCTGCGCCAGTCACGGCACCTGTCAGCTTTAGGCTAGCTGCATGCGCGCATGCCTCGGCCGCGAGGAAATTCTTTTTTGTTATACATACCAGCGACCTTCACACTCTTTCACTTTTTTTTTTCCTGGTGCGTGTGCTTTTGCCAGACATCAGCCCCTGTACCGGCGGCTAAAAGTAAATTGGTGCTCGGTATACCACGTGTAACTATTCAGAATCTTCAGAGTGTACGAAGAATTGTATACCTCAAGGAATTATTCTTAGTGACGGAAAAACAGAAAATTGGTGCTATTTGACTGCAGTATCGGCGTGGGTGAACGCGGAAGCTTTACTGCAACATGCTGAGCATGCTTTAGTACACCTCAAGGTCAATTCGAGTGGCCCGAGCTAAAATAGAGCGGCGAGTCAGCTCTCAAGCTACCAGCGATTACGAAAGTCCTGTTACAGGATGTATGGCTGGAAGTATAGTGGGAAAACCATAAAAAAATGGCACAGTTTCGCCCGACAGGCGAAGCATCAATTGCGATAGCAAATTATTAGAGAGCTATTTGGAGTAGGGATAGTAGTTTTATCGACTGCATAAACTTCGGCATATTCATTTACTAACTGAATTAACAAGCCTGGTGTCAGCGCGCACAAGCACACATGGATAGATCACACTCGATGACCGCAGATAACCACTGTCAAAACGCTGGCAGCAAGCGCAGCCGCCGCAGCGAGCTAAGGTTCGTGCGGTCTATCGCTTCAACGGAAACTGAGCGGCCGAATGCACAGCGCATACAAAGGTCAGAGCCGTGTGGAGATCGCTTGCAAGATACGGCGCGCGCGACAACACCGGCAGCCCGTACCGGCGCAAACATATAAAAAAGAACCAAGCGCAAATCGCAAAGTACATGAACGCATGCATTTGTTGGCAGAGTAGAAGCCCCCCCGCCGCCCCCCCCTCCCGCGCTGCCTTCCCGCTTTGCTCCTTTCGCGTGGGAGATTGCGTCGCCAGTTTCCCTTGCGCGCGGTTGAAAGATACGCATTTGGCGCCGCTCCCCCCCCCCCCTCCCTCCCATACCACCACGGCGTTTCGCCCCACGGAAGTCACGTTTGCTTTCCGCCGTGCGTTCGCTCTCCGTGATAGCGGGCCTCCCACGCGCGCTTTCACTCGCACATACGGCGCGCGGCGACGATTTTATCGCCCTTGGACTTTATACGGAACCTCACGGCGACGACGACGCCGACGGCAGAAATCTGCTTGAAGTGTCCATGTAATTGCTATCGCAATAAAAACCTCTACGCTTCACTCAAAGGCCTCTCCGCGGGAGCTACGGTGGCGGAGGCAGGCGAGAGCCGTAGGTAGAAAGTTGAAAAAACGCAGCTTCGTGAGACGGCGGCTTACGCACGCACTGGCGACGTTATACACAAGTCGCAAGAATACACGCGCTGAGCTCCTTTAGCTATTAGTCGATCGCAAAGAATAAGGCAAAACTCAGGAGGCATAGGCATTGTCTCATACCTTTTGTTTCATGTCTCAGCGTCGCCGCCTGCACTCAAGCTTCCGCCCACTGAAACAGCGGACATTCATAAGGAAGACTTCGGCGCATAAACGCGAGCTCTCACGCCTCTGCGTGGTTCTGACCTCCCAGAAAGGTCTGACCGGCAATATCTCGTCTCTAAGATGAGATATTGCTCCGAAAAGTTAGCGTGAGTGCAACTATCACCCCGTCTATCTGTGCAGAGCCACCTGCACGGTGCAGGTGACTCTGCAACCGTGCAGGCCAGAAGGTGGTGCAGGCTGCACCACCTTCTGCGGACAAGCCCCTGCCCGCAAATGGCCAGTCGACGTCATACTAGCCATGTGGGTCTTCATCCCAACCGACCGCCAGACTTCTGGAGAGCATCACGGGGCAGACGGGGCTTCACAACAATATTTACTCATATTTCGATGCTAAAGGCAAAGCAAAAAAAAAAAAAAAAAAAGAAACTGAAAGTTTCTGAGAATATAGCCAAAGTTTGGAGTTTGAAGCTTGGAAAGCTTTATATAGTTGTCCGCAGACTTTCACACACGAGATTTTCGCGATTTCAAGGAACCATTTTCGCTTGTGAAAACTTCATGATGACATAGTTGTTTCTTTCGGTTTTCCGGGTCGCGTTTCCCTGCATCTCAATCTAGCGCGTTTGAGTGCCTTCGGTGCGGTCGTCGCAGAGCAGGAGCAAACTTTCGTTCACCGTTAGCTAGCCACGGGGCGTCCGTCTCGACGGGCCCCATTATCCTTCCCGCGCCTCAAGGCGCAATCACCTCACGGCATGCTGACGACTCATCACTCATCGCACACCCCTTCATTATTGTCGACAGAATGCTAATGTGGGACGGTTGGTGCTTACTTGGGTGACGAAACAGCGCTAGGAACAGGAAAACAATGTGTGTCGTCTGCTGATGTCCCCATCCTCAGTGCTGTTTTTTTTTTTCGCCCTTCATTATTTTGTGAAAAATAAGCGTCCTCTGCGAGAACCTTTCTGCCTGCGCTGACCAAGAATAAGGACGCCAGGGGTATACCGCGCCCGACCATACATCTTTTGTCTATTTGGCATTTTTGTTAAGTTTTGCGCTCTCATTGGCTTTAAACCTGTTATGCACCTCTTTCAGCTGCAGATTTTATGTTTTTCATCGCTTTTAGTTCTGCCGTTAATGCTAGCGAAAGAGGAAATGAGGTTGACCTGGGCAACTCGTCCTGTCAAGCGGTAACGCTTCGATTTACCTTCCAGTGCAGCCCGCCGTGGTGGCGCATTGTGTCTTTGGCCTTGCGCTGTTAAGCCCGATGCATTGCGCTGTTAATCCGGGCCGCAGTTGCCGCATTTCGATAGGGCCGAAACACAGGAACGCCCGTGTAGCGTGCATTGGGTGCACATTAAAAAAACCCACGTGGTCAAAATTATTCCGGAGTCCCCCACTACACAGCGTGCCTCATAATCATACCCTGTGTTTTGGCACGTAAAACACCAGAATTTATTTCAATTTTCCATTGCAGCCAAACGTTAGAACAGGTTAAAAGCCGCACGTCCTGACGCACATAGTTGCCGTGACTGCTCCGGCTTTGCTGCCGTTTTACATGCTAGATAAATATGAAAGGAAAGGCGTAGAGAATGTCCAAGTTACTGCTGAGGTAAAGCGCTCCAGCAACCTCGGCAGCTGTATGTCGGTTAAGAAGCGGAAAACAAAAAGACTGTCTCTTATAAGTGCCTGATACAGGTGTGCAAACTAGAGCACTGCACGGGCCGATTTTTGCGGCCCGGGCCCGGCCCGGGCCCGTTTTTACATTGGGCGGCCCGCCCGAGCCCGATCAAAGCTTTTATGGTGAGACCCGGGCCCGGCCCGGGCCCGGAAATAATCTACGTTACCCGCCCGGCCCGGCCCGCCACCCCTTTACCTTAAGCCCGAGCCCGGCCCGAGCCCGGCTCGAAGCCGGCCCGAACCCGGCCCGAGACCGAAAAATACATGTTTTTCAGAGTTGAGAAGCCCGAGAATAACTCGCAGAAAGCCCGAGCCCGGCCCGGGCCCGCGTCAAAAAACCCGAGCCCGGCTCGGGCCCGGATCAAAAAGCACACGCCGTGCCCGAGCCCGGCCCGAGCCCGTGAAAAAACTGCTCTACCCGGCCCGGCCCGGCCCACGGGCCGGGCCGGGCCCGGGCTTTCGGGTAAGCCCGAGCCCGTGCAGTGCTCTAGTGCAAACTACTTTCGTTCACATCACTGGCTCTGTAAGTCAATGTTCGCGGACTACTGTGCTGTGGTTCTCACTTTTATTCAGTTGGCTACCTTTCAAAGCTCTGGTGATAGGGACTCATATATATATATATAATTTAAAATGTGAATAATGAAATCAAGGTGACAGGTCATGAGATCGTTTATTCCTTTTTAAATTTATCCTGCCCTTCTAGGGTCGTTCTTACCCTTCGCACCCTCCATTGCAGAATTTAGGCGAATGCTTCTACGCCGACAAACTTCAGTTCAGACAGCGAGCAACAACTACAAGTGATCAGGCAAGCCGAAGATGCCGCTAGGACCCAATTGGGCTACTGGCCACCATATAAGGGAGGGGAGATAAACTCCTCTTACACTTGCCGTTTTTCAATAAAAGTTGTTTCTCTCTCTCTGCGGTAAAAAAGGAGCTTCGCTCTCTCCTATGTACATACTATAGTGAGTAAAACAAACAAACAAACAAACAAACAAACAAACAAACAAACAAACAAACAAACAAACAAACAAACAAACAAACAAGCCAGCGTGCAAACAAACCAACAAACAAACAAACAAACAAACAAACAAACAAACAAACAAACAAACAAACCAACAAACAAACAAACAAGCCAGCGTGCAAACAAACAAGCCAGCGTGCAAACAAACAAACAAACAAACAAACAAACAAACAAACCAACAAACAAACAATCAAACAAGCAAGCAAGAACAAGCAAGCAAGCAAGCAAGCAAGCAAGCAAGCAAGCAAACAAAACAACAAACATACAAAACCAGGATAACGAGTGGGAAGGAACGGTGAGAACAAAAAGAAGTGAACGAGCGAAAGACGTATGACTACAATGAGATGACAAGTATCTTTTCATCGAGTGGTCGCGGAAATGAAGATGAAAAATACAGGGGTCGAACGACTGGCGAACTTTATGTTTGGATGCATCATGGTAACGACACAGAAATTACTGCTGAAAAACGGCGTTCACATCATTTTTTTTCCAGTTTCACCTTACAAATAGTGATCCAACGTTTCGCCAACAACAACGTAAGTGCCATTGTAAATTAGATCCACCTGAAACTGACAGGAAGTTTGAGAGAGCTGTAATCCTAAATGACAAAAAAATATCTGCGTTAAAGAAGGAGAAATGATTGCTTCAGAAAGTTTCTCCCGCCAAAAATGTTTTTTCGAAAATTGAGCGCTAGAAGAAAAACAAAGAGAGAGAGAGAGAGCACGGAAATGCAATTCTACGGCGCTATGGTGAATTTACTCGCAACTTGAAAAGAATGGAATGACAAGAACCGTAAATGAATATTCCAGTAGCATAGTTGCCCTTAGGTACGACTGCAGCTCGGCGCGGGCAAAGCACAACGTCACGTGCACACAGTGAAAATTTCGTGCGTTTGCGATGACTCGTACAATCACATCCCTGAGCGTGAAGGAAGCTCGCACGGGCTCATAATTATCATCGTTCAAATGAAGCCCGCTGGAGGACAAAGACCTCTTACCACGACCTCTAATGTTATGGGTATTTCTTTTCTGTTGACAGCGCGACTTAGGCTGCTGTATTTAATCTAATTTACGTTGCCTGAGCGGAAATGCTGTACGCGAAACTCCTTCAAGTAAAACGGCACAATGTGACTCAAAAACAGCGTCAGAGCTGGACAGAACACGCACACGACGAGGTCGACGCATATGTGAGAAGATTTATTACCCTTCCTGCGAAGCGTGTTCTATCAAGATCTGGCGCTATATAGTCTGTCTAGGGACGTGTGCGGCACAACTTACTGACAAATATTCGTGCTGCCTGGGTTTCAGGCCTGTATTTTGCGTAAAGTGACGCCACCCTTTGCGCGAACGTTAAACGCCGACGCGACCGCGGGGAGCTTTAGTGGCCGACCCTAAACGACGAACCGCCGTGAGCAAAACAATAGCGTCGTAGTTATAACGTATACTGAGCTGAACGACGCATATGTTTCGTGAGTGTGCCACTCCACATCGTCATGACGTGCTTCTATACGCAGCATCGCGCTCATTAACAATGCCGGCCCGTGTAAGGTATACAACTCAATCCCTTGCAAAAAGTTGTTGAAAAAACATGTTGCCTTCTTCTCTGGTCTCCGACAGACATTCTGTCGAGATGCTACAGTATATCATCCTTGATTTTTCGCAAGTCATGGGCTGCATGGCTGTACTTTCATCCATCAGGTGTAGGGAGCGTTTTTTGTCCCGCAAAAAAAGAAAAAGAAGCACTGTCGACCGAAAGTTGCCACATGCAAATGCCGGGACTTGTCCAGAAAGGCAAAATAATATATGTCTAGCAATGTCGAGCGTAGCACGGGAGTCCCCGATAGTGCGACGTACTTTAGCTTCTTTCTTCTATGGTTTGTAAGGTTTGCAACTTCATTTAACGGCAAAAATAACGACAGGTCGAAAATATCATGTCACTACGCCTTTATTTACTCCATATCTCTCTTTTCTTTTCTTTCCTCATCAATGAAAAGTAAGCAAGTACGAAAAAAAAATTTTCTCACTTGGTATCAGAATTGCAGCGTCTTCATTACGTTGACGCTCACGTACCAACTCAGTTAAACATTTTGCACGCTAATTCAACTTAAACTTAGCTTCACTGATAAAACATAGATGGACATCAAGGTGAAACACAAGTAATACATGCAGTGATTGTAAACCCGCCCAGCTGGCACCGGCATCTGTATAATTTTCAGAACGCAACTATATGACAGAACCTGCTGGGTCTGGCGCGAAAAGTAGTTAAACGTAGCAGGAAATGAAGTCAACACATATTACTTCTAGGCTAAGAGAGGGGGAACCGCGCGGGACCGACCTAAAGCCGGCGAGGGCACCGCCCTGTCTTCAAAACATACATAAAAAAAAGAAAAGAACCATCCACGTGTTTTTTTTTTTTTTTTTTTTTTGCCTCTGTGTGAAAGGTGAAGCTTCCCGACACTGTTGTTTAGCCTGGCTGTCTTTCCTGTGCGTGTGCTTCCGGAGGGGGACCGGCATCGGAAGAAAACTGACGCGTGTAACCATAGCCGAGTGTTTAATTATCTACAGGAAGGAAATCTCGTAACGCTTCCCGGGGCCCGAACAGGCGGCCGCGTTCCGCTAGTCTTTCACGCAGGTCACGCTTTAGCATTAAGTGTGGAGGATCCTATAACAAAGAAACGTGAGAAAAAAATAATGATATCTCAAATCGAAAGATTATGCTCTACAAGAATGGGAGACGGAATGACCTGGCGTACCTTGATCCACGTGGGGTACGGTGTCATGGCGAGACGCGCGACTGAGCGACTTAACATCGAAGTGTTACTATTTCTATTTCTTATTCCAAGTACAAACAAAGAACCAACCAACCAAACAGAAAAACAGACAAACAGACAAACAATCAAACAAACAAACAAACTTTGGAAGTTCGGAGTTCACGAGGCCCACACAGAAGAAGCGCTGCACGGACGATAATGACGCATCTATAGAATAGAGTAGCGAATTTGGATATAAGTGCTAACATTTGAGGGGTGATCAGCGTGCACTCACCACGTGCTAACCGCGCGCGATCTATTTTCATTACGATCGTATACAAGATGGCCTCGCTCAATTGGCGAACCCCACGATTACAGATAGGATGGGCTACTTTCGCTGCGTTCACGTGAGGCGCGTTCGAGAGACGCGTGCCCCGTCACAGCAAAGCGACAGACGCCCCTTCTCTCCCTTTACGCCCCACGGCGCAGCCTCAAGTGTTCTCTGCGCAAATACGAGTAGACGCGCGAAGCCGCGCCGCGACGCGTGACACCAGCGCAGGCTGCTGCCAATTTGCGCGGCTACGCTGCTCTGTTTACACGTGGCTTACACGCCCGTTCGTTTCTAAACGTGCAAAGTAAACACGCGCGCCGGTTTCGCACCGGTCTGTGGCTGTCCACGCGGGTCAACAGCCCCCGTTGAAATCATCACGGACTGTCGTAAACTATAGCGTCTGAAACTCCACGTTGAAGAAAGTTGCTTCGCATGCCGTAATTAAACATTCCCTCTGCGCGCTGGGAGCAACGTCTCGAGCATCGCAAGTAGGCCCGAATGGAGACGCATACATTGCGCAGTAGCTGATCGTCATCTCATCGGTGCCAACGACAGGACATTCTAACATGGCGTTATCGCGGTACACCTGTGCACGTCCCTGCAGGGAGAATGAGCAGGCCACTGCGGCGCTGCTCGCGGTAACGGCGGCGGTAAAGATATGGCAATATGTTCTGCTCGCTCCCTCCTAAGCAAATTTTAAAGGAATTTTTGATAAGCAAGTCATTTTTGAGAGAGAGAAAAGGGCTTCGTGGCGAACAGCAGCTTTTTTCCAAAATTGTCAGCCGAACAACACGCTTTGGTGCCATACTTGTTTGCGCTAAATTTTGCCAATTTTTGGCTTCATTCGCGACATGGTGCGGTTGCAGCCTTCCTTTCCTTTTCTCTTTTTATTGTTTCATTAAAAAATTATTGCGTGAATAGCGGGTTCTTCAGCAAGTGCTGACGAAAATTCCTGAATACAGTATGCCAGTAGAAATGACTGACAAGTGAGATCTTCAGCCACACATTATTGCCGGTATAGCGCACGCCGAACATTCCGTGATAATCCCCGACAGCATCATTCGAAAATAAAATGATTAACTTTAACTTGATAACTCTAACGCACCGTTCTACTTTCACAGGATAAACCAGCCAGTGCCCAAGACAATCAATCGCTCGTTTCACTTGAAACTCGTGCGAGCTCTAGCATTCTTATATAGACGTGCCTTGAACACTTGCGTGAGTACAACGCATTTGACATTTGAAGTTTACTGATTAAGGTGCCAGTCTCCTGACTCCTGACTGGGAGCTTACCCCTGTCTTTGAAAAGAAAAGTGTACAATCATTGCATCCTACCCGTGCTAACGTATGGGGCAAAAACGTGGAGTTTAACAAAGAAGCTCGAGAACAAGTTAAGGACTGCGCAAAGAGAGATGGAACGAAAAATGATAGGCGTAACTTTAAGAGACAGGAAGAGAGCGGTGTGGATTAGAGAGCAAACGAGGATAGCCCATATTCTAGTTGACATTAGGAGAAGAAAAAAAAAAAGGGGGGGGGGGGAGCTGGCAGGCCATGTAATCCGTAGGGTAGATAACCGGTGGACCATTAGAGTTACAGAATGGGTGCCAAGAGAAGGGAAGCGCAGTCGAGGACGGCAGAAAACTAGGTGGGGTGATGAAGTTAGGAAATTTGCAGGTGGAAATTGGAATCATCTAGCGCAAGACAGGCGTAATTGGAAATGGCAGGGAGAGTCCTTCGTCCTGCAGTGGACATAAATATAGGCTGATGATGATGATGATGATGATGATGATGATAAAGGTGTAAATATAATATAGTCAGTAAACTGTACTAAAGTAATTAGGTCGCGATGGTGATCATATCGCACAATTCACGACGCCTGCTGCTTCGAAAAATGTGTTGCCAAAAACCCAACTCATTTATCTCTCCTGCATTGTATTGAGTAATCGTTGCCGCTCGAAACACCGGTTATAATACGGGTGTCACAGGCACAGTTTTGACCGCAATCGAGCCCGATGCGAATTGAATTTCTCGGTCGTGATTGGCCCCCTTGCGCAAGCTGCGGGAGGGAGCCAATCGGGGTCGAGAATTTCGATCCGGATCGGGCTCGATCGCGATCGAAAGTGTTCACGTGACAACGGTATAAGAAAAGTCATAGCTGTCTTGTTTAGTGCCCACTAGTCCTCGGAAAATTGAGAAAGAAAAAAAAAAGGCGTTGAAGCAAAATTTTGACAACAGAGACATTGGTTTCAACATGATTCCAGCAAATTAAGCTAACAAAAAGAATAAGCAAGAAGAAAGCGAAAGAAATAGCAGTCTCGACCTGTACACCCCCCCCCCCCCCCCCCCCACACACACACACACACACACGCGCGCGCGCGCGCGCAACAAGAAAAAAGTGTTTAAAGACTGAGCTGAAACAAAGAAATAACAAGGAAAGGCACGATACGACTTTTCTTTTTTTAAGAAAGTAACCAAACAGGTAAAATAGACGAGTTATCTAACCATAACTGTTCCCACAGAGGTTTTGGCAAACACCAAGAGAAACGTCGAAAAGCCCCATTTTCGGCGAAGGCACCGTTTTTGGATATACATACGCGTACTTAATCGCGCGCTGGAGGGAGCAATGAACATGTATAACATGCATAGCGAGCTCGATCTAAGTTCGCGTTTCTCTCGAACGCCGCCCTCACCCTTCTTGATGAACGATTCGAATTTTTCGTAGGTATGCTACTTTATATAGTATAATCTCCATAACACGTACGTCGCTATAATGACCCATCGTTGGCATTAAGATTGCAGCCAGTGCACGTTATACGCCTGTTAATGTCTCTGTTTTCATCTGTTCGCTGCAGGTCACGTTCAGATAAGAAAGAGCCTGGCGGTGCCGCGGTCATCTTTCATCTCTCATATCGAAAATTTGAGATTTTATGAAGCTATTATCACAATGCGAAGGCAACCCTTGCGACCATACAGAAGAGTGGATTCAATAATAAACTTTTATTTTCCGATGGCACAAGCGAAATAACGGGACATGATCATACCTTATCATCCTCATCATCACAACCATCAGCATAACTGGGGTATCATGTATGACTCGTCACACTTCTTGCACGAGTAAAATGCAAATAGCTGTTCGTGTGGCTGAGATGAAATGAAAATAAAATAAAAAGTTAGGCCGGGTATAATGTAGCGATTCCTTCAGCTCGATTCTATATTCCTTTCTTATCATTCACCGCTCACCACCAGCCAATCACGGTGATAACATAGGCTGAGCGCTGCTCGGACCCCTGACGAAGCACGGTAAAGAAAAAAAAAAGAAATCTGAAAGGATTAGTTACTTTATCTCGGCCAAAGACCGTATAATGCCTGACGGCTACACCTTTTCACATATTAGTAGTAAAATATTATAAGAACAAACGTCATAACTCAAGCGATATGGTAATCCTCTTTAATGAGGGTGGCACTTCCATAAAGGGATTATTCGTAAAGATGCCGTTTCATTATTTCTTTGTTGTGGTTATCGTCGTTTCATACATTTACTACACGAATTTCTTGGAAACTTGGGGCGGAGCCTAGAGAAATGAACTCCTTAGGCGACATGCGCCTATCAGCGGAAGCTTTCCGTGCCGCCAATTTTCCTGACCACGTAGAAAAAGCGAGCTCCGATAGTCAGCTTTCCCAGCTCGCTTGCCGGTGACGTAGAAAAAAAAAAAAAAAGGGTCATCGCATTATATCTTAAGACATCCGCGGAATGAAACGCTTGAACACCGCAAATTTTATTTTTGTTTTATTCCACTCCAATCACTTTTCTTCGCGAATATTACATGGTACCTCGATAAAATGAAACTGATATCTTTCTTCAGGCAGCCGTTTCTATCCTACACGAAAATTTTGGTTACAAACAAAGCAAATGCCATTCAAACGCCAGGCCGCTAGGTTCATTCTTATCTGAACACTCCTTCAGTCATTGCCTGAGCTATATTGCAGCTTGAAAGGGCGGCTCTGATCGGGAAATATTCTGATAATTTTTCGTAACCATAGTTCTTGAATACCTAAAAGAAACGATAACTTGGCGAGTTGATAAATTTCCATCCTCGGGATACCACGCAATGCTGGCTAAACATAAGCGCTGATCTAAGACCTATTCTGATTCAGAAAAAAAACAAAAAAACAAAGCCGTATATGTAAGGCTTCCGCTGTACATGCGCAGAAAAACATGCAAACAAACGGACAAAACGGAAAATAGAGCAAAACATTGGACAAGAAAGATATTCTTATTATACTGTGTTTGGCGCTGTTTTCTGTTCTAATACCATCTACCAACTAGCCCAACAGCAAACTCTCTTTACGTTCGAACAATCAATCAATCAATCAATCAATCAATCAATCAATCAATCAACAAACAAACAATTAATAAATGATAAGGCAATTTCTTTCGCACTCTCTTGTAAACCAAATTCAAGTATACAGCCTTTCGGTTCACTCGCACCTCGCGTAGAGCCCACAGACTAATTACTTACACCTCTTTGCGAACCCTATAGCTCTTGCACAGGCACGTATTTACACTGCTCTTTAGAAGAAATTACGGCTAGTGTTGATACACAGCTCGCCACGCTTATCAATAGTTAGGTCCAAAACCATTTTCCCGGAATCGTCTCCTGAAAACGGCTTTTGTACTATATAGTGTCTGCCTTTGCTACACGAAGTTTCTGCACTTCCGTCAATAAGCACATTTTTTTTTTTTTTTACTTGAGAAGCATGGACGCCGGCTCCGCGGTCATCGTCAGTGCTTCGCCGTTTGTCGCAACAACCACGTGCGACCCGCTCCTTCACCCTCCGCTCTGTTGTCTGTTTTGCCTCACTCGTCGTATACGCCCGCGACAGCTGGCTTTTGTTCTCCCGTCTTCATCGCTCTTCGTGAAAGACAGGCTGCGGCGTGCACGCCTGTTTGGGGGAACCAGTGCTGCAGCCAGGAGGCGCTGCGGTAGTTTAAGCGTTAAGATGAAATATGCCGACACCAAGCATCCGACAGGGAGGCCACCAAAATAGTACGACACTTCGGATGACAACTGAGACGCGCGCCTGTACCAACGTTTTTGCTTTGGCTCTATGCCGGCCACCTAGTCAAGCTCTGTCAATACCCATGGAGCGTTTGGAGAAGCGCATGCGCTCATACTTTCTTGCACGCCGGTTACCAGTCAGGCCAGAATCTGGACACATGTAGTACTTCAAGATGAGCGGTGTAATCGATACGGCGAAATCGCAGCATGTGTCACTGAAAACTGTTTCCACCACTCGCTATATAGGCTATGTGTTGCGGCGCTGCTGTTGGGACGGCAAGTATCGGCGCTGGTTGCCCATACACAGCTCGTATCCCTTTCCAAGCCACTTCTCGGCAAGCAAACGATACCGTGGCGGTCGGCGAGCCCTGGATTAACTGAGCACCGGACAAATATATACAACCTGCTGTGCGTGTCAGGCCACTAGATGTTGCCGATATCAACGTTACTAGAATGTTGGCCGTTATAGCATATACCGTCGCAGCGGCGCATGCACGCGAGCTCAACGAAACCTGAGCGCTATAGTATATGGCCGTTGATCCTGTGTCACCGTCCATTTCGCGCTACCTGTTACCACGGAAATCTTACCAACTAGCCCAATCGAATTGCCCATATATTGTCCTCCCCCAGCACATGCTGCCAATAACCAAGCCCTTGTCGCTCACTAGGTGGATGGAGGATAAGTCTCGGAACGACAATGTTTTGAATCCAACTCGGATCGGAGTGACACTGTACCTCTTTATAAATCGGCTGAATGCCCTATAATGCCCATCAAGGCTTCGACACGCCAGCCCGCCATCGCTATTAAAAGGAAAACGCCCCCCCAGCCTCCATCCGGTCGCTCGGCTTCCCCCGTCGACGCCGTACCCACAACGAGCAAACAAGCTGGCTTCAAGTGGCACGTTTCAATACCAGTTGAATCGCGAGAAACGGTGGCGTATCTTCTAGTGCGTAAACACACAGAAGCCGCCATTTGAACTTTGCTTCGCTTGCCATCCGGTTTAGCTGCCCGTTTTCCGAATCTTGGTGCCCTTTGTGCCACTTGGCTTCTTTACATGTGCTGTATTCTGGCCCATTGTTGTGGCGCGGTGGTGCCTGCCAACTGTTTCGTGCGGCGCATTTGTGGGAACGCGCCGGGTGCTGCGCTGCGGTTGTGTTCGTCTAGTGTTCTGTTTCGTGCCCTATGCTTTCGCAGTTAAACGGCACGCACAGATGTACTATAGCCAGATATCGACGACATTCTTTCTGATTACTGTTCCAGTACAAACAAACAAACAAACAAACACAAAGTACAAACAAGAGGGAATATGACGCAATAAATATAACTACCACGCAAAACCATGCAGAACATCATGGAACGGGAGTGCACTATCACTGCAATAACTGCCAGTGCATATTTTGCTTTTCTTTGACCCACCGTAACAAATAGGCCAACAGGAAGAAGCTTTCGGTCCGCCTAATTTGAATCGCAGGACGGCCATGTTTCTGCTGGGACGCGCGCCGATATTCAAAGGGCTCAAAGCACACCGTAAAACTGCTCGCTCGCCGGCGGCGTGGCCACAGAATGGCGCGGTCATCCCGCAAGGAATGCAGATGGGCGAGTGGACCGCACTGCTAGTGCCTCCACGACTTCGCAAGGCACTCGTCGCACGCACAGGACGCGCGCTCTGCACTCGAAACGAAGCTGCAAAGAAGGGCCGGATGGGACGCGCGGTCAGCGTGTGCAGCCCGCTCCGCCGTTATCTGGTGAGCGCCTGTTCCCCTTTCTCTATCTCTTATTTTGCGTTTTGCTCGCGCGTGCACGCCTTGCTTCAGCGGGTCCCATCGAACCAGAAGGAAGTTGAAGCACACGCAGAAAAGGCAGCAAACATGGCACTAAACGTCGGACAAATGGGGACCGGAAAAAGCGCGCGGTCGTCAAGCGGCCAGCCGAAAAAAAAAAAAAGAAAGAAATGAAGACGAAAAAAGAAAAAAAAAAGAAAAGGAATGCAACATCTCAGAGTAGCCCAGGTATCGGAGAGACAGCGGTTTGAAAGCGCGGAGAAAAATCTGCAGAAATTCTGAGAATTGTCTGCTATAATGCGTAAGCCCTCGTTGGCTCGGCTGCTACTTCGCTTTTGCTTACTTATTTAGCTAGCTTATGCATGTCTACCCATCGCGACAGGTCTTCTACTATTACACTATTATAAAGATTACATGTGTTAACTTGATCAATTATGCTTTTATTTTGCAGATAGATGATATCAACTGAGCCAAAATGCCGTCACAACTGTTTTCTTTTTGCCACACCACAGCTTTTTTTTTTATGTTCATTTTTTATTTTCCTTTTTTTGTTACGACCTTGACGCGTCGACGTCACCAGTTTTTCTTTTCTTGTTCATTTTACAACGCTACCAATCACCTATTACTACACAATTATAACGAGTACATGTGTTAACTTCTTTACTCTCCCCCTTTTTTTTTTTGTTAGGACCTTGATGCGGCGAGGGCGACGTAACCAGTTTTCTTTTTATATCTTTTTCTAACGCTATCAATTATTTACTATTACATTATTATAACGATTACATGTGTTAAGTTTATTTTCCTTTTTTCTTACGACCTTGGCGCGGCGACGGCGACGTAACCGGTTTTTTATTTTTCTAACGCTACTAATCACTTACTATTACACTATTGTAACGATTACACGTGTTCTTTATTTTGCTTTTTTGTTACGACCTTGACACGGCGACGGCAATTAACCAGTTTATTTTGCTTTTTCTTATAAAGCTACCAATCATCCACTATTATACTATTATAACGCTAACGTGTGTTAACTTAACCATTTAGGTATTTATTTTGCAGATATAAGTCGTCACGGGGCGGATAGATCTTGCTGGGGATTTTGCTCGCCAAAGAATTCTTACGCATTACTGTAGAACTATAGGAAACCACGGAAACGGAGAGAAACCTCTTAATGTCCTTTTGACTTGAACCGAGTGTGATGTAAACTTAGGTCAAAGCAACTGTCACTACCATGAATGTAATGCTGACTCACACAGGTATCTGCTTGCCACGCTGCGTTCCCTGGTTCGAACCCCGGTCATAAGTACTCTTCTTTCTAACGCTCCCAATCACCTACTATTACACTATTATAACGATTGCATGTGTTAACCAATAATGCATTTATGTTGCAGATATAAGGCGTCACGGGGCAGACATATTTTGCTGGGGTAATCGCCAAATAATGCTTGTATACGCATTACAACAGAAACGCTGACGTCAACAAAACTGGTGATGACAAAACTTAAAACGGAAAAACAACATGAAGGCGCAGCTGTTGCCGCGGTGCTGTTCGCGACATACGCGCGCTTACAATCAATGTGGAGACCCTTTACATGCAGATCATATCCACGATGTCGGATCGCGCATGAATGTGCGATTAAATTCGGTCAATTACGCACGCACAGAGCCACGCCTTATCATATACAGCCTATAACGTATCGCTGCTGAAAAAAAAAAAATCGCAGCAGGTATCATCAAACTTTGTGTATAGAGTAAAGATAGTTCCAAGAAATTTGAACAGATACGTCGCAATCGGGGCACTCGCAAAATCAGATCGTCAGAGCTAACGAAATGTTCAATCCATGCATACAGTACGCTACATGTGATGTTTCCTTCTAATGAGGTTTATTACCAACGAACAGGTGTCAGGAGCGTCGGAAGCGTTCAAGGAGGGGTGGGTGGAGTAGTCGATCGACCCGCCTTTCCTCTCGTTCCAAACTTACGCAAGACAAGTACTATTACACGACCATAGTGTTGGTGTGTAACGTCATACGTCAGGAGTGTCACTCTGTCTCCGGACCAACAGTATTTACGGAAATGCAATTGTTCCATTAGCAATAAAATTACCTATGTGTACTCCGTACTTCGTGATATTCTGCATGTTTACCTCGCATCCTTTATCGCTGTCAGGAGTTGTTTGGAGTCTTTTACTTACGGTAACATTTAATTAGGACTACTCTTACACGTAGCTCGATGCTCGAGGCATCGCCAGTGAGGCCAATAGGCGAAAGACAATAACGCGGCAACTTAACGAACATATCACGGAACGACTTCTACGACGGCGCTCGACAAGTGCATGAATGAGAACACAAGTGTTTTGCGTAGATTGTGGGCTTTACTCTTAAAAAGGTGCTTGCACCGAAACGACGCCTCAAGCGAAGTACGTTTATGGTAAAGAGTCGCAGTTCACGTAACACTATATAGTGATAGACCCGCCGTGGTTGCTCAGTGGCTATGGTGTTGGGCTGCTGAGCACGAGGTCGCGGGATCGAATCCCGGCCACGGCGGCTGCATTTCTATGGGGGCGAAATGCGAAAACACCCGTGTACTTAGATTTAGGTGCACGTTAAAGAACCCCAGGTGGTCCAAATTTCTGGAGTCCCCTACTACGGCGTGCCTCATAATCAGATCGTGGTTTTGGCACGTAAAACCCCATAAATTAATTTTATATAGTGACAGTAATCCGAACATGTGCTGTGAAAAACACCGGCTTGTTATGATTGACGGTGCACCGAATCAAAAGTGAAGCGTACACAGCACTGTATTACAGCACGCAGATCATTCTGCCATATGTCTTTCTTTTTGCCCAAGTGGGGTCACCTGCGCAAATCTGAGACAACTGAGCCCGCCTCATCGTGAACTACTAACTTGGATTCTATGTCTGATTGCATTAAAACTAGGAGTATCATGATTTTCCACACCTTTCAGCTTCATTGATTTGGAACGAGATGATGCCGTCGAAGTTTAGAAACCTGCGTTATCTCAGATGTCATAGTCTTCTACCCTAAACAACTCTCCCTCCCAAAAATGTGAAAAGAAATGAAATGGAAAAAAAGAAAAAAAGGTCTGATTGCTGCACGGCTCACTCAGTGACGATCAGTAGAGCTTCGAACTACAGAACATGGAGAGCGCGCGCGGGCAAGCAGCCCGCCTCTGTAGGCTCCGAGAGAGCGGCAGGCGGCATCTTCATTATCCCTCCAGGTAAGGCCTTTTACAGAGCGTCATAAAAATTGCACAAAACATTTCAGCGGAAAAAAAAGACTGTCCATCTAACGCGGCCACCAAGACCACCGCGTTCCACAGGCGAGCCGCCAAAACGAAAGCTATATTCGTCGCGCCGCAAAACAGCGCTTCAATCAAACCGGCCGCCGCGCGGGCGCACGCGCGAAAACACAACGCGCGCTAACAAAAGGCGCGCGGCACCCAGTTCCCGTGTGGCGCGTCGTGCCTTCCAAAGCGACGTACTGCAGGCGCACTCACCGCGAATGCCGAGCGGCAGGCCATCCGAAAGCGAGGTTCGTCGTCGCCGGGCAGCGGGAAGAGGCGTCGTCGCGACGGCCACGGCGGGTCTGCGCGCCGCTTCACCGGGCGCGTGGGCCAGCTTCAAGGACGGCGGTGCACCCGTGCTTGCGGGTGGCCGGCGGCGGACGATGCTATCGGCTGCCGCCGCCGGTCGCGCCGCCGCTCAGGCTGCTCAGGTCCACGCCTTGTTTATGCACGGTGGCTATTGGTGGTGCACGTGTGTTGGCTGCTGCTGCTGCTGCTGCTGCTGTCGTTCGGTCGCGGAAGTGGCAGCGCCGCCCGGAGAAGAGGCACGCCTGCTATCGCCGCGCGCGCTTCCTGACCGCCGAGACGCTGTGCCGTGCTGCGGGCTGCACTGCGGCGAGGAAGGCGGACGAACGACGACTGCGCGGGGGCTGCCACGGCCACCGCTCGACGACGTCGCGGCCCGACTTTCGGCTACGCCTGGACGGGATGTCGTTACGACAGCTGCTGCAAGCGGTCCTGATTGGGGGCACCGTCCGGCCATCCGTTTTTCGCGAGCCTTGGACCGTTGCTCTCGCTTTCTTTCGCTCTCTCCAGGAACAGGGACGGAGCGCGTGTGGCGAGGAACCCGCGCGCACGCAACGTTTCGTGAGGGAAAGGTGAGGCTTTCGAGGAACCTGGAAGCAGGCGCGGACGACGCACTTTCGTCCGGTTCGTTAAAAGAAACCTGAAGCATATTTTGTGTCTCAGTGGCTGTGCAGCTCAAGTTGCATTGGATAGACGCAACCTGTTGCGACTGTTCGGTGCAAGAACTGCTGTTTTTTTTTTTTTTTTTTTTTTCGACGCGCTCAGGTACCGGCAACACGTAACGAACAGTGCAAAACAAGGAAGACTAATTGCCGCCGGGCTTTGCGTGTTTATGTCAGCGACGTTCGACATCTCTTGTGTTGCCTGGGGCGCGTTCCAGAACCGTCGGGTGGTAAAAGTCGCCTCCAGCATCTGTTCACGTACTTGAAAGTCCGCCCATGCTTCAAATGCCTAAAAAGCGACGCGTAAGTTTCCCGATCGCTGATAGCCGTGTAGTGACAACGCATTAAAGAACTCATGCTGTATGTTTTAATGGTGCAAGGCGTTGGTCAACCACACAGGCTGAAATTAAAGAAAGTAAACGCAGAAAATACTGTTGTTTTCTCTCGGAGCCTGCATTATGTACGTCACGAGTAAATAGCTACGAGACAAAATTTCACGATCTGTGCGTGTGGAATCTATGACGTGGCCACTGACTGAAATGATCAGTCAGCCTATTTTTATATGTCCGCTACAGGACAAATGCCTTTTCTCAGTAAAAGCTGGATGTAAATGCTCGTAGGTAAGCATGCTCGAATATGGAACACAAGCGCACTGTATTAATGATAGCAGTAAAGGTTTTAGTTCTTTTAGCGCAGGGAAGTGCTGTAATACTTTGCATGTATACTTTGTGCGATGCACCCAGCTATACGCCATTATTGCCAGTTTGCCACCTATGTCGCATATAAGTTCTGACTGAGTAATATATTAGAGCGATAGCTTTACTACTCCAGGTACGAACCCAGGAAACGCCTGGTTCCGTAAATCTGACCTTCAAGCCCGGCCAAGGTCAAAATGGGACTTAGTCTGCCACTATCGGCGGCTTCTGCGTACGCCGCGTGGGCGCCCATATCTTGAAAGCGATCTGCGATGTGGACAAAGTATGCCGATCGAGTGCTGGTAGCTTCGTATGCGCTGTGCTTTGGATGCTTAGTTCGCGTTGAAGCCAGACGCAGCATGAAGGTCAATTCGCTCGCTGCTGCTGCCGCGCCGAGCAGCGTCTGTGTGTTCTCTTGTGGTGCAGTTGTAGATGCGGTAGTTGCTGACGGCGCTGAGCAACGTCTCCGTCCTTTCCCAGAGCAAGCAACACGGTGCTATCGCTCGACAAACTTGGTTTACCGCTTTCAACCACGGAAGTTTATTTTTAAAGCGAAGCTTTGTACCTCTACCAGCCAAGGGTTCTGTCGTGTCCGTCGTTGTAATAAAAAAAAATGTGGTTGATCCCTCTTATATAGGAATCGGTATAGAACACGAAAGTGAAACGTGTCTTCACAGAAGTAGTGTAATGTTTATTGCACATTGATATATAATGTCTATTGGTGTTTTGTGGCTAAAGCGCCCTTAGGCGTTGATGCATCCACGCTGACGCCTGGTGGCACGTCTCCTCCATCACGACTACCAACGTCGATGACCATGAGCAACCGTCGTGCATATGGAAGCTGCACTACGCTGCACACGCTAGCACAACGCGAAAGACGAAGCACGTAACTGACACACTAATACAACGCGCAAGACAAAGCACGTAACTGAATCGTCACCGAGTCAAATCAGCGCGTACAGCGCGTCGTAATTGCAGCCTCCGCGATCAACTTCAGAAACATTTTCAGAGCTAATTGCGGAGGCCACGCTCCGCTGTGCTGAGTACGGTGAACGCCACCTAGGTGGCGTTGGTAGTGCTTCTTGATGCCAGCGTCCCTTCGAATGCTGGCATCGAGGCGTCGTAGTACTGAGACCACCGAAGCGTTCACTGTCGGTGCGCGTTAAGGCCGGAATACATGGAGCGAATAACCGGCGTCCGAGCGAAGAACTTCGTCGGGCGGCGAACGTCCGACGGCCGGCGTCAAGAAATTTGCCGTCCGCAGCCGATCTGCCTGTCCAAACATTTTCGTCGGGCGAACGCCGCCGCCGGAAGCGTCTAGCGCGCAGCGGTGGACGACAGCCAATCAGGAGGCACTAGTTCCGGTCGCAATGCATGCTGGTGTTTCGCGCGCGCGCGCCTTTTCGCGTCGTCTGCAATCGCGTTGGTGTTGCCGTGTCTGCATGTCTCTGCACCGATTGAGTAGTTCCTAGTATGATCTCTCAGGAATCGCGTTGTATTTGTACATCCCATATCCGCTGATCTGCGAGGAAACAGACAAGCAGTGCAAGCTCTCTACAACAACCTTCAACAGAAATCTTCTGATCTCAGAGGCCACATGCTGTCGTCATGCCTATCTCCCGACTTCCCCGATAGATGGCGTTGGCATCGGATATTTCTTTCGCTAGGCTTAGACGCGTTCGAAACGAGAAGCGATCTCGAAAACTACTCAAGGTTATCCATAATACTCTGTCGTCGAAGCGGCCTGAGACTAAGCGAAAGCCGTTTACGCAGTCATTTGCTTCCAACTAAGTGAATTCTACAAGGACAACGCCAAATTCAGTTCGAAGCGGGCGGCCGGGACCGCCGCCAACACGGCGGCCAACGCGCGGCGGCGTTCGCCGCATGTATTGCAACACAGCAAACATCCTGCGTCGTGTCGCCGCGTCGTTACTTGACGCGTGAAGTTCGTCGAGAAAGTTCGCTCCATGTATCCCGGGCTTTAGTGTCATAATGCAGTACTTCTCTTTTCTGCTCATAGGCGGCGGCACCGCCCCGAGCAAGAGCGCGGGTACACGGAGGAGTGTTAGATATATAAGGCGCGTCTGTGTAGCTCTCTGCGAATGCGTTTGTGGCGCAATGGGTTAAACGCTCGGCGATCTATCGTCGCGGACCGAGAGGTCGTGGGTTCGATTCCCAAATTTTGCATGTTTGTGGAACTTTTTCTTCTGGTTTCTTTCTTTGTATTATGTTCTATGACGTATTTCCGTGACGGAAATACGTCACGTGACGGAAATACGTCACGTATTTCCGTGACGGAAATACGGTGGCTAGATGGGTAGGTGTGCCGACCGAGCGTAGTTCACCACTTCTCCGCATCATGACGCAAAATTGGCGCTGCGGACAGTAGAAAGGTTCAGCGGCGCGCAACGGTGGCTGCGCTGTGTAGACGAGCTGCGTGTCTGATAGTATCGCTTGCCTCTGATTGTATCTTTGAAGTGCGCGTTATAATACCGTTCTGAGCAGTGTAGGCCAAGCCAGAATGAGGAACTTGTTGTTGTCGTCTAGTCAGAAAAAGCGAAATGCTGAAGTAAATTTTCTAGCTTGGCGATTGGTCACATTTATTGGTACAAATGCGGCGCTCCAGCCCATTGCATTAAATACGTAGATGCATTTTTTTCCATGCATAACACAATACTGCAGTGGTTTTATACGGTATATGGAAACGTGTTTACGTGAAATTTAGTAATTTCTTATGTTTCAATTTCGAGAAATCTAGCTATTATGTTTATTGCTGCCTCAGTTACGGTATTTAAGTTGTTACGAGACGAATTGTGTTGGTAAGTGCACATGGTTCACTGTTTGGTTCCAATAAAATAAAGCAATACGTCTTGGGCTACATTCAAGAATATATTTAAAATACAAGAAACGCTCTCATAACTTTAGTCAGCAGATGCACCAACATAAATAGCCTAGCGCGCCAGCAACGTCTCAACGTTGGTCCACCACATCATAACATTAATTTATTCACAGCACACGCCTCCGCTTCAGGTGATTCCTCTTCTCCCTGTTGCTTTCACGCCCCATGTTCTTGTCCTTGACAAGAAAGTAAAGGAGTATAATTGAATAGAATTTCACAACATCTTTTGTTAGCTCTTTCTTGTGCCGCTCACAGCCGATCATATTCGGAGGATTCAGCTGCAGAAAGGATGCAAAGTCGGCGATACTGTTCCTTCGTAACTCATATTTAAACTGAAGCACAGCTTGAAGGCGTTTTCGAGCGATGCTACCAGTTTTTTAGTGCTTCAGAAGGGAGCAACAGGCCTGACCTACTCATTCTGTTGAATTCAGTAATGTCCCTGAGCAATCGCAGCACTTGGTTCTTTGCAGGAACTTTCTTGCTACATAGCCTGCTATATAGAATATAAGCATCGAGTCACTTTTCTTTTCCCTGTAGCAGCGCAGCGCTGCTCGATGTCGCAGGCGCTGAGCACCTCATGTGCAGCTTGCAAATTTCCAATGTCGAGGAGCTCATCGACGTACGCTTTTCGGTGTACGGCTTGCTCATAAACTTCGCCGATACTGAGCAAGCTACTGAGCAGCCCGGGGCGAACATTTCCGCTGTCAGACAGCGGAACAATTCCGCTGTCTTTCTCACAAATTTAGAGCCCGACTTGCAGTTTGGAACGAAGCAGTAGGTCTCCTTGGTGGTCTTCTTTGGTGGAGCAACGCCGCCGCTAATCTCGCCGGTCATCTTTCCTACCTGGAACATTCCACATCGCTTAGGAACTTACAAACAGTACGAGAGATGCGGAGCTCTTCACCTTTGAAACTGACACGAACAGATGACATACAACTATTCCAATACGGGCTTTATTTTTTTTGCTCGCCGCCAGTCCGCCAGCCCCCTGTAGCAGACGACGCGCGCCGCTGAACCTTTCTACTGTCCGCAGCGCCAATTTTGCGTCATGATGTGGAGAAGCGGTGAACTACGCTCCAGAAGCGGCGGTCGGCACACCTACCCATCTAGCCACCGTAACGGAAATACGTCAGTGAAGTCTTGGTGGACCCCGGAATAAAACACTTTCGTGTTAAAAAAACGATCCCGACGAACCGCTAACAATTGCAGGTATAGCAGTATAGCTTACTTGAATTCAGGCATTCAGCGTACAACTAAGCACTCGTTTTCGCAAGAAAAACCACAAAAACAAGCTTCAAAGTGATGAGCCAACATGATGGATGATAAGGGCTGCGGGCAAACAACGGAAACAGGCTCGGCGCGGTCCGTAAGATTAGATTGCAGCTGTTGCAAAGCTTATGCAGCTGCTTGAAAGAGGGTTGACGTCATTCGAAACCCTTCCAGCCTAGTAACTGGTTTGGTTCATTTTCTAGACTACCCCACTATGGGTAGACCACGGAAAGTAAAGACGACAGAAGAAGAGCGTGAATATAAGGCTCGGCGGAAAGAACAATAATATCAAGTGCGCCGCAGTCACCGTGAGGGTGGCGTAAAAAGCTTCGCTTTCCAACCACCTTCACAGGGTGGATTGGCGGGCAATTTTTTTTATGTATTTCAATGAAAATAAAGCACATACTCTGAACGTTATTCGTCAACTATTCCTTCCTTCGCGCGCTATTCAGGAGATATAGTTCTAAGTTTACCACTCCCAGTGAAACTGTGAAATAGGCGCTTGTGTTAAACAATGGTATAAAAAAATTGCTGGCTGTCCCGTAATCGAGAGTATATAGATGTAGGCATGAAATGGCTACCATAAGGCGTCTTTTGCTGCCTGTGGTGCCGCCGCCGCCTTCAACCGCGTTTCTTCTTGCAACAGTCCAATGCGCTCAGCATCTGACGCCACTTTGTCTTCTTGTCGCATCGAAGTGGTCGGCTGCAAATGTGGGGCCTTGGGTCCCCTGTATCTGCCTTTGGAACGTCGCTATTGGAAATGCCAAATAAAACTTTAGCGTACTAGAAGTTACAGCTTGAGTGATATTGTGAAGAAATATGAGGAAGACCTCGGAAGCAATATTTTTTGTAACTTGTTTGGAGAGTAACTAGTGTATGTAATGCGGTCCTGCACTGTAAACGGAAATAACTCTCAGGTGGGAGTATAATGCTTGTCCTCTAGCGAGCCCCGGTTGGGAGTTTATTATGCTCCGAATGATCGGAGTATAATTTTTACTCCGTGCGGGCGGAATTTTTGCGTGGTGCCTTCGGAGTTTTTTTTTTTTTTTTTTCTGTCATTTTTATTTTTTACTTCGAGCTGGACGGAGTTCGTTCGAGGTGCACCGGGAGTATAAAAAAAGACACGTCAATTTGCGTGGAGAATTTTTATGTAGAGGCTTCGGGTCAAATTCCGAAATATACGCACAAGCATAAGCCAAATTCTGCGAAATAAGTGAACGAGAGCAAACAGACCAAGCAATACATAAACACAAACATTTGAGCAACACCCGACGAAGAGCTGTGAAAGCCATCCAACGCACACTCGACACACAACAAGATGCAACCCTGCCAGTATATATAGCCACGATAATGTGGGCCTCGAAACGGCCTAGCGAGCAGCTGTAGTGTTTTCAGAGTTACGACTCACAGGCTCGCACATATGAGATCGGTCTCTCTGAAAACAACATGAAACATAAATCCACACGGAACTGTTAACTTAGAATATTGAAAAAAAACAACGTTCATGGCATAATTTTTCAAAATTAGAATGCCATTCCGTGAGCGCTGAAGCGACTTCACACACTGCCGGCGTCCGCGGCCAAAAAGTAGTGCGTTAGTTACAGTACGCAAGAAAAATGTACGTGCGCGTGCTTCATGACAAAATTAGCTTCATGCGAAAGAATTGTGGCTGGATAACAATTTATTACATGTGAGAATGACCCGTAGAAGCCTACGTAACACCGAAAATTGCGTAGTCATACATTTTTTGACCGCACTACTTGCTCCGCGTCCAAGCAATGTCTCTCGGCTGTGAAACGGAGCCATATCGCTCATCTAGCAAACGAATCCTCACGCTCGGAGCCAGCAGGTATGCTCCTAAATCAGTATGTTGGATGGAGGTGATGTTAATGCAATATCCGAAGCAACGACGTGATCAAAACAGAACTGCGCGATAACAATTCAATTCACATCGCTCAGTATTAAGAAGCTTTATTCACAGTACGTACTTACGTCCTACCGTATTTCTTGGGCGAGGATATCCGTACACATATTCATAAAAGAGTTGCTTGCACCACGGTCTAACCTACTGGCAGCACAGCACCGTGACGAAGTCGGAATATGGCATTCATGTGCGGCTATCACGGACGTTGTCGCTCGAACCGTGGCTGCTGTTGCCATTGCTACGCAGCACTTTACACCGGACGTTGTCAGAATATACTCAAAAGGACATAAAAGTGGTATTGAACTCACTGAGGAACACAAGTCAAGGTCACGCAACACGGAAGCACAGCCAGAAACCCGAGCCGACATCACGAGTCAACCGGCAGCTTCGTGGTCACAACTAAGCCTTTTTCCGCACTTGAAATCGTTGCTCTTGCATTCATCGTTGCCAGCAGAGTGATCACAGCTAACGCACATGAAGATGAGATGCAGTGAGCTTCAGACAGGCCTATAACACTTTCTGGAAGGAAGTATAGGAAAGAAAATCTGCGAAACGCTGGCACGGAACGACACTTCACAGATGTAAACAAACCGTCAGCCATGAGCACCGCCGACTCCGCCGAACGCGGCCGGTCGCTGGCGCGGCGCACAGCCTTATGGGAAGCACCACGTGACCAACCTGTTCTGGCAGGGGAGTTTTTTAAAACTCCCTGTGCGGAGTTCCCGGGGAGAACAAAATTTTGAAGGCGGAATAAAATCACGTCATGTCCGCCCTTATCCTCCCACAGGTTGTGAGCGGAGTGAAACGAGAGAATGCCGTTGTATTCCTCCCATACATCGGAATAAATATTCAAGGATGGGAGTATATAGGGCACATCACCTCGTTAAAATTCCCATGCGGGGGTATTTTCGTTTACAGTGTGTACAAAGGGTTGGGGGCCAGAGGCCGCATTTTCTTCAGTTTTGACTGGTTGCCCGGATGATCTCGTTTTGTTCTCGAAACTTGCCGGCATGCTCTAGTTTCGAGTACCCGGATAGCGGCTCTGCTTTTGGCTCCAGGCCACTTGAAGGTCGCCAACAACGGGAGCTAAAAGCATTTCATGCTTTAAAATGTCTCTGGCACCAACGTCAGGGGGGTGAATCTTCCTATACCTCCCATTGGTTCTCGTATTGACCCTTTTCGCGGAGCAGTTTGTTTTAGAGAAACGAGATGGCGCTCACGGCGGCGCGCCATACCTCTCCTCCGCGACCGCGCACAAATACGAAACCATTACCGCTTCTACCTTGCTTCTGTGCGATCAGCTGTCGGAAATGCAACCGAGTTTTCGCTAACACACTGTTCTCCAATCATGCTAGATTGAATCATGTGGATTGAAGACGTGTGCAGTAATTGGCTGCAAAAATAGTGACCGACATGTTAAGGAATAAAATGAATCTGTGTGGCCAAGTTCGCGGACCGCTGCTGCAACTGTCCAAACGTGTTACCGGCACTTCGTGATTTACGGCTTTCCCCAGGATACAGATGCGCGCGCTCCTCTCCTGTCAGGCCGTGCCAGGCGTTACACCGTACATTCGTGCTTGTGCGCAGTGGGTTCTTCTTGCGTTTTCATGCACGCAATCCCGTTCACTATTACGATCACGCAAGCATGTGCCCAAATTATATTTAAGAAATAATTCCACTTACAACACAACAGTTCTTTGGACTCATTTTATTGTGTTCGTTTGCGAAAACCAGAATTGAAGCAGACAGTGCAACACACTATACATAGAATGCAACAAAACGCGGATGGTGTTTAATGTACGCACATGTAAAAAAAACATTTATCGTAATTACTGTAACGACCAATGCGCAGAATAGGTTCTCCCGGCCTGCTTGTCGCTCGGTCCATTAAATACATCTCCGTGAAATGCGCCGAGCATATCCTGCGTTTGTTGACCTTATCTCTGGGCAAACATTAGGTCCGTCCTTCCAGCTTAGTTTAAAACCGCTTCCACCCTGAAGAACAGTGAAGATCATAAATTATAACATTGCAGTTGGAACATACAAAACTGAGCTCGTTTCGCGTCGCGGCAGTGTAATACTTGTGATATATCAACCTTAATTCTCAAAAACGCATTTTTAAACAATGGCGACCAATTAGCTAGAAATAAGTACAAAGCGCACACCTACACACGTGTTCCTTGCGATACGCACAGGTGGTACTATATTTATCAGGAGCTTTATGTTCGCTGCTTGTGGCATAACGATTCATCAAGTCAGCTAGCTCCTTCCTCACCACCGGACAGCCATGTACGATTGCGCAAAATTACTATCACAAATAAAAACCGGGAAGTAAACTGCAAAGTGCTCACCTGGTGTCTTTAAGGATGCGGTAAAATTTCACGTCGCATGGCTCACTTCGTCTTCATGTGTTCGTACACCATCGAATCATACACGAACAGCGACAGCTGCGAGACATTGCGGAAGAAAGCCGACAAACGTGCAACGGTAGGCTACCACATGGACCACACTGCTAGCGAAGAAGGCGAAAACCGCAAAACTGACCTCATAATGCCAGAAAAAAAAAAAATATCGCGGCCGTTTCGGCCGTTATCAGCACGGCCGACGGCGAGCGCGGGCCGCCGATAGTTGAAGGCGAGAAAGAAACGACAAAGTTGAGAGAGAGTTGACAAGAAAAAAAAAAGGAATAACGATTTTGGTTTCGCATCCATTTCATGGATGGCGCTGCAATTCGAGCGGACAGAAAACCAGCGGAGTTTCCGAGGCCTGCCAACGTTTCGACAAGAGGACTTGTCTCCATCAGGGCCCTGATGAAGACAAGTTCCTTTATCGAAACACTGGGCACAGCCGACATTCCTTGTTCAACCATTGTTCATCACCTTAAGGCTCTATCTTCCTGTGAAGTTCTGTCTCAATAGCTTTTTGACTGCTGACTTCACTATTTCAGGCGCTGAAGTTTTGTTCGTCAGTCCAATGTCCAATGGCTGAAGTTATCAGTCCAATGGTTCAGAGGTCTAATAACCCAACCGTTTAGTGGTTGGTTTGCACAATGGTACACAATAGCAGGTGTATCTTCCTTACGCTACTTGTCCTCTTGAACACGGAACTTATGAGCGTCGGACATGCTTCCAGCAATGGGTGCGGCTCCACCGGAGCCGCACTCTTCATGCCTCGTTGCACTCAGCCTGGTGTTACGCCAGACAACTTCTGCAGATGCCAGCGGTGGTAACCACGTCGTGATACCACCTGGAGCTGGAGTGCAGTTCCGTACAGCCAAAGGCCACAACTTAACTTCATTTCAGAGTCCCGAATGCGCACAGGTATTCGCCTTTCTTGATACATGGTCGTGCTTTCAATGACTCTAGTGGATACTGGCAGAGTTCTCTTGGCTGTTCGTAATGATCTAACTTTAATGCTCATGCCATACTAGCTATACATCCAACGAGTATGCTGCAGTGACAGTGAAGTGGGGCAGCTTGACCCATTATGGTCATTGGGGAATACAAACCACCCCGGGCTACATTTCATGTGGATAGACTGCAGGACGTTCTAATTTTAAACACCTGGACAACATATGGAGTGATAATTTGTAAGTTTTATGGAATGTTTCAAGGTCGCCTATGGCAGATAGCCTAATTCTTGTCCTTGAGCTGGGTTATTCGAAGAGGCGGACATTACTAGCGCGAGAAATCGAAACACATAGTGAAGTAATTAAAGAAGTCATTAATTAGCTTCTTAATTGATTACTTTATGGCAGATATCGCAATTTATGAATTGTAGCCGGCTAGTTACCGAGACGTATCTGCTTGAAATTAATTTCCAGAAGGACACCAGTTCCGCGATATTATTGCCCAAAGTGTGGGACGAAATACACGGGCGTTCCAGTTACTTTTGTGCTTCAATGCATAAAAGAGCGTTTTGTTAAAACTGTAAGTGGCACAACAGTGCATTTTTACGACAAGTTTGATGGCACATATCTCCAAACTGGCGTCATTCTGGAAATTCTTTCCATTATACGGTTATATTGGTTTCGTCCGATCGGTACGATATTATACCGTAATTTCACAAATATAGCGCTATTTTCTTTTTCATAAGCAAGGGCCCGAGAATGTTCCTCGAGCTATTTCTTGGAACATGTTATATATATATATATATATATATATATATATATATATATATATATATATAAGGAACTGCGGCATTAAAAACATAAATGAGCTACAGAGTGAAGCGGGCTCAGCCACTAGGCGTCTAAGATGCGCAGAAAAGCAAACCTCTTGATTGTAGGAGGTGTGTGCGGAGAGCGAGAGCGTGGATAAACGAATCTCAGTGCAACGAAGGAAGATGGTAGCCATGGCTACAAGGTAAGTTCAACAACAATGAAAAGTTTATCTCGTGACTTTAGATCATGTGTCCCGTTCCACAGCAGCGATGCCTAGAGTTACTGTATAGGCTGTATCCCATCCACGCAGGATGCCCGTCCACGCAGTATCGGTGTTCAAAAGCCCGCAGCGGCCTTGGCACGCGTGCATCTGGTTCTTCGGGGCACTGCATCGCGTGGTTTACCTTAGGGTGGCGGGCATTCCGTTACACGCACTCATGCAGGCCCCTGCGCATGCGCACAAAGTCTCGCGCGGTATCACCATCGCTCATCATGAAATCAAATCAAATTGTGCTGTAAACGCCGTTGCGGAGAATACCGTATCAATTTCGGCCCCCTTAGGTTCTTTAACGTGCACATAAATCTAAGTACGCGAGCTTGTTTGCATTGCGCTCCCATCGAAATGTGGCCGCCGCGGTCGGGAATTGAACCCGCTACCTCGTGCTCAGAAGCAGAACGCCCAAAGCCACTAGGCGACCACCGATTGCGCTTCGTGAAAAGGCCACTATTCTAATGATACTGCTGCTTGTAATGATATTGCAGTAGCATTATTTTAACGATACTGTTAATAATAATGCTGCGCTATGCATGGTTCGTGTTGCAATCATAATATTTTCCACGCCTTCAAAGGTCGACCCTCGCGTTATATTCCTGCAATTACGGTGTAGGCAGGGCTGGGCAGTATCGAAGATACAGGTATCTTAGGTACTATATTAAGATGCTATTTGGTTATCTTGTATCTGCATCATGCGAAGTATCGACGATGCAAATACGGTCGCAAAGACACCCGGAGCCACTGAGAGCAGTTAAAATTTATTCTGAGGCAACGCCTTTGTGTGAACTCATTTTTCTAATAAACAAATACGATTGAGGAAATCTAATGATGTGCGGCACTAGTATTATAGTGAATAAAGCTTTACTAATTAACCTTTTAATTATACTGTTTAAGGTAGAATGTTTCAACCGCAGAAGAAATCAAGCCGGTGCTTATAGCATGTCATTTTGCTAGAAGCTTCGTGCTTGGAATCAGTTTCAAGAAATACAGACTGAACGCGTGTCGTGAAATGCATTGCAGTTCTACATCCACAGTTTTACACACAGTATTTCACACAATGCGGAAACATATATCTGGAACATCAGTGCCCAGATCGCTGCAGATTTTAAGCACTTTGATTGATCTTTACGACAGCCTGATCTATAGTTGCTAAATACCCGCACAGAGGCGCTCCGCTTTAGAATTAAAAGCTGCCAAAAGGAGGAAGCGCTCAAATATTGTCACTTTTACCCGAAGGCGAAGCGTTGAAAGCGATAGCAAGGTTTAGCGTTGCACTGAAGGCGTCTCGCAACGCTGGCGCGATGAGCGTGCGGCGTTGTAGGCGCCGTATATATATACTTCGTGTGGTGCACGAGATGGGACGGCGTTGGCCAACGTCCAGAGTTACATTAGCTTAGCTTGACGTTGACCACGGTGTGGTATGCACACAGCTGATCAGGACGAACGCTAGTATGTGTGCGAACAGCGCTGATGTCTGCAGCGGAAGCCAGATACGCGGTCCTGGCCCCGGTATAGAACCGACTGAGCGGAGCGCGAAAGTGCGTTCACTTCGTTTCGTCGCTCTCGGAACAAAACGCACTGCGCTTCCCTGGACGCCTTCTAATTCTCCACGCGCAGGCCGCGTATGCGTCGTCAATAGCAGGACAGCACGACAACGGCGATGGCGCAAATGCACCTCGAGTGCTAGTGTAATTGCTATCGCAATAACAGAGAGCATTGTTTCATCGGACTTATATTCTGCTCGTCGCAATCGCCCGGCCGCCGCTGTCGCACATCTCTCTCCACGTCTGCCTGCTGTTTGAGGTCACGTGGCGTAAGATACGCTATTTGCCGTATTATTTCACGGCTGCTGCACTAAATTTGGTCAGCAGTCCACCATTAGGAATCACCTAGATAACGCGAGTCAGAACAGTTCGGCGGATGTAAGAATTTGAGAGCAGCGTGAGAATGTGTACAATGAAACGCGGAGCCCCCTGCTGTCGCTACACTGTCTTTGTGCTAACTCTATAACTCCAGCCGTCTTTTATTATTTTCCACCGCAGGTTCATTTGCTCTTCTCCTATACTATCTTTAAGAGGGCACTAAAGGGAAAAAGCAATGTGAGCTGTATTATAAATTACGCTTGTAACACACACAAAGAAGCCGTACTTATAACACTGCGAGAGGAGGCTTGTTTAATAAAGGACGCAAACACGAAACACGGGTGGCGACGCTGCCCCTTGGAGTTCACGCACCAGCTCGGCGTGACGTCATGAATTTTGACCCCGTATGCACGGGCGTAGTTAATTTTTCATCTGGAAAGATTGTGTTCAGCCAAAGACAGAACTTAGCAAGTTTCAAGAAAATTTGCTCGTAGTAAAGTTTTTCTTCTTTCTTCCACCGCCGGGTTCTTCTTTCTTGCTGTTTTACTTTGTCTTCGCAGTCATTGTCGGCTTTCCTTAAGCAGCTGCACTGTTCTCGAGCTTCGGTATTCAGGGACTCTAAATCGTGGATGTCAATAATTATAACTGAATTTACTTGCAGAAGACAGAGGTTACACTGCGAGTGTATAATAAACAAGGAAAGCGAGTACACACTAATGAATGCGGCTGAGCAAAGGCCTCGGGGCAGTCCGTCGCCCCGATCGGGCACTTGGGAGATCGGTCCATTGTCTCGCAAGTCTCAGACCACACTGCCTGCTCAGCCGCGCACATTCTCACCCCCATCCCCAGGAGCACGTGTCCGGGCTCCATAACTCACACCGGTGGTGGGCGCCACTCCAACCTACCGAGCTGCCCACGCCGTCTCGCTCCCGACCCAAATACTCCCGAAAAACTCCCTTCTCCAGATGCCTCTAGCGGCGCGCCGTGCGATTTATGGCGCTCGCAAGACCCAGTGCGCGAGAACGCCTGCCGCTCCCTTTTTCGCCGAACCCCGTACGGACACCGCCGCTTTGCAGGCGTTCTCGGGAAGCGACTCGGGTCGCGAGCAAGCAGCACAACATCGCAAGGAAACAAATACACAAACACACAGAGACCCCGAGAAGACGAGTGACCACGCATTCCAACTAAGCAAAAAGGATGCATACCTGACTCAATCAAGGCGAACCTTCACAACGACCTTACACTCATCATGCTGGCGTGCTTGAACTGGGGTTACGGCGCGACATTAAAATTGAACTGTAACCTTAATTTTCTATCCTAATAATTAACCTATATTAACGCTAAATTAGCGAGAAGAGAGTCTTGAAAGAATATTCTTTATCAGTGTAAACTAATTTAGTGTTTGTCGTTAGCATCCCTTTAAAACTCAAGGCATACGAGTACAACAGGGTTACTACACAAGTATTCATCGCTATGCGGGTACTTTGACATTATAACAAAACATGCTCTGCTTAGTTTCTGCGCTATTTCTAGGCGCTGCAGAGGAGTAGTCGTCATGCGAAAATTTTCTCCTGAAGCACCGCCGTTCAGATGATCATGCACCCTCACTTGGGTTCAGCGCTTTGAAGCATCATAAAACTTATCCCGTCTGACTTCATTCTTTGGTGCTCGATATAGTTCAATGGCTGGCTTCCTCTGCAACACCCCAATATCCACTGTGCTGTTTCCCGATCTCAAATTTTCTGCCGCTGTCGACGCGTCTGTTTATCTAATATTTTCTGGTTAGTTTCGTGGCACATTTGCTACACCATATGTGAAGTTTTTAAATGTTGAGGACATTTTCTCGTATTTTTTCGATGCTCCTTAATGAGAATGAGAAAGATGCGTCCGTTGCCAAATGCGGGCGATCGTCGAGATCTTGCGCACCTGTTTGAGAGCATATTTTCTGGAAGCTTCTACTGAAAAGCTAAGCGCTGGTAATGATAGTCGGCACGCTATCTTATATTGACCATTGTCTGCTGCTACATCATCTACAGTTTCTTCGTCTGACTGGTACAAAGTCGAACTAAGTTGCACATTTTGAAAGACCATCATCAACGGCGTGAACTGCATGGTCCAGCCTGAGTTTCAGCCTTCACTTAAAGTAACGCACTCTTTGAACGTTGCTGCGAACCTATCATGCAGTTGTGGTGATAATGATCATGATGATGTGAGCATCCACTTTGAAACTGGGTGGGGTGAAAAATCTCACCAAGATTTTTCTTTTAACTTTCAAGTGTGTCTATGTTCTTAAATACCTTCATACCCTAAGCTATATTTACGGCCGTTTACTTACGTTTTGAAACAAAATCTATATATACAACGTGGTGTATTGTTTATAAACGTTGTTATTTCTATATAACACGTGCAACTTATTTATTGCGTAATATGTATTTTACTCGCCGAAGCTTAACGCTGCGCGATTGTAAAACTATACAAACAAACATAAGACACTGACCCACTTTACGAATTGACCGCAAAAAAGTGTATCGCACCAATGATAAAGGTGGCATGACAATATTCCTGATTGGGCGTAGCGTATTTGCACTAACTGCTGCACTTCCGGTTGGTCCCGTAGGACTGCTTCGGAATAACTGCGATTCAGATCGCTGTTAGAACTAAGAAAAAAAATGTATATGCGTGTCAGTAGAGGAAATTTGAAAAGAAGTATGCTTGGTTGGCGAGAGATAATAAACTCGCCAGCAAACACCTGATAACTTGCAGCGGCCCCTGCAATGCAGCTATAATGAGGATTTAACTACATATGGCAAGTATCGTATCGGAAACAATTATTCTGCTTGTATCTTGTACGTGTATCTCTAATACTTATCGCCACAGTATCTTGTATTTGTATGATGATACATTTGCAAAGTATCTTTGCCCATCCGTGGGTATAGGAAGGGGTAGATGGCAGATTTTCCTTCAGCTGCATATTTTCGTGATAAACCGTACGAAATGGAGACAGACGGTTGATCTTATTACGTGTCGAGGACGACGAAATGTCCAGTGGTGCTTTCATAGATGATACGCAAGACATTCGGGAGTACCTGGTGGAAATTAAGCTATTATGTGACTGATCAGAGTTCGAACGCATGGATCGCTCGAAGTAGAGTCATATTCGCTTGAATTAACATACAGAAACTTCACTGAGAGGCAGCCTAAGAGAAGAGAGGGACCACAGAAATCATTCAACGAATGGTCAGAGGGCGCTGTTAGCGCTGCTAACAATTAACGGCTGACGGTCAAGAGTGGTTGGTACGAGTGCGAACTCCTAGGTACCTATAATTGTTTACTTTCTGGACATTCTTTCTCTCTCTCTACTTCCTCAAGAACATCGCTACCAGTTTAGTATCGGCAAGCGTTAGAGCAAAACCTATTTCGATAAGTTCTCACAATTTACACTTAACATCTGATCTCCTCTTCCCTGCGTTACACCAACTAGTGACTGTAAAGCCATTTATCATCCCGTATTGATCATCGAATGAAGGTTGGGGTGCCTCAGTGTAAAAGCAATGCATACCTCGAAGCCTTCATCCCGAAAACAAGTCAAGACTGGCATCGCCTTCCCGCCTTCATCGTCACTATCACAGATCATGATGTGTTCAAGTCGGCTATCTGTGATCATGTGCTGCAACTTTAGCCATTTTTTTTCTTTTTCTATTGCCACTCCTCTCTGTAATGCATGTACGGCCTTGAGAGTAAATAAATGAAATGAAATGAAAATGAAAGCTCAGAGTGGATTAGTAACGTGTCAGCGCTGGAAGATATTACATGTTAATCTGCACAGCCATCTGGGAAGAGCTTAATTGGTTCAGTGGTGTTTCAATACAGTTACGTATGTCGCTTACGTGTATTAAATAAATAAAGGTGCTCAAAAGCTAAACCTTGGGGCACTCATGAACACGCACCCCAAGAACGGTAATCGTTGCCATGAGCATTTACGAACTGCTGCAGGTTACGAAGGGTGCTTCTTTGTCTAGGCGAGCTCGATATTGTCACGTGTAGTAGTGGGAACGGGGCAAGCGCAGAGGCACAAGAAGAAAGAAGTGCGCGTGCTAACCGCCCCGCTCGATAGTTCGCTCTCGCCGCCGTTTTCTCCAGAGCCCAGCTGCTCTCCATAAACGTCGTCAGCCCCCCTTTGAAGGCGCGTGGCAAAGTGGTGGAGGTGCTGGGTACTTCTCACTCATGCCGCAGACTCCTCCTGGGAGCGGAAGCACCAGCCCTGTGTTAGTCGATACTCCCGTCCATCGGACCAGCCACAGGATCTGGGGACTGCCTCCTGAAGACAACGCAGCGCTTCAGACTACCCCAACCGATATGGAACGTGCAATGACGAACCGTACACACTTCAGCATCCACTGGTGCCGATGTCGTTCCATGGCGACGTCTTCGTAGACGTCGAAGACTGGATGACTGACTTCGAGCGCGCGGCCGAATACAACGAATGGGACGACGCGACTAAACGTAGGAATGTCTACTTTTGCCTGGAGGACGGCACGCGTACATGGCTTCAAAAGCGTGAGGAGCAACTGACGTCGTGGCGCGAGTTCCGCCGTCAGCTGCTAGACACCTACACCAGTCTTGATCGCCAGCGAACGAGCCATCCAGGCCCGAGTTCAGCTTCCCAACGAAAGCGTTACCGTGTTCGTCGAAGATATGACGCGCCTCTTCAGACGTGCAGACCCTGGAATTACCGAGGACAAAAAGTTGCGTCACCTGATGCGAAGTGTTGTATCGGCGTGGCGGCCATGGATGCCACGCCGGGCACGTGGGAAACGCAGGGGCACGCAGACGCAGACAGGCACCGAGGCGAAGAACTCTTTATTAACGGAGGCAGCTCCTTACACAAGCGGGCGTAGATTATTTGGGTTTCGAAACCGAAACCGCTACATCACACGAGCGGTCAAGGAGCAGCTTTTCGCTGGTCTGGTGCGCAAACCTCCGATGACTGACGCCGAATTTTTAGCCGAGGCTGTAAGTATGAAAAAGATGCTTCAGCATTGCTCGAACTTTTATGAGCGGCAAGTGAACGCGACTACAGACATTTTGACGGCTATCGGAAACAATAATGACAACCTTCGAGAACTCATCCGCACTGTTGTGCGCGAAGAAATACTGAAGGTTTATGGCACGCCACAAGCCACGGTGAGCTCCATTGCGAGTGTTATAAAAGATGAAGTGCACCAAGCGCTCCGGTCCAACTTTCCTTTTGCTAACACCGCGCCTGCACCTTCTGTACACCACCGTGCGACCTACGCAGAAGTCTTGAGACAGCCTGCTTCGTCCCCGCCGCTGTTTGTTCAGGCCTCTCATCCGGTTGCACTTCCACCAGCCCAACCGGTGCCGTACATCGAGGAACGACGCACGCCTCCACCGTTTCCCCATGCCGCTCCTCCGGTTGTGCTTCCGCAGGAGCAACCGGTACATTACGCCGACAATCGACGCATGTCCCCTCGGTAGTCGGACGTTTGGGGCACTCCGGATCGCCGTCCTCTGTGCTTCCACTGTGGTGAGGCAGATCATTTGTACCGCCACTGCCCATACCGATGCCTCGGGTTGCGGGGATTTTCCGCTTACTCGTCGCCACCCCTAATGGGCCAACGACCTCGGGACATTGAAGATTATCTGGCTCAGCAACGCATGCCACAGCCTACCAGGCGGCAGTCGCGCTCGCCGTCGCCAAGGCGATTTTCACCATCGCCCCAGCGGTATTCGAACAGACGGTCGCCAAGTCCCCGCCGGGAAAACTAACTACAGCGACCTTTGGGGGTGAGGCCGCTGGCCGTCGACGCGCTGAAGACCTCCGATCGACGCGAGTAACGAAGAGTACCGGTTAGACATCAACTGCAGCTGAACGAAATGACCGGCTTTCGCTCGACATACCGGTGGTGATCGATGGTTACGTGATTAGCCCTTTAGTGGTTACCGGAGCGGTCTGTTCTATATTAAGCGGGAAGATGGCGACGTTTCTGAAGAAAGTAATTACCCCTTGGCATGGCTCGCAGATTCGTACGGCTGACGGTCACGTCGTTACTCCACTGGGAACCTGCACGACAAGAGTTCGGATTCGAGGATCGACATTCGTGGCGAGTTGCCTTGTCCTACGCGAATGCTCCCGCGACGTCATTCTCGGAGTTGACTTCCTGCAGGAATACGGCGCTGGTATTGACTTACGGGGAGGTGTAGTCCCGTTCTCAGCCGACCAAGCAATCGACACAAACGCCGACAAACGACGTGACGACGCGCTACGTGTTTCTGCCGAAAGTGTTACGCTTCCTCCACGAGCCAGTGTTCTAGTCGAAGTGATGTGCGGTGGATTGCGCGAAGGTGGAGTGGTCGCAGAAAGTAACTTAGCGTATCTATTGACGCAAGGTGTTTGTGCGGCCAGGAATGTGCTGCAGCTTCGTGATGGCCGATCTAAGTTGCTAGTCACCAACTTTAGTAACGAGCATCGACACCTCTTCCGTGGTACTTCGATAGCGTTTGCCGAAGAAATAGAACACGTTGCTGAATGTTTTGACCCTGAACCAGTGAGGATGGCTGACACGTCACTGGGCAACGTCGACATTAATTCAGAGTTATCTAAAGACAAACAGGCACTGCACGAGCTCTTCCTTGAATTCAGGGCATGCTTCACAAGCTCGTCTAAGGTACGCCAGACTTCAGTTACAAGGCACAGGATCATCACATGCGACGACGCACGCCCGATACGCCAGCAGCCCTACCGCGTGTCGGCAAAGTAACGCGAAGCGATTCGTACGCAAGTACAAGAGATGCTTGAAGATGGCGTGATCGAACCTTCCAACAGCTCATGGTCGTCTCCGGTCGTTCTTGTCAAAAAGAAAGACGGAACGCTACGCTTCTGCGTCGACTACCGGAAGCTCAAGAACGTAACTAAAAAGGACGTGTACCCACTGCCACGTATCGACGACTCGTTAGCTAGACTGCGGCGTGCCCAGTATATTTCGTTACTCGATTTGAAAAGTGGATACTGGCAGATCGAGGTAGACGAACAAGACCGCGAGAAAACTGTCTTTGTGACTCCCGACGGCCTTTATGAATTTCGAGTGCTCCCTTTCGGTTTGTGTTCAGCCCCAGCAACGTTCCAGCGAATGTTGGATACTGTCCTCGCTGGATTGAAGTGGCAGACTTGCCTTGTGTATCTTGACGACGTAGTTTTCTTTTCTGAAACATTTGAGCAACATCTTCATCGCCTGCAGCATGTGCTAGAAGCGCTCCGATCGGCTGATCTCACGCTTAAACCAGAAAAGTGCCACTTCGGTTATGAAGAGCTCAAGTTTCTCGGACACGTCGTAAACGCCAAAGGAGTTCGACCCGATCCCGACAAGCTTTCCGCTGTAGCAGCTTTTCCTCCTCCTGCCGACAAGAAGGCCGTCCGACGCTTCCTGGGCTTGTGTGCGTATTATAGCCGCTTCATTGTCTTGAAGATTGGGGAACTCCTGATTCGCCTTACAAGGGATGACACGCCGTTTGCCTGGACGAATGAGCAACAGGCGGTCTTCACTGAACTACGACAACGCATGCAGTCAGCACCCGTCCTGACACATTTTGACGAAGAGGCTGACACCGAGGTGCATACTGACGCAAGTAACATCGGCCTTGGCGCAGTACTCGTCCAACGTCAAGACGGCATTGAAAGAGTAATAACTTATGCTAGCCGCTCGCTGTCCCGTGCTGAGGCGAACTACTCTACTACAGAAAAAGAGTGTCTCGTGGTCGTCTGGGCGATCAAGAAGTTTCGCCCTTATTTCTACGGCCGTCCCTTCAAAGTGGTGACAGACCACCATGCTCTATGTTGGTTGGCGAACATACGCGGTCCTTCAGGATGACTGGCGCGGTGGAGCTTGCGACTACAGGAATTTGACGTCACTATAGTTTATAAGTCTGGCCGCAAGCACGAAGACGCCAACATGTTGTCGCGTGCTCCCGCCGAATCTGCCAGTGGACAGTCAGAGGACGACGACGGCTTCTACGTCGGACTTGGTCAGATGGCAGCATGACGACGCTGAAATCCGACCTCTCATCGACCACTTAGAGGGCCGTATTAGATCTTGCCGTTGAGTGCGGGAGTCGGGGGACGTCGAGGACGGACTTTGGGAAATGGAGGTTTATTTACATTATTTACAGTGCTAATACACAAAGTAATGAACAGTCATACAGTGATCGACGGCCGGCAGCAAATAGGACGCTGCGGCCCGTGGCAAGAAGAGGAATGTCCCTCTCCTCGAGTTGTCGCTCTTTCAACCCCTTTGGTCTCTCGGAGTCTCTCGGAATAGGTGGATAGCAAAATGACGATGTCGTCAAGTAGCGACTTCCGGTTCGCGGGTTAGCGTTTCTGTTGCTTCGTTCAGCCTTGTCAGCAGTTTATACAGTGCGATTTCCCGCTGTTCGCGAAGAAAACACGCTTCAGCAGCGTGATTATGGTTGGCTGCTCGGCATTAGGGTGCGCGAACTCTTCCGTGAAAGGAAAAAAAAAGTGTTTCGTTTTCCATGGAATGAAGCGCACAAACGTAAATGGGCAGTTGCTGTCAAACGAGCGACCGTGAACGGCGAGCTGTGGGTACCGAACGTAGGAGCCAGAATATGTGAAGATCACTTCGCCACAGGCAAGTGTTTTGGCGAATAACTTCGTCTACTAACGTTCTAGTACAAATAGCCCCCTTTTAACAATCAGTTAAATACACACAGGTGCACCCAGCAAGGATCCTCAGCACATTGATTATGTGCCGTCTTCATTCCGGTACAACGAAAAGGCAACTGAGGCTGCACGAAAGAGGGAGGAGAGGTAACGTCAAAATAATTCGTGCACTTTTCAGATACCTAAATCAGTGCTTTCTCTCTGCAGTTATACACGACATGCGTCTCTTGACAAAAACGGGAGACTGCGAAGGCACAGCAGCCCACGACATGGCGCGCGCTGGGCACCGCTGCAGACAAAACAGCGGAAGAAGCGATCAACTGTACCGTTTGTTATGGGAAGCGTTACTAACAGCCACTTATTAGGTTGACCTACCACTTATTAAAAACTACTTCTAAGTTAACGAACGTTTATATCCGCTCGACAAACGTTTGCGCTTGATAAACGTTATGACTATTTGACGCGACACAAACACGTTAAGTCCTGAAATGCTTGCCACATGAAAAATAGACGAGTCTAGCGACAAGCGACGCGATGGAGATGGCTGTCGCGTTCACTCCTCGCCTACAAGTCGTACCGCATGCGAGCGACGAGACGAGCGACGTCTCCCCGGTGTTGCCGGTATGAAGGCAGCAAATACTCGCCGAAACTGGCATTACCCGTGCGTTATTAATTTAAGTTGATGTGTTTTAGTGTAAAGAGTAGCAATGATATTTCTAAAGGTCTTGCACTACGTTATTATCCTTACACGTATCAAAATCTAGTCGTTTGCTCGTTCCGTGCGACAATCGGTAGTACTTGACTGATGTATATCCAGTTCCGACTTCGCGCTAGTCGCTCATAGCACTTCCGAGCGACGAATTCTAGATTTCCAGAACCGAGCGATCGAGCGGCAAGAACAAGCGATCTGTTCGCGCGACGGCCCGTTTCGTCGCTCGAAGCCATCGCTCGTTGCCGTCGCGCACAAAATTGCTCTCATGCGGTTTTGGCTTAAGGGCGCCAACATAAGTACGAAGGAGCGATAGCTCACACCTACGTTTTATTGCGATAGCAATTATATGGACACTTCAACCGGATTTCTGCCGTCGGCGTCGCCGTGAGGTTCCGTATAGATGAAATCTTCGCCGCGCGCCGTATGCCCGAGCGGAAGCGTGGGCATACGGGGCACTTCTACTCTGCCAACAACCGCGCTCGACGCTCGCCCGCACCGTCTCTTATCTCTACACGGCTTTGACCTTTGTATGCGCGCTGCATTCGCCGCTCAGTTTCCGTTGAAGCGATAGACCGCAAGTAGTACTTTCTCCCGCTGCGGCGTATACGCTTGCTGCCAGCGTTTTGACAGTTGTCTGCAGTCATTCAGTGTGATCTATTCATGTTTGCTTGTGCGCGCTCACACCACGCTTGTTCATTCAGTTAGTAATAGTCGGGCCACATTTTCCAACGCACGCTACACATGCAATGCTGCCCTGATCGGCAGTGCAGCTCTACAGGTGTGTCCCTTCGCACGCGTTACCCACGGGAAGCGCTTCTCATCAACACCACCGTTTCACACGCGCCTTCTCGTGGTCATCGAGTCTCTCTTCATGTGTGTGACTCGATGACCACGAGAAGGCGCGTGTGAAACGGCGGTGTTGATGAGAAGCGCTTCCCGTGGGTAGCGCGTGCGAAGGGACACACCTGTAGAGCTGCACTGCCGATCCGGGCAGCATTGCATGTGTAGCGTGCGTTGGAAAATGTGGCCCGACTATTACTAACTGAATGAACAAGCGTGGTGTGAGCGCGCACAAGCAAACATGAATAGATCACACTGAATGACTGCAGACAACGACTGTCAAAACGCTGGCAGCAAGCGCATACGCCGCAGCGGGAGAAGGTACTACATGCGGTCTGTCGCTTCAACGGAAACTGAGCGGCGAATGCAGCGCGCATACAAAGGTCAAAGCCGTGTGGAGATAAGAGACGGTGCGGGCGAGCGACGAGCGCGGTTGTTGGCAGAGTAGAAATGCCCCCCCCCCCCCCTCGCTTCCTCCGGCGCTGGCTTCCCGCTTCCTTGCTTTCGCGTGGGAGATTGAGTGGAAAGTTCCCCTTCGCCCGGTTGCAAAATAGGCCTTTGGTGCCGGAGCGCAGCGTCGCCCCCCCTCCCTCCGCGTCCCCCGCACGCTTCCCCTCGGGCATACGGCGCGCGGCGAAGATTTTATCTATACGGAACCTCACGGCGACGGCGACGGCAGAAATCCGGTTGAAGTGTCCATATAATTGGTATCGCAATAAAAAGAAGTGCGCGTGCTAACCGCCCCACTAGATAGATAGCTCTAGCCGCCGTTTTCTCCAGAGCCCAGCTGCTCTCAATAAACGTCGTCAGCTCGAAGGCGCTTTGAAGGCGCGTGGCAATATTTAGTTTACTAAGCTTTAGACAAGAGAAGGCGCTGTCAAGCGCTTTAGAAAAAAATACAGCCGATATGGAATTCCGAGTTGAGAGATACGAAGAGTTCATTGCGAAAGAAATTAGTTGAGTCTCATAGGGGAATGTCTCCCGAAAGGCGTGCTGATTAGATTTGAGAACAAAATAGCTTGAAGTTCTAGACTATTTTAAAGCTTTAAATAATAAAAGAGGTTACTGATAGCTCGAGCAAATGGTGTCTGCTTAGCGGACATTTAGCATCACCGAACTTAATTACTACGGCAATGCCTCGCTCGCCCTCCAATTGCTAGATGATAAATTAATATAGACGGAGTAAGATGAGTTCACAGCGATAAAATGACAAATAAATATCAGGAATCTCTCAGAAATTACTGTCTAGATCGCCCAATCAGGGGGTCAGGTTAACCTATGGGCTAAGGGGGCTGCAGCCCCGGGCCCCCGACTGATAGGGGACCCCGTGAAAATTGTTCCCTTGCCGAGCCCCTCGCCAGTGTCCCGTCGGAAATTTTGGTTTTCCGATAGGAGTTTTAAAGCATCGTCCAGGGAGCGTTCTACTCCAATTCTTAAAAAGGTTTAGTAGTAGCCGAAATATGAGCAAAGGATGTGTGGTGCGAAGAGGCGACCTCCCCTTCGTGCAAATAACCTCTCTTCCTCGACCAGCGCCAGCAAGCAACCTTCTCCTCCTACCTTCATCCATATAAGAGACGAGGGTTCACCTCCTAGTACATGCCCTTTCTGGTATTCGCCAAGATTGTATGCCACATATACAGGTAAATTTAAAGTGTCCATGTTAACTAAAAAGTTTTTTTCCCACACGATGTTCACTTTGTCTGAGTGATGGAGCACTTCGTGGATTTGGGACTAACTTCGCGGTTAAATGATAACGGCATGCCAGTGAGACGATAAGCATTTCATGACAACCTAACAGATGAAAACAGACAGACAGACAAAGAACTTTATTAGCTAGAGAAAACACGTTTTATCAAAGCATAAATGTTGCAGAAGTTATATCAAAGAAGCCTTGTATGTATGTTTATGTAACATTTTATCTGAAAAAAAAACTTGAACACACAAGGCGAAACCTGTAACAATATCTAAATATTTGATATCTTAACCGATCACCATGATCGTCGTCGTCATCATCATCATCACTGGGGCCCCGAGGCAAATATAGCCCGGGCCCCATAATTTCTTAATCCAGCTCTGCGCGCAATGTCGAAACCATTGAATTTAATGTTGCAGGTTATTCACATAATCGAAACAGGCACGTAGCCAAACATGCACACCAAAAAGTGATCTTGGAAACACGGTGTAGGTTAAAGACGTAACCACGTTGTGAACAGGAAGCGCTAATGCCGCTGCTGTCAGGTGTGGTATTTTCCACTTGCACTCCTTTAGGAGTGCAAGTAGTAGAAGTACGTTACTTCCTTAAGTACCGTACCTTATTTGCGAGTAATTTGGTGATAAGCAGTCGGTTATCTCGACACTTTTTACAGCGAAGCTGTCTATGGCTAGGGTTCTATGCATTTTTCGTGTCCGTCAACAGATCTGGGTGTGCAAAAACTCAGCACCCGAATTTGATGCAAAATCGCTTCAATCTATGCAAACGCTTATACGCCTCATCATTTGGATATGCATTTTCAGTATATTAGTTATCAGTAGAAGGGCACGCATTTGGGCTGGTTGGTTCATGATTACCAGAAGATGAAACAGCGCTGAACAACAGGACGAAGGGGGAGCACAGACACGGGCGCTGACTAACAACCCGTAATCTCAAAAAAGTGGCCCGTAACCTCAAAGAAAAAGAAAGACAGAAAAGAACAGCCCATAACCTCAAAGCAGTCGTCAGCAGAGCAGGTGTTAGGTTGCTGTTCACAGCCCGAAACAAGTTAGGTAGCATGTGTCGACCGGTCAATCGTGAGTCCAAGGCCACAATAAGTTGCAGGAAGCATCGGAAGCCTGCATTAAAAAAATTACTCCATCTCCGGCTAAAGGGAACCATGTGTGGATGCGAAGCAGCGGGGAGATGGTTAGCTTGAGCGGGAGATGGTTTCGCGGCAGCGGCCCGCGCGCTCATCGCGGCGCTGCACAGGAGAGAGAATGAGGCGTGCGCGCTCCGTCATTTTCATACTGCGGAACTACCGTGGCGCCCCCAGCGGAGTATGCAGCTGTCGCACCACCTGCCGAGTGCGCCGCTCCGGATTCCTACAGGAGAGAAAGGGGGGGGGACCGTAGGAGAGGAGAGACAGGGGGAGGGGACGCGCATGCGCTGTGGGGGTGTGGCACGCGGGCGCCGCTCCGTAGAGTATTCCTAGAGGAGAGAAAGGGGAGAGCGTAGGAGAGGAGAGAGGGGGGAGGGGACGCGCATGGGATGTTGGGGTGTGGGACGCGGGCCCCGCTCCGTACAGGATTCATAGAGGAGAGAAAGAGGGGAGCGTAGGAGAGGATAGAGATGGGGAGGGGACGCGCATGCGCTGTGGGGGTGTGGGACGCGGGACAACAGACAGAGCCGCTGGCAAGAAATGCTTCGCATTTAAAATACTGTGAATCCGTTGTTTACAAGATTCCCCTGTCTTGTGGGCGTTTCTATATTGGGCAAACTGGCCGGTGTGTTAATGTACGCATGGGCGAGCACGCGAACAAAGTTAAAAAGAAGGCCACTGATTGTCAATTGTCACTGCATTGCATTGAATGCGGCTGCGAGCCGTATTTCGGAGATCTGATTTTCTTAACAAAGTTCCGGGATGAACGTGCTCGTCTAGTGTCAGAGGCCTATCATATCCACAATATAGTGGAGAGGCATGCGTAAGCCTACCCTCCATTTCCCTTCTTTCGAAGGAGAAATCGCACCTGAGTTGCTAATTTGAAGCTAGATTCTGCGCATGCTGATTTTGGTTTTTCTGTCATTTCCTTGTGATAGTGGCTGTCTACTTATGTACGACGACTGAAGCAATAAACACATACGGTTGTTAGTCAGCGCCCGTGTCTGTGCTCTCCCTTCGTCCTGTTGTTCAGCGCTGTTTCGTCTTCTCTTGATTAGTTATCAATGGGCACCATTTCAGAGTCAATAGACTCTCAGGTAGATAACAAGGGTTTCTCAAAGATTTGCCGCTGTGCGACCCACGTCCGCCATGTCGCACCGCCCTCCCTTTGTCGTCGTTCCAAGCGCTTGCGTGATTAGTTTCTTTCCGCTCTCCCATTCGTGGAGGTCCTGTCGCGCGTGTCTAGTTTCCTCTGGCTCCCCGAGTCGGCGGTCAAGACCGCCGATCAAAATAAAAGTGTGCGCGCGTGGTGTGTGCGTGTGTGCGTGCGTGCGTGCGTGCGTGCGCGCGTATGTGTCTGTCTTTCTTCGGGATGACCGCCGTCGCCGCTCAAGCGAAATACAATTTGCTCATACGTTTAATAATTATGTATCACCTCCGTCGTGCGCTAAACTGCTTCGCTGGTAATCCACCTCCACAGCTGCGGAGTGGTGTGTGATTTTATTTTTATTTATTTTTTGCGCGATAGACGTATTCAGTAGGGCAGTAGCAGCAGTAGTGCTTGGCAGTGGAAACAGAGATTCTAAGGACGTATTCTATGTGGGTAGCAAGTTGGCAAACAAGCGCCGCAGCCGCACCGCGCGAGCACCGTGCTATCGGTGGCCATTTCAGATTGAGCAAACGTTGGGAATCGTGTTCTCAAATAGCGCCGACAGCTTGTTGGCGAACGGTTAGGCAATATCCCGTGTCGGCAAAAAAAGAGAAAAAAAAAAAGAAACATAGATAACATACTTGGGGTATTTCCCATGCCCCCAAATAATCGCGGCGTTCCTCTATAATTGCTATCACATATTTTGCGTGTTCAGTTGAAAAAGTAGGAGTATTTAGACAATCACAAATTACGCAATGTTGGCACAACTTACCCTCTTCACGTATGCAGGTATGTGCAATGTGACTCGATTTATTATAGGTGACCGTCTTCATCAGCGTTGTTACTTAACAGGACGCAGCGCAAGTTGCACATTGGTAGAAATTAAAGATAACGGGATTGGGGCATCTCTGTGGCTCACGCCAAGAAGAGTGACTATTTCGGCTCGCCGCTATGTACGCGATGGAAAGTATGTGCCAAGAAAAGCTTGCGGCAACAATAGCTGGTAATTGCTTTTCACTCGTCTTTATTAAAGAGGCTGCCACACTGGGAAACATTGTTCTTGCTTCCAACGCTGTTGTGCAGTGTTGACATGATGTTTGGCGAAACAGATGCTGAGCAACACGTTGGCCGAGCGTTGGGAAACGTGTTCCCTATAGTATGAATATAGGCCCAAAAGGAAAATACGTCGATATATTGGAAGTAAACTGCACATGGGGGGGGGGGGGGGGGGGGGACTCGAGTTTTGTACGGGCAGATGCGGTTCCGAGAAAACCGAGGCATCGTGCCGGTATGACACATGCAAATAGCCACAAAGAAAGTTGCAGGACTTTGCGGTTAGAACTGAGAAGAAAAAAGGTTCAAGAGTATTGAAAACAGAACTTGGAACGACAAAAAGCTTAGCAAGTTGGCGCAAGCCAACCTTCGACTATATTTCATAGAAATGAATAGTAATACCTGAACCGCGATCGGTCGAGAGTGCCCACGCATGTCCATGTGTGACATGTTCGCGTTGACTTTTCCAGGGCCTGTACATATAGCTCTTTCTGTCCGCTGTTTCTTCCGTCGCAATGCGACCTTTCAGTTTATAGTTACTGATATGGTGTTGTCATTTTTGTCCTTTTTTGTGACCCCGTGTTTTCTACGCTTAACTTTTAAAACCATGGATTCTTACCAGCTCGCTCAATTTTCAGCTGTCTTTAGACAATGGCATGACGACTATACAATGGCATAACGGAGGTGACGGAATAACGACGACGCATTTTCGAGATGGAAACTATGTACGAAGGCGTCCACGGACCGACAAAACCGATGATCGCGTTCCTGCTCAATATGAGTGTCACGGAGCGACATAGTCTCTCGAGTCATCGACACGCCGATTACCGGGCGTCAAAAAAAAAAAAAAAAAGAAAAAAAAAAAAACGTCGTGGTCCCACGGTGCAGCATTTAGTCTCGAGAAAGCGACACGCCGAATAACGGGCATCAAAAACGTCGTGACCCCACGGGGCGGCATCTGGTTTCGAGAAAGCGACACGCCCATTAACGGACCCAGGTGTGTGCGTGTGCGTCCGTGTGGTGCAGTGCGGGGACTCGACCTTGGAGAGAGGGGAATCGACCGTTCCTTCGCCCCTGGTGAAAGGAGCGCGGCCAAGACTTTTGGGAGGAGTCATGAAATAATTAGGTGAACTCTGCATACCTGCAGTTCCCCTGCATAGGGAACTAGGGAATGAAGAGGCTGTTTAAGCGCAGGTTTTGGGCCCTGCTAATAAGTCTAGAAGCTGAACCTGTGCGCTGCTGAGAAGCCGTCGGGGGGCTAGTGCCGTCCAGTATCGCCTGGGCCGCCTCGCCGCGTCGGAACTCCAAGTAACTAGTTGACGTACGAGACGTCAAACCAGCGTCTGCAACGAAGTTCACGGTAGTTCGCCTCAAGTTAACTCAACCTGCTTGAGGGAAGGCGTCAGATCTAGACTCCCGGGAAACCCTGCCCAGCAATCACATCCACCTCGACAAGATCGGCCCGCCAGCATACTTCGCGAAAGCTTTTAGCGCCGCCTTCACGGTTTATGGACTTGCTGCTGCGGCCCGGCCACGCGTATGACATCGATGTTTTTTTTTGAACTTTGTCTTCTTTTGAACTTTGTTTTAGTCAATTACTGTTAAGTGTATTCTTGTGTATTTGATCCTCGCACTGTTTCATATGTATATGCATTGTTATTTGTTCGTCACATTTTTTTGTCGTCGTCATCGAGCTATATATTAAGTTCAGGTGTGTTAGTTTATCTTGTTTATTTTTTAATTTTATTTTGTTAATTTGTGTATATTTATCAGCCGATAAATATTTTTTTTGTTTACTCCCGACTCGGACTCTTTCACTGTGTTCGCTTGAGTACGGAACGACCAACCGGCTTGTATACCCCGTCGATCGACTTCGCGCCGACGGCGAACGGGTGACAGCCGTGACAATGAGTCTCCACTGCAGAGAAGATTGATAACCTGTGGTCTATGCAGACCAACTAGACAGACATAGAAAAAAAGATGCGAACGAATACAAACGTGACGCACTTAACCTCTATACATCGGGAAAGCACTTCCCTTGGCACTTCTATGCAGTACAGGGCCGCTCGCTAGGCAGTTATGACAACTTGAGTAATTATGTGTGCTCCAGCTGACTGGCTCTTGCGCCATAAAACCCCATAAATCATCATCATCATGCTCCAGATGATTTACAAAAACACTTCTATGCTGTGTAGGCTATGCCATGTGTCCCAGCCAATGTTAGTCAGGGTGTTCAAAGAAGAAAAAAAAGGTTAGAAAAACATGGTGTAAGATACGAGTATGAGATCTACGGTGTTCAATAGTCAAGGCCTCGGATGACCGAACACTGTAGGCCTTAAAATTGTATCTTCCACCGTGTTTAAATTTTTTTTCTTTGAACAGCTGGGTAACGTTAGCTGGGACACCTCATACAAAATATCATTGAAGGGTTGCAGTTCGCCATTTCAGTTCCTGTGTGAGTTGCTATCGTTTGCAATCGTTGAGCAACTCTGTGCAGGCTCGGCGGAAGTGTACATGTATGGCGGACGCAACAGACGTATTGCGAAACTGAGATAAAACGCAGACGCAGTGATATTTTGTGTTGGTCAAGACAGCTGCCGTGAACGTTCTTTCCTTTTTATATTGTTCTACGACATAGCACTTTTCTTATATGCTCACTTCAAGTTACACAAAACACCTCGTATATTGATTACTCTCTGCAAACTATTTTTTAGCCTGAAGCGTGGGACAATTGTGTATTTTTTAGCTATATGCCAAATGTACCTCTAACACACGTCATATAGTGATTAAGATTTTATAATTGTAGGTGCTCGCTTTGTATAAAAATTGTCTTGCTCGTTTTCTTTTCTTTCTTTTTCTCTTTCTCGAATGATACTTGATACTGTTTTAGCCATTTAATGTTTTTCCCCTTTCTTGAATTCTTCTACTCCTCGTATACGCTACGTGAAGAAATCACAAAGCGACAAATTTACGTTTCGTATGTATCGCAACTGCATCTGTTTTATCTTTCTGTCGCGTGTATTATAACAAGAGGTCCCATTGCAGTGTTTTCACTAAGGGACCTCTTTCTGTATATTCTACTCCATCTGTGTATTCCAGAAGTCTACGATCAATAAACTCAAACATGTATCCGCTAAAGGCGATACAGTATGCCCCTTTCGTGTTTCTCCTTCCCATAGCCAATGCTGCCGCTTTACAACACTACACAAACCACACGAATAATATGATTTGGCTGGCAGTATGGAGCCTAGAAAACGCCTTAATCAGTGCCAGCTCATCATCCATACCTGCAGTGTTAAACGGTAACCATGATATTGGGGCATAACCAAAGGTTCAGTGCGTGCTTTGATTTGATTTCATTTGATTGAGTAGGCATATATCTGAGTGTCCAAGCCAAAGTTAGCCAAGCTGCTCTTCGGTCATCAGTCCTCTTCCGTCACCAGGATAATTATTGCAAGCTAATTACCCAGCTAATTAGCAAATATTTAATCAAGTCTTTAGTTTTTAAATTCGGGGCGTGGCTTCAGTTGGAAACTACTGTTACTGCATCCTCAAACATCCCGGTCAGTCGTTTTCATCGCGCTATGCCCTGCGTAATTATTTTTTTCCCGTGTTTTATTCGTAGCGCGCGAAATATGCAAAGTGCTGCGTGATTGCGCGCCGCCACACCAGCGGTGCCAAAAGTGATTTGAAAGAACTAAGTCCGCTCATTGACTGATCCGGGAATCGCTTGGAAGCGGCAAGCTGTCGGTGTTGGCTTCCGCTGATCGCGAGCTGTGTGTTCCCGCGTGACGCTCACGCTCGCAGGCTGTTTCAGTTAACTTGGGCCAAACTTTAAAATTACGCAAATGCTACGTAGATGAATAGAACCAAGATAATGTTGTTTGCCGTCCCTTGAGATTATTTTTGCATACCGTCTAATTAGATAATTAGTCTTAATTAACCAACTTCTCAATTATTATAATTAGATGAAAATTCTCAATGAGAAAATTGTAGAGCAACATGAGAAGCTGCCAATACAAATTTCTGTTGCTCAGTGCGTGCTACATAAAAGTGTCTTTCCGAGCGTGAAAGATGCCCGAGAATACACGCAAAATGCCTCGAGCGGCCAGTCGCGCGGATTTTTGCGTGTATTCGTGGGCTTCTTTCACGCTCGGAAAAGCAGTTTTATGTAGCACGCATCGAGCAACAGAAAGCTGTATCGGCAGTTTCTCATGTTGCTCTACAATTTTCTCATTGCCACTTTTAATCTAATTATAATATTTGGGAAGTTGATTAATTAAGACAAATTATGTATATAGGCGGAATGCAAAAAAATAATCTGAGTTACCCAAGGGACGACAAACAACACTGCCAATTACTTCTGTCCAGCTACGTAGTATTCGCATATTTTTAAAGTTTGGCCCAAGTTAAGTGAAAAACACCCTCTATAGCAATGACCAGGTGGCCACCAAATCTGACAACAAGTGGAGTTGGTTTCTTCGAATCACTTTTGGCACCGCTTAAATCAAGAAGGGGGCAGGCAGATGGAGTAGCACACTGTGGACTAAAGGTTGTAAACATGGATAATGTGCCTCGGAAAGGTTGGCCAACGTTTTGATGGAAGTGGCCTTTGACGAACACTGGTGCTCTTATCGAAACGTTGGCCAGCCTTGGCACCTTATCCCTGTTTATAACCTTTATACCACACTTTTGTTTCCTATTGCCACGGCTCGCGGGCGAGCAATCACACGGAACTTTTCGTATTTAGCACGTAAAAAAAAACATCATTACACAGGACAAAGCGCGCTGAAAACGACTGATAGGTTATTCTAAGATGCAATAGCAATTTTTCCAATGGAACTCACGTCCCGCATTCAACAATTAAAAACTTGTTGAATTAATATTCTCTAATTAGGCGGGTAATTTGCACGGAACGTTATCGAGGTGGCGGACGAGGACTGATCACTGAGCACCGTATAGGTCTCGTAATTGTATATTCCACCAGTCTTTTTCGCAGCTTGCATAAACAGCTTGCCTAAACTTAGTTAATTAAAGCACGCTGTGTATAAGAGAAGTGCCAATGGCGGAGTTCTATAGATCCTTACTAAACAAGTAAAAAGGTGAAAACGGGTACTACATAGACACATAGAGAGAAATACAGTAGATTGAGTTCCTATACGGGAGATTTTTACACCTTTCTGTGACGGCTATTTGGCCGTACACCCAACGAGGTTTGATTAAATCAGAAGTTTGACAATATCTCCTATCTGATTGTATACCCAGGAGAGATATCTTCAAGTTGTTGACTTGTCCCTCTGAGAGTTATTTACCCCGACCCTCCTACCAGACAAGGTGTTGTCAAGCTCTCGATTTCTCTCATTTAGATGACATCACTGTAGAACAGATGTCTACCGACATGCGAGTAAAGTTGGAGAAAAATGTTGACAAAATAACCTGGAAAGGCATGGTGTAAAAAATTCGCTACTCAATCTGAGCTTTGAAATCATCATCATCATAATTATCATCATCAGCCTATATTTATGTTCACTGCAGGACGAAGGCCCCTCCCTGTGGGATTCCTAAAAACTGCGAACAGTTCCGTGTAACCGGCGATAGAACTTGTCGGGCCCTTCCATGAAAATTAACCTACAGGAAGATCATATATCAAAGTGGCTTTAAGACCGTTCAAAAGTTTGAGTTGGAGGAATATGAATGTATAGCCGTAATTTTCTTTCAGAAGACTTTTATAATCCTGGCAGTAAACGGGAAAACTTGGAGTTGGTGTACGCTTATACTTGACGAAAAAAAAAGCGCTAAGTAAGACGAGGACGAAGAAATTAAGACAGATTCGCACACGACTACCCTCAACTAAAAGCTCATTAAAAAAAAAAAGCTACTATACGAAAGGGTGGCTGCTTGGTCTGGTTGGTGCAACCTTAATCTTTAGACAAGGGAAATCCTTTATAGCGCACAAAACGTAGGAAGGAAGGAAGAAGGTGGCAGGACAGAACGCAGTGTCCTGTCCTGCGCTCTGTCCTGTCGCCTTCATCCTTCCTTCCTTCCTTCCTCCCTACGTTTTGTGCGCTATAAAGGATTTTCCCTTGTCTACAGAGTATACACACACTAGAAAAATTGAGAAAAATTCGCGGCTTTTTATCGCGGCTTAATTCGCGGCTTAATTTGCGGCTTTTTATATTATATATATTCACGAATATACTTCTAGTTGAGAGTCGGCGCCTGAAACCAGCCTTAATTTCATTGTCCTTGTCTTTGCTAGCGCTGTTTTTGCAAGTCACTGGTAACCTTGGCATCCTTTCTATCTATCTATCTATCTATCTATCTATCTATCTATCTATCTATCTATCTATCTATCTATCTATCTATCTATCTATCTATCTATCTATCTATCTATCTATCTATCTATCTATCTATCTATCTATCTATCTATCTATCTATCTATCCTCCTACGTCATCATGCCGACATGGATGACACGATATACATGCCATGACATGAATTTCAGGACATGTCATGTGCGTCATTACATGAATGACAAGACACACAAGCGCATGTCATGTCATGACGTCAATGACATCACACGCTTGTCACGGCATATATGTCATGACATAAATTGGATGAATGACGTGATGCAGTCGGGGTCGCTTCTTTAACTCGATATATATCTGGAAATGAATTACATGGTAGGCGTGCATGACCTGACATGAATGGTATGACATAAATGCAATCACAAGAATAGCGTGCGTGCCATGACATGAATACCATAAATTGCATGACATGAAATTAATGACAGGACATTAATGAGCATGTGATTACATGGCATTCTTGTCATATCATGCTCGCCACTCATATCCTGATTCATATCCAGTTAAAGAAATGACCACGACGCCATTACCTCATGTCATTTATGTTATTCATAACAATCACGTCATAACATGCATGTCATGACATATCATTCATGTCATGGATACCCTGATATATAGCTGGTTAGAGAATTGAACTGACTTGAATGAAAATGATGCCATGACGCGAATGTCCTAAATGAGATGAATATAAGAGATGGAATCACATGACGTGCATTTCTTAATCTGGATGTATTCTGGATATGCGTGTCATAACATGCATGTCCTAAAATGATTGACATGAATGCCATGGTGTGTATGTCAAGCCATGACATGATTACCATGAATGTCATGACATGCATGACAAGAATGAGATAAATTCATGACATGCATGCATGCACGGCATGACATTACCATGAAAAGAACTTATGCTGACGATTGGACCAAGTTGTCTACTAACTTGGGTCAATGACTATATACTCGTGTTCGTGATGCCGTGATGGTCGCCGCATCGTCATCCCAGCTTCGTAATCCGACTCTCGCCTATGACTTACACGTGCCATCTACGCTCGAGCGAGGTTGCACGCGTAAGAAGATCCCGGCATCTCGGCAGCAGAACACCGGGTGGTGGTTGCATCTGTCCAAACAGCGATTAAAAAGCACGTTTCCCACGAGCATTGATTTCCGAGCGCCGGGCAACAACGCGCCGCCTCCTATAATTCCTCCCAAAGCTCGTACCGGACTTTCACGGTCCTTATCGTTGTTACCAGGCCGCTTAATCAAACATCGAGGGGTGCTCGTTCCTGTTGCACATAGTGTCCGAGTACGACAACGCTGCGTCGAGTTCCACTATGGCAGCCACCTCACGGTTCGGCCAAGGCGAGCATCACGCCACTAGTCCGAATGGCTATGAAAGGACACGGGCTTCAGGTCGTGCTACAGTATCGCCGTCGAGTCGCCCGTTTGTGTCTTCTAAGTGATACCATGCGCCGTCAGTGCATTTAGTTTCTGCGTTTCTTAGCCATCTCGCCCCCTCCATTCCGCTCGTTCACATTAATTCGACCGTTCATTGAAATCATGCAATCGTCGTTACCGTCGTCGTGGTCTTGTTGCTGTCATCACAAACACGTATTAGCGTTAATTCTTGTTCACTCTACTCGCGTCACACACATACACAAACACTGGAGTTACACAAACACATTGGCCATCCTCGTTCACGCTTTGCGGAACCCCAAGCAATGCTATATAGCCAGCTGCTTGCAAAATCCTTCGCATAACGTCGATTCCCACAGTGTGTGGGATCTGCCAATTGTTTTCTGACCAAACACGCTCACACAGTCAATATTTCTGAATTTTCCACCGACTCTCCCTAAGCGATGTTTCCTAAAGTATAGTCTATACGCGGAAGCGTGTGAGTTACTCTCATAATTGCACGTGCAGGGATATGCCGCCAGCATTCTGCAGTGAAGGCAGAAAAAAAAAAAAAAAAACATGTCGCACTAAAAGCACTGACGCTGCACGCTTCGCGGCATTTTCACGTCACAAATTCTCCCCTGTAACCGTCCCTATAACGTCGCTCTGCGCTCGAGGCGATATTTTCTTGCGTTCGGACCTCGTTACAAAGCAGACTTGAAAGAAGCGAACATTCTGTTGCGCCCTCCCAAAGTTAGCATGACTCCAGGAAACGATATAAGCGCTTCGCCGGCGCGTAAACTCTAGAGTTTACGCGGAGAAACTTTGTGATCGCGTCCTGTTTCGAGGCAGAAATGGTCCTTCTTTCGGTTTTTCATTTTCCCTTTTTGTTTTAAGATGCACATTAGGAGGACGCGACTGACAAGTCAGACCGGTTGTTTTTCTTCCATCTTCCGGAACAAGTAGGTTAGGCTTCGCCCCAATATGCCACGGGATAAAATTCCGCTGTCCGCATCAGGGACCCCCCTCCTCCCATTCCTCTCTCTCTCTCTCTTTTTTGTTGTTGCTGAATGGCGTAGTTAACGTTAGCTGGGACGCTCGGTATATCGATAAAAATGACGTTACGTTGTTGATTCTTGCTGTATCATACTTGCATAATTGAGAAGTCGGTGGTCGTACGAAACGAGAATATAGTAATGGAGGCATTACGCTCGCTTGCATATCAACCAGTCATGAATTTCGCCGTGCAGATGACTGCACAACTGTACAGTAAGGCTTGTATGTTGCATTGTCTTAAACTTCAGACAATGTAGCATACAAGCCCGGTGTAGTTGGTGAATGCTAGCCACATATTATAGTATACGACGCGTCACGATAAACACAAAGCAATAAACACAATAATATTAATTAATAAGTAAAAGCATCATACAATTGCGCAATTTCTTGAGCTTTTCTTTTTTTCGTTTGTTTTTGCGGGTCTTATAGCGCAGTACGTTAGCTATACGGCTCTAAAACGTGTTCTTTCGTGTCCTTAAATGAGTTAATTTTCTAAAACCAAGGTGCCTGAAATGTCTTCACTGATTTCTACCCAACCTACAAAGATCCCGCTTGATGAGCAATATTATAGGTAGTGGGGCACCTCGCTTCATCCTCACGAGGTGCACAAGAAGCTTTAATATTTGAAATTCCCGTGTTGACAGAGTTAAAGCGACACCACACGTACGCTTGCCGACGTGCGCTAGCTCACGTCTGCTCGCCTACGCATGCGCAGACGATGCAAGACATATCGAGCGCGTCGACTACGGCTCGAGCCTGGAGATCTGGGGCGGAATTTTATAACGGTTCCGAAAGCGAACAGGTTCGCTTGCCCTCACGTGATTGGTCAGAATTGTGGTTGCGTCAGTGGCCGTCAGAGAAAGCGGGGCGGTACCGCAAATTTTGAAGACGTCACACATCTATCAATCATTTGCAAAGCGAACCCGTCGTCGGCCATGAGTGGAACCGGCGAAGAGGTATTCCGCTTTGGGTTCCGTTGCCGTGGCTTGGCTGTTTGCTTGCGACCTTGGCCGCGCGCGCGGGCCGTGCCGCCTCGGAGACTCGCGGGCGGTGCGCGCGCGCGCGCGTTGATCATCTCTAAGGTACGACTACATACACATGAAAACATGGCGGCGCCCATTATTCTTTGCCTCGAGTTGCTCTTCCGGACCCGTCAACGACTGGAGGTGCTAGACGCGTTTTCAGAGCAGACAGATGATGAGTTTCGGCGTCATTATCGTCTGTCAAAGGGAACCGTCCGATGGCTGTGCAACGACATCATAGAATAACGAACCAACTTTCAAAATTTCCACAGAACTGATGGTGATGTGGCTATTTTCTTTGATTCGAGTGGTTGCAATTTTTAACGCGTGGATTACTACCTGGCGACGAACAATTAAACAAATGGTAATATTATATTGCCTAATGTACAATAAAGCAACATGTCAACACGAGACGATACTTAAAAAAACTTTCAGGACAATATTTAAGTAATAGTTCATATTTATTGAGGAAGAAGAAACATTCTGCAATTCATCGATTAACTCGTCATACGACGACGGACACTTCAGAGGCAGCACCCTCTTGTTTATTTGTCACGTCCTCCCCGTCTTCAACCTCCGACTTGGGAGTGGCCTATTTAGTGACGTAAGCGGCGAAGCGAACCGGTGCGCATTCGGAACCGTTGATTCCGCCCCTGTTCCAGGCAGACATCAGCGCTCAGGTTGCCTTGCGTCGCCACGCGCCTGGCTACGCAGCTACGGCGTGGTACACTCAATTCTCAGTGAAGTTGAATTATGTCATGCGACAAAGTGATTTTTTCCCCTTTTTGCTCCGATTGAAAAACTTTGAAAATAAAATGATTGCGTTCATAAATATGTAAGCACTTTGAAGCACTGTCAATAGCTTCTTATTAAACGACGTGAGATCGCGCCAGCAAACTCACGGTGACTTTAAAGGGGCCCTGAACCATCCCTAGTGCTTGGTGAAAAACATAGTCCGCGGATAGCATACGCTGCTGTGAACATCTCAGCCAAGTTTTGCAGTCGTGCGCGGCGCGTGGAGTTCGCAAGCGGAGCCCCAAGCCACCTTTCTCTCAAACGCTCTCTTTTCAAACAGAAGCCTGCTCCTCACTCTCTTCTGGACGCTTTATTTCGTAATATAGCGGATTTCCATACGCGGCTGCTATTGGCCAATCGCTGACGTCGATCAAGAAGGGTGTTTGGATCGCTGCGCTTCTTCCTATACTGTTACTGTGTACATTTATTGACGAAGTTTAATAAACAGGCTGAAGGACGCAAAGATGTGCCTTTCGAATTTCGATAATAATTACGTACTTACGGAAGAAGTCGACTATCGTCTGCTCACGCGCGGCCGCGGCCGCCCGCGTATGATTTAAACTTTGGCCACCTTGCTTATGGGTGTCGTAGTCATCGGGTCTCGTTATTTCGATTAGCTATAGTGATCTAGATAGGGGTAGTGGGACGAGGGCGACCTCGGGAGCCGAGGTCGTTTGCACGGAAACCTGCAGGCGGCGCTACTGCGCCTTTCACCTGAACCGCCCCGCAGTGCGCGCTTATTCGCCGCGCACTCATCGGAAGAGTTTGATAGATCTGAAGCTCATGCTTGACTCCTGAATGCTTACATTGCTCACAATGTCAGCAAGAGGAGAATAAATATATTTCTATAGTGTTGTCTATAGTGAATAAACAGTAAAAAACTATGTACAGCGCGAAGGACAAGGGCTGAGACGACACACACACAGCGCAGTGCGTTTCGTCTCTCTCAGTTCCTGCCTTTCACGCTGGATATCGTTTTTTACCATGGATACCAACTAGCCCAAGCAACCACCTTTGTGTAAATAAAAATTTTTGTCTGAAAAGTTCCCAGCCATGGGATTTTAGGTACAAATCCGCCTATGATAAAGTTCGCGGAACTACGCGTGGCTACTCGGAATGAACGGGTGTACCAGTACATCGAATGGGGACCGCCGGGCCGTGATTGCAAAAAAAAAGAAGAATAGAAAAAGAGAGAGAGAGAGAGAAAGCTCTGAAGGAAGGTACGAAACCATTTTATTCAGGGCAAACGCTCAGATCACAAAAGCGGCGTCAAGTAAAACAAAGCCAGGCCCCTAGGTCGTCCTGCACAGCTTAAGGTGCTTAGCTCTCTGCGGCTTTGCGCTTCTCGAGCTGTTAATACCTTTGACTAAGAAGTGGAGTCGCGTGAGGACATAAAAAGAAGCAATTCTCATGCTTACTTATTCCTTGTGAGCGTCGCATCCAACACCATTGGAGCAGAGGAAATTACTCTTTACAAGAGCCGCAACATCGCAGATGCTGTTCGTCTGCAGCTCTAAAATGCTTAAGCATTCTGTGGATATGTTCTCAAGAGCTTCAATAAATGAGTACAAATCTTGCGACGGATACAAACGTCCTCCCCAGTCACACTGCTCAGTGTACTCTGAGGGTAACAGGTGTGTCTCTGTTCGCCTGACGAGGAGGATGTGCTCACATAAACAACAGTCAAGTTTTAGGACGCACTTTCTTGCTACGTAGCCTGCTACGTAAAATATTAACCGCGATTGACTCCTCGCCATTACTAATTATGAGTGGCTAGCACGGGGAGCTTCTACTATGGCTAGAGACTCTTCAGCTTCTTCTAACCTCACTTGGGCGAGCAGATCATCAACACTGTTTGAAGAAATGTTGGGAGTATTGTCGTCCACGCTGAGAAGTGTATTTATGATATCAGGGGTGCCATTTTCACCGTCCACAATCCTTGCCATGTTGTAAAATGACAAACAGTTCACTGCGATAAGAAACTGATCTGGCGAGGGGTGGGCATTACAGCCGCTGGACTGGTGGATAATGCCAAACATGTGCTCTACGGAGTCGGTGCTGAGACGAGCAGTCATCAAGTACTTGAACCCTACATTCTCTGCCAAGTACTTCAGGAGAGACAATGTACTGGCAATAGTGACTCTCAGCTCTGTCGCCGTGGAGTTCCAACCTGCCTGCTCCCTTGTAATGAATGTGCTACCTCCAGCACCTGCTTTGCCTCGTCCATCGTCCGTGACACACTCTCACATACGAACGTCTTTCGTATGTACAGTACGTGCGGCAAATTACTGCACTGGGGCTCTCGCCGTAGTTCATCAGCACAGCCTTCTCAACGGCGACAGTCTTTTTCTCACTGTCCAACGAAGCCAAAACAAACCCAACACCATCATAGTTCGGAAACGTGAGCAGTGCCCAATGCTCAGTGGGTTTGGGAATTTCACTCAGCACAAAGGCGCGATTTTCAGCGCCGTCACCTATGTCCACAGTTTCACTGGTCTGCAGGTCGTCCTCTTGCAGGCACCGCCTTTTCCTTGTGGGCCGTTCGAGCGATGGATTTTTCGAAAGGTACATGGGGAGATTAGGCAGAATCGTGGGCACGGCTTCTGTCGAGAGAGAGGGCTTTCCGCGTGGTGTACGTGTACCTCTTTGCCTTCGATCACGTGTACGTAATCTCTCAGTACATACTTTCCTTCAAAATGTAGCTCGCATACGGCGTCAGTGGCATCCAGCGGCTTGTTCTTGCGGTGTAGATTCCGCTCCCATGTCAGGCGCATTTCTTCATCCTCGGGGACACTGAACAGAGACAACTTCGGGGCATCTTTCAATCTGCTGAACCCAGTCTTACAACCAGGCGCAAAGGAATAGTTCTTTCGCCGAGGTATCCCTATCTCATAATTCAGTATTTCAGCCAACTCAACGCGCACACGCCACCAACAAAACCGCGCACGTGCAACTACAATCACACGTCGTGGCCTGTCCGAACGCGTGCGGCGGGGATGCGGCTTCAGGTGAAAGGCGCAGTGGCGCCACCACACAGCGCGCAAATATTTCCGTGTGTTTCGCCTCGCCGGCGCTGCCCCTACCCGCTCTCCCTCGACCCACTACCCCTATCTAGTTCACTATAGATTAGCTTTGAACGCCTTTTTGAACGACTGAACGTTTCGAAGTTTTGAACCACTGATTTTGTTCAGTTTCTTGACATTAACGTCTGTTTGTCTTCGGATGCACATGTATGCTGGGGGTATCAGCCCAGATCCAAGAAAACCATGTTGCTTTGTGACAGCGCACATTCTGAAATGATTAAATGGGATATAGCGGCGACGTGTATTAAGGCAGCATTGAACAAGTCATGCGAGCACGATATTGAGCAAAGTTTATATAATCAGACTGCGCGGTTAACGGAAGCTCTCATCACTTCAGTATGTGAAGCCATCTTGCAGATAGAAAACCGGACAGGTTTCAAACCAGCACGCAATGAAAATGACAAGAGACCAGTGCACGGGGTGCCGTATGTGCACAAGTTATCGCACAACTTAAAAAAAAATTATCCAACCGAGATAATGTGAATTTAGTTTTCAGCGCACCTTGCAAGCTATCTACGGTGTGCAATAATATAGGGTCCAGTGCACCACCAATTCCTAAAAATAAGTTCACTGACTGCACGCGCAACATGATTTATCAGATGCCGCCAAGCTGTGGTAAAGTATATATAGGCCAACGGGGAGAGTGTTTTAATGATCGATCACGTCAGCACAGCAATAACAGAAAGAATGGGTATTGAAGAAATTTATGGGGCCATTGTCGTAAGTTCGCATGCACTCCTATGTTTGAGAAGACGAAGTTCATAGGGAAAGGATAAGCTAAGAAGGAGCGAGAAATAATAAGAGGCATTTTATATAAGAAAAGTTGGAGATTGCTGCCTAAGCGTACCCTCCCTCACGTTATCAGAAAAAGAAATTGCATTTTTGCATGATCGACTACGGTTGTGTCATGTAATGCATTTGTGCACGCATGCCTATATGGATATACATATAAAGGCTGGCTTTCTTCGAGTAAAAATTTTGTTGGCAGTCAGCGCTTGTTCTATATGGTATTTGTTTCTCCGCGTGCCCTTGTTTCAGGCGTGGTGTTTGAGCATAGTTCTCTATAATTTACGAAAATTTTATGACGTTTCTGAAATGATGACTTTGGTGCGACAATAATCCGGAGCCCTCCACTATGACGTGCCTCATAATCAGAACTGGTTTTGGCACGTAAAACCCCAGAAAGAAGAATGGCATGGCTACAATGGGATGATAACGACTGTATGACGACGGTGGCGTGAAGACGAGAGTGGGATGATGAAGCTGGAATGATGATGATGGAATCACCACGACGGCATCACGACCACGTACCTAGTGGCCCAAGGGTAGACAACTTGTGGCACTAGGTCGGCGTAAGAATATAGATAGATAGATAGATAGATAGATAGATAGATAGATTCAAAAGTACCTGAAATTGGCAATGAATACTAATCGCATTTAAAAAATGGAGATTTACAAATACGGCAAGAAAGAAATTAGGACGTAAAATGTGTATTACAACACAACGGGCAGTGCCTTGCTATTTGAGGCCCGAGCTGGCTGCGTGAGGACAAAAAAAAAATCACCGCATATCCACGAAGTTAATGATGATGAGTGGGCGAAGCACTGGGGGATCATTCGGGTAACCGTGAATCCCCCGTATATATATATATATATATATATATATATATATATATATATATACTGTACATGTGTACAGTATATATAGTGCTTATATAGCCCTTGTGCACCGCAGCGCCCCTAGTGGTCTCCATGCAAACCAGAGCTACGGACAACGGACGACGACGAGGGACCTAAAACATAACGGAACAAATATTTGCACCAGGATGAGACATGTGTCTGCTGCAGCAAAAGTACACGTATACTGGAATGCCAAGATCCCAGCAAGAACCGTAGGGCACGTACACCTGCCAGAAGCGCTGGCATTCAGAGCAGATGGAAGCATTCACTGGTGAGCAGTCGAGATAAGCAAGCGACGTTTAGAGTAGCGGCCGTGGTAAACAAGCATATAGGCAACTGTACGAGATAGAGATAGAAGTTTTTAGGAAGAGAGAGAAAAAAATCAAGGATAGATAAAAAGAGAGATAAACTTTATTTTTTTTAACGTCTCTTAATCCGAGTCGTCGCTGTAGTAGTCCTGCTGAGTGCCCGGTCTTGATGGTGGGGCCATTTGTATGGGCCTACTGATGTACTTGATGTATAGGCTACCAGCAGGCAAAATGCTAAACGGCAATATACGGTATGTATATACGGAGGGATCATTTTTAAGTTTACCGGAATGTTAAAAATTGCCTGTTGCAGATAACATAATTCTAGTCCATGAGCTGGATTATTACTCTCACGAGAAATCGAAACACATATTAAACTAACTTTAAGACGTTGACTAATTAATTAATTAAATACGCCTTGCATTCTCACTGGCTACAATTAGTAAATGGTAATATGTACCGTAAAGTAATTAATTAAGAAGTTGATTAGTGAACTTTTGTTAATTACTTGAATATGTGCTTGGATTTCTAGTGCTAGTAATTCCCACCTCTTCGAATAATGCAGCTCAAGGACAAGAATTATGCTATCTGCCACAGGTGAATTTTAAAAATTCCGGAAGACTTAAAAATGATGACGTTGTATATATAATAATTGATTAGCGCAAGAAGGCTAGGTGTCTATTTTTCGCCGCCCCCTTTCGAAAGTGATGGCAACAGAAATAATAATAATAACCATCATCCCTTAATTTCTGCCCTGTTACTGCAGTTTCCACAAAAGTGCAAAACAATGGCAATTATTGCATAATGTACTTATAGTAATACTGGGGTTGTACTGTACTTATAGTAATATAGTAATACTGAGATGTAATGTACTTATAGTAATATAGTAATACTGGGGATGTACTGTACTTATAGTAATATAGTAATACTGGGGATGTACTGTACTTATAGTAATATAGTGATACTGAGATGTAATGTACTTATAGTAATATAGTAATACTGAGATGTAATGTACTTATAGTAATACAGCAACGGGAGAGGCATTGCACCCTGACAACTCAGCGTGGTCATATCACGCAGCGTGATCAAGAAAGGATGCTTTCTTTGATTCTTAATTCGAGTTTATATATTTTTATTTATTTATTATTTTTTTATTTGCAGATCTTTTACCACCCGCCGCGGTGGCTTAGCGGCTATCATGTTGTGCTGCTAAGCACGAGGTCGTGGGATCGAATCCCGGCCGCATCGGCCGCATTTCGATGGGGGCGAAATGCAAAAACGCCCGTGTCCCGTGCATCGGGGACACGTTAAAGATTCCCTGGTGGTCAATATTAATCCGGAGTCCCCCACTACGGCGTGCCTCATACTCAAATCTTGGGTTCGGCACCTAAAACCACATAGTTCAATTCAAGTCTGCTTTCGCCACCGCTGTCAACGGTGGCCAGTGCTACTGCGGTACTCTGAAGTTGACTTTTTGCAAGGTTAAAGGCGTTCACAATCTGAGGCAATGCAGTTGCAGTTCTCAGGTAAGCATATCTGCCCTCGCGACTTTTACGACGATTCACAGTTTTCGTGAGCCCTCCCTCAAAAGCGAGTGCTCCCGATCACTTCAAGTTGTCTCATGCCATTGCTTGCTCACGCAGCTATTTGCGTCTGTGAGCTATAAGCGCAGGACGCCGTCTATTTTCTTCTTAAAGCCTTTTCAGACACTTTTAATGTCTCTCCCACTGTTAGCTTTTTCCACTGAAAAGAATCGGACTACTATCCTGGATTAATACAGGATTTGGGTCACTATATATATATATATGTTTCGTATGCCTCCTTGACGTCAGCGGACGAATGGCGGAGGCTAGTCGTGTGAAAGCACGATAAGTCTTCAGGGTTATGTGGTAGGTTCCCTGCTGCGCGCAAGTGAGTATTATTTCTCCCAGATGTCCACGAGAACATCATCTAGCAACTAGAAGGGTTTGTCTACCACGGTCAAAAAGTCTTGCACGGCGCCTTTAACAGCTACCGCTGTAAACAAGGTTCCTTTTTGCTGGCGTGTCTGGTCACGTTTGCAAATGGCAGTGGTCATCGAACATCTTCGCTGTGCACGTTTTCAGGACGCCATGTCACCTTCATCAAGTCGTCTGCCACTCAGCAATTCTGGGATAACCCAGAACTCGAAACCAAATCTAATCCAGCTCCCACTCGACACGCCTGATGGATGGTTTCCTAGCAATCTTCAAGGCGTCCTTATGGCCGTAGACAGTGCACACATAATGCCCATGTTCAGTTACCAAGCGTATTGAAAATTGAGACACCCGAGGCTCCCACAAGAGAAGACCTGCCAATGTCAACGCACACCACTCGCCCCTAAGAACACGATCAGTGTACTGGAAATACGGTGTCTCTCTCACCTTATCCTTCCAGCTGATTCTTCCCATCTTACTTGCTTACATCCTCTTCTTTTCCTATCGTATGCTAAAAAAGGCGATGCATAGACACGCCTCCCACATGTGCTTACATACCTACCTGTTTCTACCTTGTTCACCCTTTTGTGTGTTTGACTTCTTCGTATTCTTTTCGTTGACAGATTTCCGCAAGGACGAACACTGGCACGTCATTAAAGACGAAAGCCGCCATTGGCGGGTTCTCTTGAAAAGGAGAATAGAGCACGTTCGCAAGCACATCGGCGAAAAAGAAGGCAACACCGCAGAGTTTGTGGCAGGGCTCTGTGCGAGACGACTGTACATCGAAACTCTGGAGTGTAAGAAGGCGTAAAAGCCAAGGGGAACCGCGTACAAATGCTGTTGCGCCTGGCTTCATCTGTATATCGGAGCCTGCTGGTCGAGCTGACTTTCCTTTTTAACGTCTTTTTCGCTCCATGCCTGAGTATTGCCAGGGTTGTGCCCGTTGAAGCGACCAGGCCACTCGGTGGTTTAACTGGCAACACCTAGACGGCGATGACGTTTCCACTTTATTATACGAGGGTTGTTCAATAAAGAGTGAGACTGATGCTCTGAAATACTGACTTTTCAAAATGATTCATTGGCACTTTTATTTCTTTCTATATGCTCCCCAGTAAGTCCCGTTGTTTCTACCAAGCCTACATAAAATGAGTGAAGCCATCCTTTAACACTTCAAAAATCATCTGCAATGTATTAACTACGCCGTGTTCCATGTCAAAGCAATTGATGTCCTTTTTTTGCCATGATGTACATAAAGAAGTCAGAGAGTGCCGCATCAAGGACTGTAGGACGGGTGAGGGGATCGTTGCGATGCTTCGGGACGCATGCTCACTTACAGGGGAGCATACAGAAGGGGACAAAAGTGCGCATGAATAATTATGAGAAACAAATATTTCAGAGCGTTAGTCTCACTCCTTATTGAACAATCCTCGTACAAACAACGCCCTGGGCCCTGTTTCACAGTTTCCGCTGCGAGTTGTGCTGACGGGATAGCATTCGGCTGCTTTCTGTGTTGTGAAGAAAGATATGGCGCTTCGGTGAGTGCGCTCGAGACATTGCTAAAGAGGGACATGATGATTAACGATGCCTATAATTTCGATTCTAAATGTGACACTGAGCAGACAGGCTTCGGAACCCGAGTAGCCGACAGGTGAACGGAGCGCCCGCGCGCATTCCCCTCACCGTATTTCCTTTCCCCGTGCTAAGGTCAGACTCGCGCGTCGGGGCAAGATTGCGGTGACGGCGATTGACAAACAGCAGCCAGTCGTCAAAATTCACTCGTAGTCAACACGCCTTGTGTCAACTTCGATTTTGCGCCGATAACTTACTTTACGAACCTCGCAGTCAACTGGCCCATCTACAAGTATTCATTGGTACTGCGTAGAAAAATGCGGTCTCTCTGGTTTTCTCTTTCGCTGGGGGGGATTCCCTAAAGACGACCAAAGTTATGGAAAAAATTAAGCTTCCCCTTTTGACAGCTGAAATGCAACGAGATCCAGAGCCTAATTTCGGCTTATGTGGGGGCCGTCTTAGTTGCAGACATGAGTTGCACAGGCGGCTATGCGGCCAAGCGCGCCAATTGTTCGCACTTTCCCAACAGCGCAATACTCACGCATAATGGTATGGAGTGGAACCTCTCTCGTTTCTCCGGGCGAATTTGCTTTGTTTCATGGTCGACACGGTGAATATTTAAAAAAGCTAGGAATCTCCTTACAAAGCTGTCATGCATCTGAGATATACGTGCTTAACAGTATCTTTCTATTATATTTCTTATTAAAAACCGCTTAATTACGTCACCAAGCCATATCTGACGCCAAAGGTGCAAACATGATTGCATAAAAAAGAATCAAAGACAAAAAGAGGACAGTTAACCATTCATACGCATGCACCAAAGACTGAACGTGATCCCTGTTGCCAGCAGTCTGGAAATAGTGGTATCGATTACGCCGCTATAGGCTCATCATGAAGCAATGTTTATTGCAGTACAGTGATTGAAAATGAGGCATAAAAAATTTTCAGTATTGATGGTAGAAAAACAAGAGGGAGCACCGACTGACCCCTGCAGTGTAAATAAAATTGGCTCACCTTGGTTTTTACACATTCGCTATACGACTCAATTCTCTTTTGCTCGTTTATTGTCGGCATGCCCTCATCCGTCTTTTCCTCCTATATTCCCACCCTCATGTTGTGTAATCTGGAAAGTCGCACAGACAAGAAAAAAAAAATTAATTGAAAAACCCTGTTCACTTCAGTTACTTTTATCTTTTCTCCCTCGCCTCGCTATTTGGAGTGAGCGACAGATAGGCGTATGTTTTAAGATAATCTCGCAGGAAGCCCGTATGGCAAGCAACCCTTATACACGTTCCCAGCTAATGATTCTACCAGCATTTCAAAAAAAAAAAAAAAGCCCAGAACACTTTATATTTGCTTATTTAGGTTTATGCCCATCACCAGGCAAGTCTTATATTGAGCGACTTTTTCCCACTCGAGCATTGTTTTTCTCGCTGCTAGAACCTGTTGCCCGGTGTGTGATTGCATTTTTGATAAAACACATATTAGGCGTGTGTTTCCGCAATATAATTGCCGTTTTCTAGCCTCGAGTCCAGTGGTGCGGGCTCTTACACAACAGGAAGCAGCAGACGGGATGAGTCCACCATTCTAGGGAACGGCAAGTCCACCGGTCGTCCCTCCCGCCCATTGCTTTTTCTGACGCGATTCTATCTGTCACTAATTGTTTCCTTGCGTACACGCTCAAGATACTTTGCGACAGCACTTTGGAAGTCCCCCCATTTACACTATACACTCAAGACCGCACACTCTTTGCCATAAAACGATATAAAGAAACGGCATGAAAAAAAAAAACGAAAAAAAAAAAAGGGGGCAAGGCATGCCGTGAGTATAGCGCTGCCGAGATGAAATTGCCATTCGACGAGGCGTGGCTGGCGGGAAACATTGCACCGGGAAGGGAAGACTTGGTCAAGACCAGCGCAGTACGCTATGAGGCCTGCGGCTGGTGGCCGACACCGTCCGTGCGATGCGGAGCGTGGCTCGGTGCATAGCTGCCGTGGTCCTAGCACCGGCACAAGGCCGGCCTCTGGTTGGCTTCGCGCCCGCTTTGCCGCGAGATCCCCGCGCACCGCCAACGCGCTGCCAAGTCGCAGTCCATCATCAGCGGCGTGCAGAGGCGGTGCGCGGCCGTTTTCACACTTTGCTCGGGTAGTAATAGGTGCGCACGTAGCAGACGCATGCCGCCGGGAAGGCGAACTTGGTCGGCTTGGGCTCGACGCGGTTGTCCTCGGTGAAGAGTGCCACCAGAACCCGGTTCACGTACTTGGTGGCGCAGCGGGTCGAGTGGCCGGCCGGAAGCATGTCGTGGATCCGGTCGCAAGTGCCGCCTTCGTTCCTGCGTCGAACGAAAAAGGCTGATTAGACGTACGGAGGCGCTCAAGAAATGAAAGAAAAGAAAGATGAATGTAGAGAGCGGAAAAACAGCGATAACGCTGCCCAGGCAATGCTATGGGCTTTTGAGCTTTGACTTCACAAAATGGAAAGTACAAAATGGGCTTAAGAAAATGAATCGACAATGCACGCATGTCAAGGGGGACCTTTCCTTTTGCTCCTCTGCAAGCGGGTGGGCGTGGTGTTCGTTTTAGGAGACGATTGCTAACCCGCTTAAGTTTTCTTGCTCTTTGTGATGTTTGTATATGTTTACATGATTAATACTAATAATATTGCGCTGTTTTTGGTCCACCCTGGTGTAACTATATACCCCATAGCTACACCACTGCTCTCGTCCTCATCTATGTCGCCAAGTCTTGAGCACACAGAGCGGCAAGGTCCCGCAAATAGACTAAAGTTTCCGTACTTGTCATGGCGAAAGCACGAACGCGACAAGCGCCGCAGCTCCTTTGACGTGGTCCCCCTTGACATACATGCATTGTCGATTCATTTTCCTAAATTTAAGCGGGTTAGCAATCGTCTCCTAAAACGAACACCACGCCCACCCGCTTGCAGATGGGGAAAAGAAAGGAGGAAGAGAAGAAGGAAATAAAGCAAGAAAAAAAAAAACAAGAGAGGGATAAGCAACACATAATAAGTTGCACGCAGAGTGCCAGCGTTAGAGACGAGGGTCTAGTCCCGTGGTTGACAAGAATTCTGGTACAGCTTTGTGAGCCTCATACCGAGTTGACGCACGACCCTCCGGAAACAAAATACCATTAGGCGCAATTCGTGCAAGGTTAAGTTGTTGAAACTTGCTCAGCAGCACACAGCGACAACTGCGGAAAGTTGGACATTCTATAGTAGCCAAGTGCTCAAGCGTTTCGCTGGAGTGTCGTCCATATCGGTGAAGGCGATGTGCGACATTTACACACCCGATACGTAACTTGAGAAATACAGAGCTGCTGCGAAGAGTTAGAGCACGGTCAGTGATTGGTGTATGGTACGATCCCATGGCTGCACGTTCATTCGGGTGTTATCACTGTTAGTATGGTGTAGGGAAGAACAGTGATCTTTCAGTGGTTGCCATAACACATTGATATCTCAGGAAACGAGGACACTGATGCATCGGTGGCGTAAGCGCACAACTTTGATTTCACAGATAACAGTTTATGCAAATTTGACGACACTAAACTGCTTATATACGCAACCACCTACAGCGCTATAGACGACGAGACACATAAAAAAAAAGAGCGCACATGCACAGAGGCTGTTAGTTTTCCGGTCTATACAGTATACTACTGAGCAGACAAAACATCCATCCTGCAATATCTGTTACCACGCTCGTCAATGACAGTTGAAGAGCGGTTCGTCACACACACGCGGCAGTGGCAAATACGATGACACGCTGGACGCACAAATGGACACGAGGTAGGCTAAAAAATAAAAATAAATTCTCGGGTTCTACGTGCCAAAACCACGGTATGATTATGAGGCACGCCGTAATCGGAGACTCCGGATTAATTTCGACCAGCTATGCTTCTTTAAGGTACACGGCACACGGGCGTTATTGCATTTTGCCTTCATCGAAATGCGGCCGCCGTGGCTGCGATTTGAACCCGCTAAGCGCGACGATTTGGCGTTGCGTTTAGCAGCGCTACGCCAAAGCCCCCACGCCACCACGGCGGTTTAGGCCAAATAGTCCGAGAAATAAGAACAGCTTTAGGTGTGATAGCAACATACGCAAATGGTCACCTGTCCATTTGCAACCTTTAGGTCAGAGTTGTATGAACCACGAGGACATGGAATTTGGAAGACAGATAGATATATTTGTAGCGCCCACCGACGCCGCAGCGCGGAGCGCTTTGTTCGGCGCTCTCAGCCGGTGCCTTGGCGCCGGCTATCAAATAACAAAAATAAAGAAGCGCAGCGCGTGCTCGAGGTGCAAGCTCGGCACGCGCAGTGTGGTTCCAAAAGCCAGCCACGCTGGTCGTCGCAGCCCCGTCGCTCGGCTCGCCGCCTTCGCCCTTCTGAGTAGGGGACGACGGCACGGCTCGTACAGCCGCCGTCACGTCCCTCCTACATTGGTGACCCGGGAGAACGCGCCTTCCACCGAGCGACACGCTGCCATGGCTCACTGGCCGGAGCCGCAGTTCGACCCACCACTGCCGCCGTTCTCGTCCAGCTACGTCGGCGCATGGTTCGCTCAGTTTGAGGCGGCTCTGGAGCTTAACCACATCTGGACTCAGGACTTCAAGTACGCAGTACTCCTTGACGTCCTGCCACTTGCTCTCCAGCTCCACCTCGGCGTTCCATCGCCTGGCCCGCGCCCGTACGACGAACTGCGGCAGTGCGTGCTCGACTTATTCGGTGCTGTCTACCACCCTCTTCCAGAGGTAGACCGCGCGGTGCGCGAGTCATCACTGCCGGCGCCCTCACCGCCAGCACCAGACGCGTCTGCTCCTGCGCCCGTTAGCCACCATCAGGCAAGCCTTCCTCCCTCGACTTGCCCCGATACCGTCTCGGCGACCACCCGATGCGCTACCACACAGTCCCCGGCCTCCGGCTCTCTCCAGGGGTCTCTTTCGTGCGAGTACGCGCACAATGTTGTCGCCGAGGGTATCGTCACGACCATGACACCGGCCACGTCATCGCCTTTCTCGCCCCCAACGATGGCAGGCGACAGTGGAGACATCACCGACCCAACGCCGGCTACCGTGCCGCATGCCATTGGGTCTGTCTCCAACGCCATCGCTCCTGCAACAACGGCACCCGACCCTTCCACGCGGTCTGCTGAGCCGGTCTCCGAGGCGGTGCGCGAGCTCGGTACCGCGCCGATCCCACTGCCTCCGACTATGCCGGCTACCACCACCGCGGACACGGGTCACGACCTTCTGCGACACCCGAGATCGAACGGTCCATATCGCCAGCGGTCAGCGCAGTCTTCAGCGCAGTTGGTACAGGTCGTTCCACCTACCCAGCCCACCCGGGTCTTCACCTGTGCTGCCTCGACGGACGGTCGCGCCTCGTCGCTGAGCGCCTCACGGCTTCGACCCGCTTCCGGCTTTTCCGATGGACCGATGGAACCACCGGACATTCCGGCGGACCTTGACCCCCTTTTGCCTGGCGAGCCCGTGGCTTACTCGCGATGCACCCCATCGTTAGCTCTGCCGGATCGTGTTCGCCTCCCGACAGGTTGCGCCGCGTCCACCTGCAAGGCACGCGTCGTGCCCTGTCCAGGGCTTCGACTCCATTGCTCGTGCACGCATCCTACACGTCATGCAAAGGTGCGGTCTGTGATACGCCTCCGGCAACGCGTGCGCTGGCACCGTCGACGCACCCTTCGCCTTACAAGCCTCCACCTTCCTCATTCTTCAAGAGACATGTGGCGTCCGTCAAAGCAGCGGGTAGACGCGCTCCTGCCAACAGCGTCCGTTTCGCGAGTCCCTCGCCCGTTGAGGAGCACCCAGTGCCGCCCGCCTGAGTGGTGGTGGCGACCCGATGCCTTCACGTTGACGACTCGGACTGGCCACGGACACTTTTCAATCAGGACTCAACTGGCTCGCCATTTCGACGTTCCGTCTGGACGGGGGGCCCTGTAGCGCCCACCGACGCCGCAGCGCGGAGCGCTTTGTTCGGCGCTCTCAGCCGGTGCCTTGGCGCCGGCTATCAAAGAAAGAACAAAAATAAAGAAGCGCAGCGCGTGCTCGAGGCGCAAGCTCGGCACGCGCAGTGTGGTTCCAAAAGCCAGCCACGCTGGTCGTCGCAGCCCCGTCGCTCGGCTCGCCGCCTTCGCCCTTCTGATCAGGGACGACGGCACGGCTCGTACAGCCGCCGTCACGTCCCTCCTACATATTTTACTTCATGAGCGTACTCACAGGGACGGTATGGCGCAGAAAAAGAAAACGCAGTTTCCTAGCTTCCTTGAACCGCACGTAACATCGACTGCGCAATAGTTGACTGCCTGCATTAAAAGTCTCTACCCGCCCCACATTACCTCGCACATTACGTAACCCTGTCTCTCCAAAGCCCCCCTCTCCTTCTTTTTTCCCGGCCAATAACAATTTGCTTTTGAAGGTTGTAGAGAAAACGTGCGTAGCAGTCTTCTACTACGAACTTTGCAACGTGACATTTAGATTGGAAACTATAAAAGTGACAATGCCAGCTTACGATTCGATCAGCAGATGCGCTAACTGCCACAGTCCTCTGCCCGTCACTATGTTGAGCAGTGGCTTGCGAACTCGCGCCGGCGCACCCGCGCGATCTCGGTTGCCACGGTTCGTCACGGCGCTCTCGATCTGCCACATGCTGTCAACGCTCTCGGTCTATACCACAGGCCGCGCTACTTTATTGAGGAGGAATATCACTTCGTCTCACTGAAAACAACAGTTATATATTTTTAACAAATGAAATGTCTCACTGATTTTACGGAGCATATGTAATGCGTAAGCATTGGGGTTGTCAAAGTGGAAAAAAAGTGTATGCGCGCGAAGTGTGGGAAGCCAGTCACGTGGTAGAGGTGGAGAGGGGATGGGAGAGCTTAGAAGAGGGTTTATCCGCGTGTGTCTGCATCTACGTATATATATTTACAAGCCAGAGAAGAAGAGAAACCGAGGGGCTCGATTTCGTTACTCATGATCATATGAGGCCAACCGACAACGAAGACTATATATATATAACACGTCCTGGCCCTCGAAGAGGCAGGACGTGTGTCGAGTGAGCTCCTGAACAACACCTTGCAATGTGGTGAACACAACGCGGCATCCGGGACCTCAAAGAGGTGTGACGTAATGCTAGCGCATTTATCTCGCATTTACAGCTGCATTTAATTCGTAACAATCTTCAAGAAATTACGCTGGCTTAATGCGTGTGGGGTGCTGAAATCAGTCTGAATGTTGCAAGCTGAGCTGTGTTTATCTAAGGTTGTGCCACACGGCAGCTGCGTGGATGGTGGACCTTTGGTTGGCCAACAAATTCTACTTGTATACTTTTCTCGAGGATAGATATTGCTTTGATTTCAGTCCATTTAATCCGATCCCTATGATTACACCACGTGACGCCTCTTTCACCAGCTGCTGTGTCGCAGTGCGCATGCCCACCAACAAAACCAGAACCCTATGACGATCAACCCGTCAATAGCTGCGCTGCAAGGGCGTGCGCGCCATAGTGCGAAAGTGGAAGCAGGGGCGAGGAGTCGTAGATGTAAACGAAGGCGCAGGTACTGGAGAGGTGAGCACTGGAGAGGTGCGTATAGTTGTAGACGCAGCTGTGGCAAAAAGTACTCGCGCGCCGTTGTCATTCGGGGTTAGACGAATTACAGCGCACTACGCTTAATTTAAGCGTGCCTATAGACAGCAGAGCCTACAAGTCGAGTTCACCACTGCAGATACCGTTATTTAATAATTAAAACACGTCGCGTAGCTATATGGAGGAATGCCGAGCTCGGAAATTGAACAACAATGTGACTATAGTTACAGCAGTATGCAGTCAAAGCGCTTCGCAGCCCGTTGCCGACAATGCACAGCCCGTCCGATCTGTAGATAAGCGGTGCTTGGCTGTAATTGTTTTCTGGTTTAAGCTTAACAATTTCACTACTCTTATTTTTAATCCGATCTTCCTCCTTGCACGTTCTCGCTGTCAGGTATATTGTCGTGCGCGTGAACGACGACGCTGGTAAAGTGCTTCGATGCTGAGCGCTCTATAGCAGTCGAATCCCTCCCCCCACCCTCTTTCCTCAACTACTCAACCACAGTCCAAAACCATTATACAGGTTAAGAAACATCTTGACGCGACGTCTTCTCATTTTAGATGCCGGCACGATGCCATCGACAACAACGTTCGAAGGGGGGCCTTCATATTCGTCTAAGCCACTTGTTAGGTGCTTTCTTGCATTGCCCAGGTCTCATGGTGAGCATAACTGTAACGCAATTAGCATTCGTAGCCTACTTTCCCAACTTTGGCGTGCTGATGCTATCTGCTATCTAGCTCTGCTAATGCTCTTTGGCGAGCGAAACAAAAAAGGGATATTGAACATCTTTTTGGTTTAGAAGCCGGCTTCCTCAGCCTAGCAGCCCGATGCTCCACCCATTAGAACATGGACGAACGCCTAGAAATCCTACCTAACACCCTTACCAGCTTTAATCGTGCAAGCCAGCGCTTTGAGACACTTGGAACGTGAGTCGCGTCGCATGGCAACAATTTACCGATGCAAGTGAGAACGCGCGCTCTTCTACCTGACACGAAACGTCAAAGTTCTACGCCTGAATATGAACTGCTATGCAATGTCGCCGTAGTTCATTCTAAGGCGGACATGCTGAACCACAATGCTACAGTGCCAGTGGGACAAAACTGGTTGCGGTTGGGAGGCGGCGTTTAGCTCAAACTTTGTGGCGTCCGCGAAACCGAAACAATGGAAATATCAAGATGACCATTATATATTTTAAAGAAAGGTGTCTCACATGCCTTGCGGCAAATCGCCCCGAATTAATAATACTGAAAGAATAAATCTATAAACTTGTCTTCAGCGATACGGTCGGTTGCTACATTGCTTCAATTCTAATCGCGTTAACGCTGACAGTCATCGTGAGATGGGTACTGCCGGGACTTTTTGGTCGTATCGAGTACATACACGATTGATTTTATGCCATTTGTTCTTACGGTACGCGTATTGATTGAACACCCCAATCCTTCTCGTAATACCATCGTCACACAGGGATTGGTCAGGCGATACGACAAATCAGCAGGAATGAAATATAAGCACTACCACCGTCAAACAATTCAGCGCTGTGTTTTCTTTCTTTTTTTCAGTCCAGTTCGAGCTCGTCATCAAATTATCCCAGAGAACACCCCCCCCCCCCCCCCCTTTCGTCTCTCTCTCTCACACACACACACCCAAGAGAGATTTTGAACCATCACAGAAGTCCATTCAGCCGTGAGATGTGATGGCTGACTGGAAACAGGCTCTTCTAATACCTCTTCCATGTTTCTTTTTCTTTACCTGGCGGCCATAAGCAAAAGTGCATGTAAGATCTAGTCGCACGCCTCATTAACAACTACTGCGGGTGGTGTTTTCTTTGAGTTATGCACTTCGTGATACGCAGGGAGACGCGAGGGCCGTTCGCAAAGACGTTATTATTCCTCGTTGCGCACATCAAAAATAAAACAGGCAAGAACAACCGAAATAAAGGCTCATTAACCGGGTCGTAAAACTGCTGGAACATCCACGGCAGGCGCAGCGGACCAAGTATAGTAGTTCTCAGCCTTTCGCTAAGGTATACGGTGCCCAGTAAACTTGTCACAAAAAAGATCGCTGCGTTCCTAAAGACGAGCAAAAAAAAAAGAACCATCCAGAGCAGCTGTGGCCGCTGCGACGCTATCGCTCCACACCTGCAGGCTCGTATACCATAGCAGTAAAACTGCTCTTATTATAAGACGAACGGACCACGTGGAGCGCGCTTATGACGTTCCCGCGTATAGGGAACTTTCGGTTAATATGAAGAGTTTGTGACGAACCAACAAAACTTGCAAGAGGCCTGTTTGGAGGGCGTTCCACTTATAACGATCCGGTCGCGTGTCAGTTTGTTTGAGGACGGACGGAGGGAACCGCGAAACAACTGTGCCATGTCCACCCGACGAGTAAAGCCAGAAGCATGCGGAATGCTCCACAAGTGCACAGGCCCGGAAGTTGATCAGAGTCAGTACGAGTATGATGCCTGCTCAGCCCAACAACGGCCTCAAGCTCAAACACAGAATGTTAGATTAGGAAAGGAATGCAATCGGTGAGCACTTGATAGGTACCGTTTCAAATTTCGATATGACCACTGCGCCCCGGAGTTTTACACTGTAGGAACCTATCGGGGCCTTATGGAACCTGCTGTGTGCTTGTTGGGTGCCGTTGTTGGTATACGAATAGTCATACGTCGGGTTGTACGCTGAATCATGCGATGCGCATTTTTCTTATAAGCAACCGAGAGAACTAATTGGAAGAAACTTATCGCAAACAGGTTACCCGCTATTGTATAAAAATTGGAGGACGCTTAAGCTTTGCTTTTAAGAGTGGAACGCGATAGCATTCAAAGATCCCTGACTGCTTCTCACGCTTCCCGACAAGCGCAGCTTAAGCAACCGTAATGGTTACCGGGAAACACTGGCGGCGAACGCTATGCACGAAGGCGAGCTTTCTGATAGAAACGCGGCCTCTTGCATGGGGCGATCCCGGAGATATTGCACAGCCGCGCCAAAAAATTGCATAATTTTCAGGTTTCCGTTTTTGTTTCGTGCTTTTAATATTTCAGTGCGAGAAGATTTAACATAAAAGGCATGCGCTGTGGGTGTTTTGTTTCATGACAGTTGTTTGTGGATTGTCATTCTGAAAATTCCGAGGAATAACTTTGCCAAGAATGCAAGACAAGGTATGAGCAAGATTAATGATAGAATGGTGTGGCAATATAATAACCCGCATATACCGCATGTCATATAAGAAGGCGTGGCATATACATGTATCTAAATATATTCAGAGGGCCTGCATGGTTGGGGATCATTTTCTCCGCCACCCACCGACACCGCACGCCGACGCCGGTTGCCGACGCCGGATTTTCTGCTTTACGGGGCCCTTAACGCCATCGCGTAAAAAAAGGTTGCAGTGGCTTAGCTCGGCTATGCCAGGATATACGTAGCGTTAGCAAAGGTTCAGCTGATTATTCTTAGCTTATTCTTAAGATTATTCTTAAGATAAGATTATTCTTATGAGTCAAGCTTCTCCGTTCTTCTGCGCTGTTGAGCAGCATTTGCGCTCTCCTTCTCCATGGCTATACCACACTGGCAAACGCCAGTCAGAAGCGCAGCGGCTCCAGCGCAGTGTCAGACGGCGACTCCACAGCGAGCGCGCGCCGGCGCCAGTGCGTCTACCACGGCTACGACGTCACTCCTCTGGAATGCGCATACCGGCGGCGGTGAGTCGCGCGCGGCGGCGGCAGAGTGCGCGAGAGATGCCGGCTCCGGTGGCTCCGGTGCGCAAGCCGTGTGACATCACTGATCCTTGCGCATGCGCAGCACGGCTCTTGATGTGCTGCGCGAAACGGGCTTGGCTAGGCCAGTGTAGCTAACGCTACAAAATATCTTCTGCGACGGGACACACGTGCTCTGATCCCCCCGTACGACTGCTCCCTTCCTCGTAATTTAACTCGGGTGGGGGAAGACTCTCTCCGGATACTTCGGGCTGGGGCGGCCCTTATCGCTTCCGTAACATGAGCCTGGGGCCGAGAACTTGAAGTCCCTGTGGCGTGCCCGAAGTGCTCTGCCCCCATGTTTGCAGCGGATGCGCTACATCTGTTGCCGGTTTGTCCAGGTACAAACAAAAGAAAAAAGTGCTTAGAGGTGCCTGGATATACGGACAGGCCAGCCCACAGATTACGAGCACTTAATTATAGATGATAAGTTCTACAGGCCAATTAGGCGGCTTCTTCACAATGAAGAACTGCGCGTATGTACATGAATAATAGGCCGTATGACAAAGCATGCGGCTAAAAAAAATAGCACAGCACACTTCCTGCTCGCCCGTCGCCATTGGGTTCTTCAGGTAGGAAAACTTTCCCATTGAAGAAAATAGCTCCTACGCTGATTGTTCTACCATCGGAGAAAGCTCCCGCTAAGCGTCTGTTTTTTTTTTCTTTTTTTTTTGCAGCTAAAACAAGCCTGCTTAACAACAAAGGCATCATTTATTTTTGTCTGCTGTGATCTGTCAAAACGCACAGTGACGCTCGTCTATTATACTCGTAGGATTTTTGACGTCTCCATGGATTTCAAGAAACCTAAATGGCACATGACTTATAAGGATACAGCGAAGCGAACGCATGCGTTGCCACGTCGGCTTGACGGGGAAGATGTGTGGTAGTATTGCTCTTATTGAAACCATTTAACGCCTATACTCTAAGGTCCTTTCACATCGTGCTGCCTTTATTTATGCAACAGATAGACTTATGGAGAGATTGACGGCTAAAGTCATGAGAATTCTTAGAATTTGCATCCAAATAAATAAATAAATAAATAAATAAATAAATAAATAAATAAATAAATAAATAAATAAATAAATAAATAAATAAATAAATAAATAAATCATATTCATAAAGAGAGCACTTACATATGACTGAACGTATCCTGTCTGCAGGTCCCTTAAAATCATTTGAAGTGGATACGTCGTGCAAGCTTATCGGCTACAATTCGTAAATTGTAATGTGTACCGTAAAGTATTCAATTAAGAAGTTAACCAGTACAATTCTGTTAATTAGTTGAATATGTGTTTCGATTTCTCGTGCCAGTAATGTCCACCTATTCGAATGATCCAGTTCAAGGACAAGATTTATGCTATCTGCCGCAGGCGATATTGAAAAATTCCATAAAACTAAAAAAAATTATCACCTTTTATAAAAAGGCTGAATTTCTTTGTCGTGTTAGCGTGCTGCCTGGAAATGAGAAATGTAGCTTGGCGGCTGTAGCTTTGTGTGCCAGCGCCACAGCGCGCCAGTCAATTTCTGGCTGCAGGTTTGGACCTCGGTGAAGTGCAATTTCTTGATGGCATATGTTGTCCGCAAATTTTTGCCCCTGACTCTACATACATAATCACACAGTAAAGCGCGAAACACATGTGCGTAGGAATCATGAGACATGACCCCCATGTCTGCAGCGGATGCTCTACATCTGTTGCCGGTTTGTCCAGGTACAAACAAAAGAAAAAAGTGCTTAGAGGTGCCGGGATATACGGACAGGCCAGCCCACAGATTACGAGCACTTAATTATAGATGATAAGTTCTACAGGCCAATTAGGCACACAGTAAAGCTTAAGTAAAAGAGAAGCTCTACTGTAACGCTAGCCAATACCTTATCTAATCTCAAACGGGTTTCGGGCAGCAGACCACTTGATCGTGGACGTGCGTACCGCGCGCGCATGTCCATGGTTGACAAGCGGTAGTCACCCGCACTTCAACGTAGACGGTTAAAATTTGTGAAACGACATACTCCGAGTATGAAAGTGATTTTCCTACTGTTATTTTTTGATAAAGCATGAAATGGATGAAAATTTACCAAGTTTTTTTTCTTTCTTTATTTTTTAAATTGGCGTTGCATATAGCGTTATTTGGCTTTAGAATTCATAAGCGCTAGAGCGGTGCTCAAAGCACGTCCCTTTTGTTTGACGACAATGTCTGCCTTGGCGAGTTACCGCCACTTTTCCGTGTTGGGTATGTCCGTTTCTAACCTATGCTTCTAGCCTCTTTAGTGGGCTGATCGCGAAGATAGTGCGATCTGAAATTGTGACAAAATGGCTGATGGTGGTGGTGATGATGATGATCCATATAATTTGCTCTGAGCCGCGCTGATGATGATTATGGTGATGATGATAATGACGATTACGATGACGATGATGATCGTAAACTGGGATGATGATGATGATTATATTGACGATCATGATGATGACGATGACGAAAAAAGAAGAAGATAACTGCTCACCCCCAACTCGCCCAGGAAGACGTTGTCTTTCTTAGACTTCAACTATAGGTTGAATCGCCTTCCAAATTCTTTATGGTTATAGTGGCGCGGCCACAGATGTAATTATGGAACAAGTATTTCACATTTAAATTATGGGATTTTACGTGCCAAAACCACGATCTGATTATGAGGCACGTCGTAGTGGGGGACTCCGGAAATTTGGACCACCTGGGGTTCTTTAACGTGCACCTAAATGCAAGTACACGGGTGTTTTCGCATTTCGCCCCCATCGAAATGCGGCCGCCGTGGCCGGGATTCGATCCCGCGACCTCGTGCTCAACACCATAGCCAAAGTATTTCACATTTCTTCTTTCAAGACGACGTCGTGTATAACGACCAAAAACAAAATTCTGTTGTACACAGATTCGAATAGTACAGCGAACGTGCTGCAGTTCATTATAAACTAGTTTGTGCATTATCGCTTATAAATATGACATAAATAATAATATTGTTTTGAGTAGTGCTATATTACAGTCTACGAAATGCAATACCAGCTTCCCATTTTTACTTTTCTTTATGATTCAGACTCACTGCCCTGCTAGAAATGCGCGATTGAATAAGACTTCGTATTGAAAACTTTAGGAAAACGTATCCCATGCAAACAGGCAAAGACCTCAGAAGTACAAACAAAAATGTGCGGGCGAATTGCTGCTAGTTGCTTCGTGCTCCGTATGCCTTACTTCATAGCTGTGCTACTTAATTAAGCGGACGTAATAGCTGTGCTACAAATGCAATGAGCGCCCACTCAAGAGGCACGACAAAATTACGCACTTAGACCGCGCAGCTCGAACAACCTATCAAGCAAACCTAAAGGTCCTAGCTGTCTCGAGTGCCGCTTTCAGGAGATTCGCCAATGGTTTGCGTTGATGTATGCGAGCCTCTAGTTGAGGCGCCGCGCGAAAGTGGACGTCTCGTACGGTGCAGCTGGTCGTAGCTGGCGTTGTTGTTGTTGTTGTTGTTGTTGTTGTCTTGCTTATGGCGTGACGCCATAAGAAAGCGAAAACAAGTTGCACCGCCGCAAGGGACATTGTATATACAGATATATCTTCTGAAAGCGAGGGTCCGTCGTGTCAAAGTGGGCTGCGAAAACTACAGGGCGTACTTGCTCAACAAGCGTTTCCAAACGTCCTTCGCTCGTGCCAACCAGAGCTATTTTGCTCCCTTGAATGTTGGAGGCAAATAGCACTTTGGCGCCAGGAAGCCTCGGTTGTGTCCGTGCATAGGGGGTTGCTGCAAGCCGGCACCGTATACGCGGCATTTGTTATGGCTGCACTTATAATCCGGCTTAATGAAATGCGTGATCGAGCTGAGCGAAGTCTACCATAGTAAATAGGCGGCGAGACGGCTGCTTAGAACGGCAAAGGTTCGATTCACAAAAGCGCGCCTTTGTCAGCTGTTTTTCTTCTCTTTTTTGTTCTCATTGTGCTGGTATATTAGTGTTTGTGTGTAAAGAAGGATTAGTATTTCTCGGTCGGCTCGGTGCCAGCAGCATCGTCCATGAGCTTAAAGGGCCCCTCACAAGGTCTGGCCATTTTGAGCTGACAAGCGCAGTACATACAATGCGCGCTAACGATCGTGTCTGCTAAGTATTAGATACCTACGCGCCGCGGAACGTGCTTAAATTTCAAACCAAACGCAGTCTGCCCTTCTCCTCGCGGGCGCCGCGCTCCCAAGCGGAGAGACGACGTCAATCGCGCAAGTGCGCCTACGTATACGGCCGTGCTATGACGTCGCTCATAGTAATGCGTGACTTCAAGAATTATTGAAGGCAAGATTACTTATTTGCTTAATCTGTTGCTTCAATAGAAGAATAAAAGTTTAGAGAAATTATAAAACATACAAACCGAATGTCTGCGTGTTTCGTCTGCGTGTTTCGTCTGCTTGTTCCCACGTCGTGCAGTCGCGCGCGCAGAGAATGAAACTATGTCACTTTCTACCATGTTCCAGCGCCACGATCATGCTCTTTCATCATCTGACGCCTGCCTCAGTGATCGTGAGTGTGGCATTGATCAGGTGTTCTCGTGCACAGCGCGCAAAATGGTCCGGTGCGCGAAACGAGACCAACGCAACAGCTCACGCGCGAGACCGTCACCGGTAGTGCACCACTCGGCAAAAACGCGCGCGCGCCAGAGAGAGAAACAAAAAGCGGGGCCCGTGACGTATTGGTCACGCGATCCTCCGGTTCCGGTATGGGAGAACGCAGGGAAGGAATTTCGCTTGCGGGAACCAGACGCGGGGCAAGTGGAGAGAGTTTTCATGTTGGCGGTGACGCTCGCCTCCTGAAATCATGGGTTTTCGGCACTTCAAATATTTCTATCTCTTCTATTAATGAACTTATATTAATGAAGACTCCTTAGAGGGCACGTAGCGACTTCCAGCGTATAACCAAAATTTGGGGCGCTATAACGTAAAGCTATTCTAAACTTTTCTATTCCAATTCTGCAATCGGCACCCCACGATTGGTCAAAAAATTTTCCGGCTGCTCCCAACTTCGCCTGTCTGTCACGCGACATCACGAAAACCGCGGTAGCTTTCCATTTGATATAACGTGTACGCACTGATTATGCATGATTAAACCGAACAAAAGAAAAATAATTATTCCTGATTCGACGCTTTTTCGCCATTAGCCCTATGCTATTGGTCAAACGTTTTCGGGCTGCACCTATTATCGCCTGTCTGTCACGCGACGTCAGAAAACCGCGAAATCCCACCACCTCAAAGTGACATGCACGCGTTAAAGATGCATTAATAGGCCGACCTAATCTGAATGTATTTCTGAATAGCCGGAGACTGCCCCGTTCCGAAAGGAATAGAAGATGGCTACCCGCCGATCGCTAATGCACTCGCTACTGGCACCTGCCGGTGAGCATGGATTTATTTGCCATATAATAAACATTTTTGCGTGGCAGTAAAACGTTATCGAGCCCTTTCAGCACGTATACGATATAGCTTTGCCAACTCTTCCTTTACAACTCTTCCGAGGATCCGTTTTAGCGGCATTATCAACCTTCCGTTGCACGCCACCGAGCTTTTCGACCAGCCACCGCAAGCTAAGTAAAGGGAAGCAGACAAATTGGAGACGCCTACTTGTGTATACCTTATTTGAATTATAAGCAGGCGAAGAAAACTGTGGCGTGGATAAAAGTTAAAGAAAACAAACAAGGGAAGATAAACCCTAGTGCTCTTCTCACTCAGTTCGCATAATTTTTGTACCCGATAACTCCAATCCCATCAGGGAAAAGGACATATTTGTGTTACATCTGGAATAAAAGAATAATAATAATAATAAAATAAACACGACGTACTGATTTTGTTTCTTATATGGCTTCGAATTCCCAAAGGTGAGCGTAAGATGCCGTGAAAGCACCGAAGAATTGACTTTGCGCATACAGAGAACCACAAATGGAGTGCCTCAGGCGCTATAGTTGCATGCATTCCGTGAACAAAGTACTGCAGTTCTGCAATGCTGCTGCTGACGTGAATTTTAGGCCATCCGTTGCAATGAAAACTGCGGTAATTAAGACAAAGGAAGTGGATCGTGTAGGCTTGAAGGACAATACTCGCGCAAGAACAGTTTGAACGCACTAAACAGAAGGAAATACCCGTCCGAATGTCGGTATACACTCCGTGCAGCAATTTATTATTATTTTTTGAAGTATACTCTACGATAATAGATCGCGTTCTGCAGAATGGTGCGCCCTAATTCCCACATGATGACAGCCTCCCCCTATACCGATCGCTCATTTTTTGTTCTTTCGAGTAGCGGGCAATCGTGACGATCTCATCGCGAAACGTCTCATCGATCCCGCTCGATCAGTGAAACGTCCCGTGCGGCTCTCCCACCCACGCTGCGATGTCCCGCGCGCTGAGCTAGAGCGTAAACCGGCCTTTCCCAAACTTGCCTGCCACCTTGTATCGCCATTCTATCAGCAGAGTACGACGACCTATCGAAATCGACGGGGTAGGCGTTCGCCAGCGCTGATTGCATAGAGCAGGGAGGCCTGCAGCATTCGTTCATTCTTCTCATGGGGCGGCAAGCATTGTCTTTCTTTTTCTATCTCTAGCGGTCGCGCAATCACACCTTGCTGGGCATTTCCGAGTGCCAGTTTATCAGCTAAAATAGCGCATTTTGTGGCGAGAATAGTAAGTGCGTTGTTTCTGTTATTTGATCGCAGATTGCTTTTATTTAGACTTCGTAGCGCCGCCACCGGACCTCTACAAGCTTTATGTACAGAAATGCATGAGACGCTACCGCAATTGACTGCTTTATCCAGGAATGAAAGATTGAAACGGTGCCGGGAAGAGTCAATAATTAATTAGAGCAAAAAAAAAATCCATTTGTTGGGACCTACATATTTTACCTGCTTATACACCATCTCTATAGAGCGCTTTCCGCTCGACAGTGTTAGGTGTACAGATTAACGAGGAATATCTCAGCAACCTGTAGTTTGCAGATGCCGTTGTCGTGTTTATCAACGTTGGAGATGAATTACAACAAATTGATTAGCACCTGAACCGGCCAAGTCTAAGGGTAAGGGCTGAACAACAGAAAGCTATAAGTAATGGTCAATACAGGGGAAAAGAGTTCGTAACTGGCCGACAGCTTCTTTAAACACTGAAGTCACAAGCTGCATGGATCATGATAAGGAAGTCTCCACACAAGTAAACATAGGTCGGAGCGTATATGAGTGGCACTACCAAGTTCATTATACCGGTAGCTTACCGGCTTTCTTAGACAACCAGACCGTTCTACCCTACGGGGCCGATGCTTCGAGGATAAGAAAGAAGCTTGAAAAGAAGCTAAGGACGACGTAACGAGCGATGGAACGAAAAGTGATAGGCGTGACGTTTAGGCGACAGGAAAACGTGGGTATGAATTGGGAAGAAAAGCGGTTGGCCGCCTTCATATACGTAGCGCAAGGTAAACAATGACGAGAGAGGACGCACGTACGATCAACACGGAGCGCTGACGGAGACACCTAGCGGCTGGCGTTATGCGTCCTCCCTGTTTTTTGTCCCTGTTTATTGCGCACTGCGTTGTGAAGTCAAGATGTACCAAATATACCAACTCGCCCAAACCGCCACACTCGGGGTTAGCTGACATTATAGTTGTGATTAAGAGAGGGTGAAGTGGAGTTGCGTGGGTCATGTGATAGTTATCTAGAGTAGAGATAATGATAGTTTGCTAGAACAACATTATGGGGACCAATGGAAGGTAAAAGCAGAAAAGGACGCTAGAAAATTAGGTATAGTGTAATGAAATTGAGAAATTTGCATAGGAAGAGAGTGGTAATTCAGGACAGGGTAATTGGAGGTTGATGCGAGGAGGGGCTTTCGTACTGCAAGTACGTTTTGGTTTTCTTTTTAAGCGAAGCTTGCTTTCCTAATGCCCTCGCGGATTTCGCGTGGTTGCTGCTGCTGCTGGGACTGTCGGTATCTCGGTGGATATATTGGTAGATGTACGCATTAACGAAGGATGTATTCTGCGCCGAATTCAAGTACCCGCAAACGGGCTTATTAACCACTGTATGCTGACCGAAAACGCAGTACGAATAGGCGCACCTCTGTTTGGCGTCATAAAGGGCCGCATACATTGAGATCATAATATCTCCCCAATCTCTGATCAAATCAACTGTTATTCCATTTTCTCCTGCCGCTTTCCACCTGGACATGTCTTGCAAAGCTCTTCTAACCGCATCGCTAGTTCCAGATGGAACTTCTATGTCCTGTTTGTCAGTGCAACCAATCGAGGTTAGGTGGCTGCTTCGGGCACTCTACAGTTCAGTATCGAATTCATCTGCTGCCTTTACTATATCATCGAAATCGCTGATGACTTTGCAGTACTTATATTTCACTGCATACATCTTTTTTTTCCAATGCCAAGTTCCCTTCTCACTGATTTCACGGGTCTGCCTTTTCTTTACTGCTTCCGCAATCTCTACGACTTTATAATTTCGCTTATCAGTGCTTTCTTCTTGGTTATCAGCTTTGATAGTTCAGCAAATTCTATCTGATCTTTTGAGTCGGACAAATTTCATATTTTGTCGTTTCTTTATTAGGTCCCTTATTTCTTGGGTGAGCTTGGGGAAGGAATAAATAAGCTGTAGTAAAGCAACCCTTGGGCAAGAGGCGACAAAGGAAAATTGCATCGCAGCGGGAAAGGTGCGACAGAAGTTGCAGCTTCAACGAATGGCAAATTCTGAGCAAATGGCTGTCTGAGACACTCTGGAGTATTCCAGGAAGATTGCGTCTTAGTGTGAACAAGCAAACGAAGACCCTTCGCAGCGTCCGTTCGCGACAAGGGCATCGAAACTGGCCGGCGTCCATTACGGGCTGACCGGACAGCGTTACCAGGAATGTCGTTAACAACGATACCACATTTACGCGGAAGAAACTGGAAGATTATATCATGTCCATTGCAAAGAACTTGATGGAAAACTTTCGTTACCTGGGAAAACAATTGCTCATGAGACCTGCGTCGCCGGGCTGATATAAACTCAGAAGGGCTACCATGGACTCACAAGCACGACCCATTTTCGAGGGTGTGCTTGAAGGAGGCAGTTAACAGCAGCACGCAGAGCGGCAGGTTATTTTTTTGGAGACGTCGTCGTGCGGGACATCTTGAACTTAATTATGACTAGTGTAGCCAGGATGACAATGGCACACGTAGAGTTGCAGAAGTATACTGATTCACTGGAGAAAATGTGTGTTCTCTTTCCACAGGCTTCGTTCTGCAATAATAATGCCATCCGTTGTAGGGCCACTGTTGAATTACTGGCCTTCTTCGCAATACCCGCAATCATGAGGCGTACGTGTGGCTGCGGAAGTCACCACAGACGTGACGAAGGTATTGCTACTTGTGGAAAACTCGACGGAAGGTCGCCTTGATGGATATGGGATGCGCTAATTGAGAAACATACGTAGATATGGACAGACAAGACGGTGAGACGAGGACAGACAAGACGAAGTATGCGTGCCAACTTGCACCTTATTTCTAAGAGCTATATGCTTCACCAAGTAGCCCACCAAGAAGTACTTCTAAACAACCTCGATGAGTAAAGACAACTTCTCAAAAAGATCGACTCATGGTATCAGCCCCGGCACAGCAGTAGTGACTGATGACTCGTTAGAGGTGCCGAATGTGCGCTCTTAGGTTGTCAACAGTGACGTATTCCGCTAAGCAAAACTATGCGGACCAGAGATTCCGCGACAAAGACTATTTTCTTCTGCGCCTATGAATTTAACCGGAAATTGAGGAATGATGTCGAAACTTGGCATTGCGAACTTTATAGCAAACTCTAGCGATTATGATCTAGCGATTATGATCGTAGCATGTGCTGAGGCACACCGAAGTAGTCCTAGACACTTGCGCAGAGCCTGACCTTGTAAATTATCGAGGGTTGGAATATTAGTTTTGCACGTATTCGCCAAAAGGGGCAGGCTGTTGCATACAAAGTACAGAAACAGAATTTTGTGCAGCTACAGCAGGGCCGAGTAGAGGTGCCCTGTGTTGTTTTTTCATGCAGGAATTTTGTTGCAAGCGATGCAAGGTAACTTTCTCTTGAAGTAGGAGCAGTGCAGGCTCTAGAAAAGGTTCCACAGTTCTGAACACACCCAAAAATCGTGGCGGCGACAAAAATAGTGGGAGTAAGCGGACCTCCGCTATTTGTTATATATATATATATATATATATATATAAATTGCTTCATAAAACCTGAACGTGTAATGGCGGCCTAAAGGTGTCTCAAAAGCACATTTACCCCTTAATAGAATAACGTATTATACACATTCGCCATGTTCTTTGATTTACTAGATTTTTTTTTATTCAACCATTCGGTGTGTGCCACTGGATGTGTTCCCACACTTGGCCAATCCTACGAAACGACTATGTGGCACTGTGACGCAACAGGTGCATAATCCACAAATGTAGCAATGTATGTGTCGCGCTAATTCTCGGTGCACACACTTGCCGTCACCATTCTTCCCTGTTTGCTATCCTACACCAGAGCATGGGGGAGGGTAAGTTGAAAGATAAAGAAAGTAGAGAGATCGAGACAGAGAGCACGCAGACACACGAATCTTGCGTATCCCCTATACATAGTGCGGTGTGTATACGGTACCTGCAGACTTCGACGCGCACGGGCTGCTTGAAGTCGCCGCCGTCGTTGACGATGAGGCGCATGTCGCCGTCCTTGTCGACGCCGAAGCGCGGGTAACGCACCTCGACGCGCACGTCGCACACCTGCGCCTCGTCCACGTCGCTGCCGAAGGGCACGCGGACCCGCTGCTCGGACGACGGCGGCGCCAGGTCGTCCAGCAGCGCCTCGTCGCGATCCACTTCCGCAAAGTAGCTCCGGAATGGCGCACCGCGGAGCGTCATCACGCTCGTCACGAGCTCCCTGCGCAGGGTGGAACACACGAGCTGTTCATATACTGGCCGAACAAAAGGTTCGCTTAGCGAATCCTTTGTTCACCCAACAAAGGGTGTGAACGAAGTTGAACAAAGGTGAACAAAGGATTCGCTTAGCGTTGAGAACGATCCTCTTTTCGCAGTTCAATCACGCCCGGTCCACTTTCTTTGTATTTCAGAAATCGCTATCGCCATTTTCGCGAGAATCTCGTACTGTAACGAATACACATTGCATAATATCTACGTCTCCGAAAAAAAGAAAAAGAAAAGAGAGAGAGAGATAGCTACAGTGAAGTTTAAGGTCGCGAACAGTGGGCAACAGAAAAAAGGAAGGAGCGAGTCGTAGACTGGTGCTCGTTTGTGATTGTAACAGCGTGACGGGATAAGGACATTACTCTCGCAATAAAGTTGTTGTCATCTGAACTCGTGGCTCGATTGCTCGGCGGTGCCGTTTGTAGTCTCCGCCTTTTCGTCGCATTTGTCACGTCCGGCTGTACCGCTCGCGATCAAGAGAAGTGCGCGCTGGATCATAAAACATCTATATATGGAACGTAGAGGCCAATGCAGGGAAGGCATGGACGGTAAACAGTACTGTGCCAGTGGTGGCAGAAAGATAATATTCATTTTTTTCTTTTTCGTTTGTTTCTGGTGCTGAATGTGATAAGCGCGCCTTTACATTCGCTTCCTGGCCTTTCGCGCAATAAATGTTGGTAGTCTGCGCTCTGTCCTACTTCATTGTATGTATATATATACATATATACAGGGTGTTTCAGCGAACACTTTCAAAATTTATTTAAGGTTTCCAATGGCAGATAGTCCAATTCTAGTTAATGAGCTTCTCTACTCGAAGAGGCGGACATTACTTGCACAAAAAATTGAAATACATAATTGACTAATCAACAAAAATTCACCAATTAACTTCTTAAATAATTACCTGATGGCCCATATTGCAATTTACAAATTGTAGCCGTGTGGTTAGCAAGGCGCATCCACTTGGAAATAATTCTCAGGATGACAGCAGTTTCGAGATATTAATTCCCGAACTTTGCGGAGAAATGCATTGGTGTTCCAGTTTATTTTGTGCTTCAACGCATAAAGCGACGTTTTGTTAAAAAACTAAGTGAAACGCCAATGCATTTCTCCGCAAAGTTCGGCAATTAATATCTCGAAACTGGTGTCATGCCGAGAATTCGTTCCACGTGGATCCGCCTTGCGAACTCCACGGCTACAATTTGTAAATTGCAATATGGGCCATCAGTTAATTACTTACAAACTTAATTAGTGATTTTTGTTAATTATTCGATTATACATTTCTATTTCTTCTGCAAGTAATGTCCGCCTCTTCGAGTAGACTAGCTCATGAACTAGAATTGTGCTGTCTGCCACAGGCAACCTTCTTTAAGAAATTTTAAAGTGTTCGCTGAAACACCCTGTATATATATATATATATATATATATATACACTGTCCCGATGATATCGCCTGTGATAATAACCTTAAGACATTCGCCACAAGCTTGAGGTACATATTTGTTGTAAAATAGTGCTGTAACATGGTCTCGTCGTTTAAGTTCTTTTGTTTATTTTGCGATGTGTTGCGTTTTTGTTAGTTTTTTTTTCTTCACTAGCGTTGGAAACTTGTTTTCCATTTTGCAATTTACTCTGTTTCGTTGCGTTTTGATGTTCACTTGCATTGTAACCCTGTTCTATACTAGTTTGCTAGTGCTTTCATTGTATTAAGAAACACCCCTTACTCAATGCCCTTTGGGCCTGTAAGGTATTTTAAATAAATAAATAATAAATAAATAAATAAATAAATAAATAAATAAATAAATAAATAAATAAATAAATAAATAAATATATATATACATATATAGGAAAATCAGAAGCACAACTTCGCGGTTATCTTAGGTTTATTATTTTCCCAACAGTTTCCGTCGGTGGACCGACCTTGAAAAAGGTCGGTCCACCGACCGAAACTGTTGGGAAAATAATAAACCTAAGATAACCGCGAAGTTGTGCTTCTGATTTTCCTAAATACGCTTGGCCCATTGAAAAATCCAGTTACTATATATATATATATATATATATATATATATATATATATATATATATATATATATATATATATATATATATATATATATATATATATATATATATATATGCTCACCGAACTTTATCTCAGCAAATAGGCGTTTCCGGTTCCTGTTGAACTTCGAAAAGTACTGGTGCACCATCCTCATAACCTGCGCAAGTCGCTCAGCCGTCTCTATTTTCTCTACGAAGTTTCATCTCGACACACCAAGTGGTTCGCAAACGGCAAAGGTTCTAGCATCCCTACAAGCATAAAGGAGAATCCCATTTAGCACAATTTTGATTATAATCTATGGCACTTCCAAAGCATCTGGAAACTTGGAAATTCCTCCAGCATACGTTTCGCTTTGAACACAGTTTACTCCTACCAGTTCTCACCATTATACTCCCGGCAGTCTGAAACGACGCAATGTTGAATACACCATACAGCTCCAAAGCGCCATTAACCATTTTTTTTAAATTTTTTTTTTGAGCCACAACTCACTTTACACGATGAACTTCTCTTTTTTTCTTCTTGACATGCCAAACGTCTAGTCCATATTTCTACTCCGCGCTAGCTACAATGGTTCTCTTAATACATTTGAAGCCGGCGTTTTGGAGTGATGCAACACCAAATAGCCTTAGTTTTTCCCCTCGCCAGTGGGCGCTGACCAGCGTTGTGTAGCGTAAGAGGAAAGAGCTCTATTTAGCACACCCCGCGTTATGTTAAAACGCAATCAGCAAGTGTGGTGAGGTGATTTCATTTAAGCTAGTCTTTGGCTCTTACAGGCATTGCACATAACCGTGGACCATTGTCGACCTGTAAAATACTCTGTTTTATTGCAGTTGTATTCGTGTTTGTAATGTACACTCTTAATAAAGTATCAAGAACCTATTATAAAAGGACTGTTCAGTCAAACTTAAAATAGTTTCGTTTGTGCTATGTGTGTGTCTTCGTTCCTTGCTTTTGTCCGCGTCTTTTACGCGCCACGTTATATGTTCTAATGACACACCAACAGGCCCAAGTAGTAACGTCAGTCAAAATAGTTGGATGATTTAGAATCTGTTTTTGACTACTTACCTACTTACCTGACTACTTACCACGCGGCACATGCGAGCCATGTTTGGTACGTAGCATTTTGTCCCTGTGGAAAAGAACTGCAGGTCGTTTCCAGGCTTAGTTCACCGCTGTTCTAGAAAAGTGTGACATCAAATGAAACCAGCTCATGCCATATCGTTTCCAGCCTTAGTTCACCGCTGTTCTAGAAAACTGTGACATCAAATGAAACCAGCTCATGCCATCTCGTTTCCAGGCTTAGTTCACCGCTGTTCTGGAGAAGTGTGACATCAAATGAAACCAGCTCATGCCCTCTCACAAGAATCCGGTAACAACAACACCAAAAATTACAAAACAAAGGAAACATATTTCAATTCTCGTTGGTTGCAGGTTAGTGGGGTGAAGCTTTCGAAAGGAACTCTATGTCTGCCACACGCAAAAGAAAACTAAAAATGAGAACAATGCGAAGCTTCGCTTATAAATATATAAAAAAAGACTTTGTTGAAAGACCCACAAACGCGACTGTCAAGAAAGTTCTCTGTGTTTGATCGTAGCACCAGCGGCGATATTTCCTGTAAAGAAGAACTGACCACACACACCGTAACGGATAGACTTGATCATATTGATTTACCACGAGCATGACGACGTAGTAAAAAAGACACGCCTCATTATGGGGAGCTGAAAAGAACTCAAACAATATCAAGGTCGTCTCACAAAGTGTAGCGGATTTTATGGTAAGGTTTTATAAAGGAAAAAAAAAGATCAATCACCATACCCACCTCAGTGATTATAGCAGGATCTTGACAGTTCATGTCTCATTACCTACTGAAGCATCCATGCTATAGCGTCCCCACAGGAATAAATGCATTGCCATAGATAACTTTCTTTGCAACTCCCGCCAACTAAAATCTTAAAGTTATTCTTTTATTCGTTTCGTACTCTGTCTTTTGTTGGTAGTTTTCTTTGTTTCCTATCATTCGAACAAACAAGTTATTTCATCCGCGCCTGATTGTTCAATCATACTCTTTTCTTTTCTTCTTGGTTTCATTTATAGAGCTTTGAAAGTCCGTTCTAGTAATACGTTTTGCCTCCGCTGCCAAATTTTCGGCCAATCCCCCTTAGTGAATATATGCACTACAGTCTTTCAGGTCATGCTAATCATTGTTATAGCAGGCTTGACCAGAAGAGGATGAAATACAAAACGAACCTGATGATGCACGCACTTTTAACGTATACTTTCTCTGGGAAACTCGGTCCCGGTTCTGTTTAGTTTGCCTCTCAAGTGGCGATGCCCAACTGATCGTTGATCAAGCAGTGAAATTCCAAAGGCGACTCTGGCGGAACTGTCTTTTTCTTTTTTTGAAGGCCATGCAAGATTTTTCCACATATAGTAAGCAACTTTTTCCACCGGTCATAGAGGGAGAGAGCCGACGGATGTGTCGATCATAATAATAAAAAAAATTATGCAGACCCAACGCACGCGTTGGAGGGAGGAGGAAATAAGAGAAAGGCAGAAGGCAGGGAGGTTAACCAGGATAACGTCCGGTTGGCTACCCTACACCGGGGGAATGGGAAGAGGGAACACAAAGATGACAGGGAGAGAGAGGAGGGAAGGAAAGAAGGGAAATGAGCGGTTAGTTCGCTGACGCGTGTGTTAGTGCACTAATAGTCACAGACGTTGACACAAACCCGTCGTCCTCAAGAAGCACAAAAGTGCCTTCACCGCTTTATGGGCCGACGAGCCATGGGGGCGGTGTTCCAGCAGCACCTGCACGGAAAGCGTCCGATTGTCCAGTTTTTTTAGTGCGTTAGCAAGTTCTTGTCTTTCTTGGGCATATCGTGGACAGTGGCACAGCAGGTGGTCAATAGTTTCGTCGGTGCCGCAGACCTCGCATGCTGCACTGTCGGTCACTCCAATTAATGTAGAGTATGCCTTTGTGAAGGCAACTCCTAACCAAAGGCGACAAAGAAGCGAAGCTTCACGTCGAGGAAGTCCGAATGGAGGTCGGAGTTGCAGTGACGGGTTTAATTGATGCAGTCGTGTTAATCGTAAGTTTGGCGAGTTCCACTCGGTCAGTGAGAGACTGCGTGCCAGGTGTCGAAGCTGCCTTGCGGCGTCTGTCCTCGAAAGTGGAATTGGAACGCGGAGCTCTTCTTGGTGTGATGTGCGAGCAGCGTTGTCTGCGGAAACATTGCCACTGATTCCACAATGACCAGGTACCCATTGAAATACAACCTCGTGGCCTTTTTGTTGGACGTGATGGTGAAGTTTCACTGTTTCGTATGTCAACTGTTCATGACAGCCGCGTCGGAGAACTGACTGCACGCACTGTAATGCCGGTTTTGAGTCTGAAAACACAGCCCATTTTGTAGGTCTTTCAGAGTCAATGAATTCTAGTGCACGACGCAGAGCCGTTAGTTCTGCTGCCGTTGAGGTCGTGACATGCGATGTCTTGAACCGCAGTGTCATTCCTCGCGTTGGTATAACCACCGCACCACCAGAACTGGACGACGTAGTCGATCCATCGGTATAGATGTGCACGTGGTTGCTGTACTTTTCATGCAAGAGGAGTAAGCTCAGTTGTTTTAGAGCAGGGGCCGGTACATCTGATTTCTTCTGTAGTCCTGGAATCGTTATATGTACTTGTGGACGGCTCAAACACCACGGAGGAAGCACTGGCTTGGCCGCAGGTGCGTACCCTGAAGTAAACGATGCACGATGTGCACTGACAGTAGCGCTAAATGTCGAGCAGGTCCTTTCAGCAGTGAGGCTCGCCAGGTGGTGGGAAGGGGTCCTAGCATAGTGTCTGAGATGCGTACGCATTGTCTCAACGGCAATGTGCGTCGTGATTGGGTAGTCCTGGGCAATGGCAATGGTTTCAGCCGTTGACGCACTGCGTGGTAGGCCAAGACATATCTTAAGGGCTTGGGCTTGAATGCTTTGAATCATGCGGAGGTTAGTCTTGCAGGTGTTGGATATTGCAGGCAGGCTGTACAGAAGGAATCCAACGAACAGCACCATGTACAGCTGTAACATACCGTGTATGGATACTCCCCAACTTTTTCCTGCAAGGAACCTGAACAGGTGACAAATAGCAGACAGCCGCTTTTTCACGTAATTCACGTGCGGAGTCCAAGACAGGTCTCTGTCAATTACGACTCCCAGGAACCTGTGACTTCTGCTGTATGGTATAAGTTGTCTGTTAATTGATATTCCGTAAGCAGACATTGGCTTCCTGGTGAATGCCACCATTGCGCACTTTCCACATGAAATTTCAAGTCCTTGTTGACGAAGGTAGCAAGATGTCATTGTGGCTGCCTTCTGAAGCCGAGCGCGAAGCTGAGGTCGTGTTACACCTGATGCCCAAATGCAGATGTCGTCCGCATAGATGGAAAGTTGTACGGTGCTTGGAAGGTTGTCAACTAATCCAATAAGGGTTAGATTAAAAAGCGTCGGGCTAAGCACTCCGCCTTGAGGCACTCCTCGGCTACCGTAATGCTCGGATGTCGGGCCATTTTCAGTGTGCACGTAGAATGATCTTCTCTGTAAGTAGCTGCGCACCCACATATATATCTTACCACCAAGTCCTACTGCTTCTAACGCGCCAAGGATGGCTTCATGGGTGACATTATCGTAAGCCCCTTTAACGTCTAGAAACAGAGCAGCAGATAGTCGTTTACAGGCCTTCTGGTGTTGCGCAAATGTTACCAAGTCAACAACGTTGTCTGTAGACGAACGGCCACGCCTGAATCCGGTCATAGCGTCTGGGTAGATTTCATAGTACTCTAAGTACCATTCCAGACGTGTTAAAATCATTCTTTCCATTGTTTTTCCAACGCAACTTGCAAGTGCGATAGGACGGTATGAGGAAATGTCCAAAGGCGACTTGCCAGCTTTGAGAAGTGGAATGAGGCGACTTGACTTCCATTCCTGCGGAACCGTACCCGTCTGCCAGGAGTCGTTGTATAGGAGCAAGAGTGCTTTCCGAGCTTGGTCTCCTAGGTTACACAGGGCACGGTACGTAATGCCGTCAGGTCCTGGCGCTGAAGAACGCCTGCACAAAGCCAGCGCAGCTTCTAGTTCTTGCATAGAAAACGGGCACTCCATGCGGGGATCGCGTGAGAACAGTGGGTGGTCGAGCGTCCCCGTTCCCGTTCCATCGGAATTTGCCTCGCCAGCAATCTTTCTGCAGAAAGATTCAGCGACATCAATCTCCCTACATTGTAGATGTAGTGCCAGAGATTTAAACGGGTGGCGCTGACCAAAGGTTGTGCGAAGGCCACGAACAGTCCTCCATATAAGCGATAAAGGTTTTCGCGGATCCAGGGACTCGCAAAAGGATACCCATTGTCGGGAAGCCAGCTTGTTCATGTGACGCTGTATTTTCTTTTGTGTTCGTCTAGCCAATCTCAAGTCATGGATGGACTTCGTGCGTCTATATCTTCGTTCCGCACGACAGCGAATTGCTCGAAGTTTCTCGAGTTCGATGTCGAAATTGGTGCGGGCAGAACTCTTCAAAGGCGAATGCGTGGTTGTTTCTATGGCATCCTTTATCGCGCCCTCTAGGTTGCAGGAGGTACCGTCACGACAGCAGTCTTCCATGATTATTTTGTATTTAGGCCAATCGGTGCAATGGACGGCTCTGGGGGACCTGGAGCTAGTCAGACCTTCAATCTTCAAATAAGTTGGGATGTGGTCGCTACCTCGCGTTTCTAAATCCGAAAACCAGTACACTCTTCTCGAAAACGAACGTGAAACGAAGGTAAGGTCCAAGCAGCTGCTATACACTGATCCACGCAGATAAGTGGGGCTTCCATCATTTGACAGGCAAAGTTCGCGTTCAGAGGCAAAGGACACCAATGCTCTGCCTCTAGAGTTCACTTTGGAGCTTCCCCATAGGTAATGGTGGGCATTAAAGTCGCCAATGATCACCCACGGCTGTGGAGTCGATGTCAAAATTCCCTGTAAGCGCTCACAATCCAGGCGACTTGTTGGAGATAAGTAGGCACCAAGAATTGTAAACGTGAGCTTTTTCTTCTTCACTGTCAAGCAAACATATTGATTCACTTCGTCAGGAGGCACTGGGTGATGCACATAAGTCAAGTCACGGCGTATAAACACAACAATCTTGCTGCACTCTCCGTGGGTAGAGGACATAAAGCACTCATACCCGGACAGTCTGATGGGAGCTGACAAGTTTGGCTCGCATATCACGATAATGGGGAATTGGTGCGTAAAGACAAACTGTCTAAAGTCGGCCATGCGTGACTTAAGCCCTCTTGCGTTCCACTGAAAGACAGATGCATTCTTGACCTCCTCTTGAAACGACGCCATCTCTCGGGCTGTGGTTTTACCCTAGAGCCGCAAGTACCGGACTCAAGGTGTCCAGCACCTGCAGTGCGCTCTGCGCCGACGGCGTTTTCATGCTGCTCAGTAGAATGCGCATGGCGTCCATAAGTGACTTCAACATCGCTATGACTTGGCGATCCTCAGTTGCCGTCGCATCAGCGGTTTGTGAAGTCATCGAGGGCGGCGCGATTTGATGTGACTTCGAGGCAGGTTGTGCTCGTGGAAGTGTAGGCCACTCTTCAGGAGGAGCGAGTGTTGCCCCTTTCTTCGTTGTCGCAGTGTCCGTCTTTGTGGAAGTCGGCGTTGGTATGGTAGCCGCTTTGCTGGAAGATGGTGTATCTCTATCGGTAGATGCAACTCTTCGTGATGCTCTTCGGTGGCGATGTCGTTGTCGCCGCCTGAGAGTAGCGGCAGCCTCTCTGTGTGTAGAATGGTCCCGTACCATACGTTTGAGTACTGCTCGCTCGTTCCTCACCCGCGGGCAATCCTTGGATGAGGCCTCATGGTTACCATGGCAGTTAGGGCACTTTAACACAGTTGCGCGGCAGGCTTCTTCCGAATGAGATTCAGCGCACCGTGGGCACACGAGATTGTTCCTACAGACACCTTTTACGTGTCCCATCTTGCAGCATTTGTAGCATTGCAGGGGCTTCGGTACGTAGGGCCGGACTGGATGGCGGACGTGGCCAACTTTGACGTGTGAGGGAAGGCTGTCTCCCTCAAACTCAAGCTTCAGGCAACGTGTGTTGCCAAGTCTTGCGATGTGCATGAGAAGAGTGCCTTCTGTAGTTGGCTTTATTAATATAGGCAAGTCGTCCGTTGGTATAGAAATATCGACATCATAAATGACGCCGACAGTGCTATTGCAGCCTGTAGGAATCATGGATCGCACTTTCACTTTGTCGATCTCCGTTACGTGCCGCAGGCTTTGCAGCGCACTACGGTGTAGAACGTCTACTGCGAGTACATTCTTCCGTGCGTTTATTCTCACGTCTTTGATCTCATTTGGTGCGATTCCCTCAAGAAACGCAGAAAGGACTTGCCTGTTCAGGAGTCGCAGATTGGACACAGGGTCCACGGGCATGAAGAGCATCGTGTACGGCCAGCGCTGTGGTGTTGTCTTCACGGTGGAGACACTTGCCGATGATGACCTCCGTAGCAGTCTTCTTTTAGTAGTTCGGCTCATGACAAGCGTGAAATCGTCGTCCGACGAGTCGACGCTGTCCGAGTACGAGTACACTCGGTTGCCTCGCTGTCCGTGTCACTTGACGCGTTTCCACGTTTCCTGGACGTGACCCGACGTGATGGTTGGGCGCCAGGAAGGTCCTCGACGGCTTCTTCATCCATTACCGCAACAAGGGAGCGGCAGCTCCCCGATTTTGCAGAGAAACAAAACGAGACAAGGGTACAAGCGTTCTATGAAAGAA